>NC_057711.1:9562225-9566874 GCF_004010195.1 Chiloscyllium plagiosum | reverse complement strand
TTGTCTGCTGGTTTGATAGTGAGGTTGGGGTTGCAACGGAGGGAGTGGAGGGCTGCGTGTTCCGAGGGTGAGAGGTTGGAGTGGGTGAGAGGGGTGGGGGAGTTCAGGTGGCGGTTAATATCGCGGCGGCAGTTGGCAATGAAGAGGTCGAGGGCAGGTAGGAGGCCAGCACGGGGTGTCCAGGTGGATGGGGTGTGTTGGAGGCGGGAGAAGGGGTCGTCAGAGGGTGGGCGGGAATCCTGATTGAAGAAGTAGGCGCGGAGGCGAAGGCGGTGGAAGAATTGTTCGATGTCACGCCGTGTGTTGAACTCATTAATCCGAGAATGAAGGTGAGGCCTCTGCTGATATCCAGCATGACCAAAGTCAATGGGACACCGTTCCATGATTCTGACCCCAGTAAATCTCCAGTTGGACGGAGGCGAAGGCGGTGGAAGAATTGTTCGATGTCACGCCGTGTGTTGAACTCATTAATCCGAGAATGAAGGTGAGGCCTCTGCTGATATCCAGCATGACCAAAGTCAATGGGACACCGTTCCATGATTCTGACCCCAGTAAATCTCCAGTTGGAGTGGGGAGTCATGTTTGAAGAAAATGACTTAGAATCCTAGAATTATGGAATGGAACAATGCATTTGGCTCATTGTTCCTGCACAGGGCCTTTAAAAGAAGGTTTTCAGATAGTTCCACTTCATCTGTGCTTTTCCAATAATGCTGAAAATGTATCCTTTATTAGTGTGATCAGGGGATGTAAGTATTTCTGGTTGGGTCACAATTCATTAATTGCTTTAGAGAAAGGGGTGGTGAACTGTCTTCTTGAACTACTACTGTCCATGTAAAATGTAGATACACTCACAGTCAGTGAGTGTGTTCCAGGTTTTTAATGACTCTGAAGCAATGATGATCTAATTCAAAGTTCCCTCCCTCATGGCATTGTGGGTATGGAGCACATGGACTGCAATGGTTCAAGGAAGCAGTGGTTCCTTCCACTGTCTGAAGGACAGTAAATGCTGGCCCAGACAGCAATGCCCACATGCCATGAGTGAATAAAACAAAACCAGAATGGTGTGTGCTTTGGAGGGGAACTGTTTGGAAAGTGCTGCTGAAGGAACCTTGGTGAGTTCCTGCTGGATAACTTGTGCCATGGTACACACTGCTGCTGCCATGATTCACTGGTGAAGGGGACTGGGTGCTGAAGATGTTAGATGTGGTGGGCTGCTTTGCCCTGGATCGTACCAAGCCTCTTCACTCATCCAGGCAAGTGGAGAGTATTCCGTCATGCTCTTCGGCTCTGCTTTGTCGATGGTCAGATTGCTTTGGGGGCCGGGACCCACAAGCATGTGATTGTACTGGAGAGGGTGCAGAGGAGATGTCCCCAGGATGGGGTGTTTCAACAATGGAGAGAGGCTGGATAAGCGCAGGTTGTTTTCTTTAGAGAAGGCTGAGGCGGGTCCAGAGTCTAGATTAGAGCGGTACTGGAAAAGCATAGCAGGTCAGGCAGCAACCGAGGAGCAGGAAAATCGACATTTTGGGCTGAAGCCTTTCGACAGGGGGGACCTGATTGAGGTGTATAAGACAATGATGTGCATGGGCAGGGTGAATCAAAAGCAGCTGTTCCACTGAGTTGAAGGGTCGAGAACAAGGCGACATCATTTTAAACTGAAAGTCAGGAGGTTTAGAGCAGATTTGAGGAAAAGCCTTTTCACCCAGAGGGTGGTGGGAATCTGGGATGTAATCCCTGGGAGAGTAGTCAAGGAGGGAAACCTCACAACTTTTAAAAAGTATTTTGATGTCTAAACATTCAAGATTCTGGGCCTAGTGTGGGAAAGTAGGACTAGTGTAGAGTATATTTTTTGGATTCATTGGGCCAAAGCGCCAGTTCTGTATGGTACGATTTATGATTCTATGAGGGGAGTTATTCACCGCAGAATTCCCAGCTGCTTTTACGTGGTGAAAGTGAGGACTGCAGATGCTGGAAATTAGAGTCAAGATTAGAGTGGTGCTGGAAAAGCACAGCAGGTCAGGCAGCATCCGAGGAGCAGGAGAATCGATGTTTGGAGCTGGAGCCCTTCGTCAGGAATCGATGGTCCAGTTTAGTCTGTCTCGAAGTATATCCAAAACAAAGGAGTTCCAGAATCACATGGCATGGAAAGGGTTCATTGATCGTAAGCATTAGGAGCAAGAGGAGGCCAGTTAGCCCCCTCAAGCCTTCCCACCACCCCATCCTCATCCTTTCAGTCAAGTCACCTCTTACCATTCTATACTCCAGTGGAACCTGTCCAACAAGATGATCTCTCCCATTCCAGATATTAGTCTAATAAATATTCTCTAAACTGCCTCCAACTCATTTACATCCTTCCTTGAACAAGGAGACAAATACAGTATTCCAGTCTCACCGGTATGCTATACAACCGAAGTATATCCTCCCCAGTTATTTGCCATACCTGTATATTGGTCTGCTGCTATTCATACATGGGGACCCTCTGCATCTCAGAGTTCTGCAATCTCTCACCATTTCAATAATGTGCTTCTTTATCATTCTTCCTGCCAAAACGGACAATTTCACAATTTCCCCCATCACACTCCATGTAACACACATTTGTCCACTCATTTAACCAATCCATTCCTAATTCCTCCAGACTTGACTTTCTTTAATACTTATTCTCACTTGGTTAATTATGATCTTTTTAAAGTATCTATAGAAAATCAGACAATCTGCTTCAATATTTATTCTTTTATACTCTAATTTTTCCTTCCTTTTTAATCCTTTAGTCATTCTTTGTATTTTTTATATTCCTACCTTCTCATCTGCCACCCAGCTTTGTATAATTATCTGTTTTCATTTTAAGTTTTCCTCAACTTTTTTGATCTAATCATGGATGGTGGTCCACCACTTGGATATTTATTTTCCTCATGTGAAAGATTCTTTTCTATGTATTCTGAAATGTCTGTCACTGCATCTCTCTTGAGCTGTTCCGTAGCCTAATTCGTTAGGTTCCTTTAGTGAGTACTGCTTTCATATTCTCACAATTGGCCTTATTTAAATTGAAATTATGAGCATTAGACCCATTCCTTCCTCCGACCACATGCAAAATTCAATCATTTATAACCTGTGCCCCCTCTCTCCAAAATGTTTCTCTCAGCTTCTATCCTAGAACATAGAAATAGAACATGAAACAATATAGCGTAGAACAGACCCTTCAGCCCTCGGTGTTGCACCAACCTGTGAATTATTACCAGCTCGTCCCCCTACACTATCCCATCATCATCCATGTGCTTATCAAAGGATTGTTTAAATCTCCCTAATGTTCCACGCCCTTACACTCTCTGCGTAAAGAACCTGCCACTGACATCTGTCTTAAATCTATCACCCCTCAATTTGTAGTTATGCCCCCTCGTACACACTGACGTCATCATCCTAGGAAAACGTCTTTCACTGTCTACCCTATCTAATCCTCTGATCATCTTGTATGTTTCTACCAAATTCCCTGTTAGCCTTCTTCTTTCCAATGAGAACAGACCCAAGTCTCTCAGTCTTTCCTCATAAGACCTTCCTTCCAGACCAGGCAACATCCTGGTAAATCTCCTCTGCACCTTTTCCAATGCTTCCACATCATTCCTGTAATGGGACGACTAGAACTGTACACAATATTCCAAGTGCAGCCACACTAGCGTTTTGTATAGTTGCAGCATAATATTGGGGCTCCGAAACTCAATCCCTCTACCAATGAAACCTAACACACCATATTGCCTTCTTAACAGCACTATCCATCTGGGTGGCAACTTTCAGGGATCTATGCACATGGACTCTAAGATCCCTCTGCACATTCAAACTACCAAGTACTCTGCCTTCTTGTTATTCTTGACAAAGTCCATCATCCTCACACTTAGCTGCATTGAAATCTTGTCGCAGAATTTCACATTATTTTTTATTCATTCCTGGAATGAGGGCATCACTGACCAGTCCAGCATTTATTGCCCATCCCTAATTGCCCAGAGGGCAGTTAAGAGTCAACCACATTGTTGTGGGTCTGGAGTCATACGTCAACCAGACCAGGTAAGAACAGCAATATCCTTCCATGAAGAACATTAATGAACCAAGTGGGTTTTTCCCAACAATCAACAATGGATTTATGTTCACCATTAGATTCTTAATTCCAGATTTTTTTTTATTGAATTCAAATTCCACCATTTGGGATGGTGCGATTCGAGCCCAAATTCCTGGAAGATTACCTGGGTCTCTGGATTAAAGTCCAGAGATAATACCGCTAAGCTATTGCCTCCCCTAATATTTTAGAAAGATCATTTCTCATCTTTCTAAGTTGCACCCACTATAGGCCCAAACTGTTCTAATTTTCCTCATATGACAGCCCCTTCCTCTCTGAATTCAGCCTTGGTCATTTGCTATGAACTGCTTCCAATAGAAATCTATCTCGAAGTAAGAAGACTAATTCCACAAAGTGCTCCGGGTGTGATTTCAACAAAGCCCTGTACAGTTGGAACAAAATTTCCTTTCTTTTATACTGCTGCCCACTTTCAACTAAACTGACTGTTTCATTTGCTTTTGTAATATCTTGCTCTCTCTGCATAAAGCAGGACTTATACACTTAATGGTAAGGTCCTAGGGAGTGTTGCTGAACAAAGAGACCTTGG
>NC_057711.1:9560617-9562175 GCF_004010195.1 Chiloscyllium plagiosum | reverse complement strand
TTTACAAAATTATGAGGGGCATGGATAGGACAAATAGACAAAGTCTTTTGCCTGGAGTGGGGGAGTCCAGAACTAGAGGGCATATGGTTTAGGTGAGAGAGAAAAGGTATAAAGGAGACCTAAGGGGCAACTTTTTCACACAGAGGGTGGTATGTGTATGGAATGAGCTGCCAGAGGAAGTGGTGGAGGCTGGTACAATTACAGCATTTAAAAGGCATCTGGATGGGTATATGAATAGGAAGGGTTTGGAGGGATGGGCCAGTTGCTGGCAGGTGGGACTAGATTGAGAAGGGTCTGTTTCCATGCTGTACATCTCTGTGACTATGACTCTATAATCTTTAGGGATTCATGTATAAGAACACCACATCCCCCTGTAAGAAACCATTCTGAAATCTCTCTCCATCTGTCTGGTTTCTCTCCATTTAAATAGTATTCTGTCTTTTTATTCTAATTGCCAAATGGACAAGTGTAATATTTGTCATATTAAACTCCATTGTGAATAAAGTGTGTGTGTGTGTGTTTCTTTCTTAATACCACCAGACTAACACCTGAAGAAGGAGTGAGGCTCCGAAAGTTTCTGTTTTCAAATAAACCTGTTGGACTATAACCAGGTGTCATCTGGTTTTTGTCTTTGTCCACCCTAGACCAATACTGGCACCTCCACATCATTTCTTAGTAAGGTAAATATACATATATCTGCATTGGCCAAACTGTCATTAATTCTTGAATCTTAATTTGAGTTGGTTTATTTTAGGTAAAATAATTATCTATTCACTACAGAAATATGGCTGCTGTGTGGTCAATACTGAATCTGATACAACGGCTTTTAATTGACCACACCACCAACTTGGTTACATTTATTTGTGGTTGTGACAAGGGGAGAAGTGGGACAAGAGAAGGAAACAGCAATCCCTGCATCCTCAGTCAAAGCACTGGGATGGAGTGGGGGAAGGATCAGTTACCATGGCACTGGAATAGAGTTGGGGAAGGATCATTCACCATGGCACAGGGATGGGGGAGGAGGGGGTGAAGGATCAGTAACAATGGCACTGGGATGGAGTGGGGGAAGGATCAGTAACAATGCAACTGGAATAGAGTTGGGGAAGGATCATTCACCATGGCACAGGGATGGGGGAGGAGGGGGTGAAGGATCAGTAACAATGGCACTGGGATAGAGTGGGGGAAGGATCAGTTACCATGGCACTGGAATAGAGTTGGGGAAGGATCATTCACCATGGCACAGGGATGGGGGAGGAGGGGGTGAAGGATCAGTAACAATGGCACTGGGATAGAGTGGGGGAAGGATCAGTTACCATGGCACTGGAATAGAGTTGGGGAAGGATCATTCACCATGGCACAGGGATGGGGGAGGAGGGGGTGAAGGATCAGTAACAATGGCACTGGGATAGAGTGGGGGAAGGATCAGTTACCATGGCACTGGAATAGAGTTGGGGAAGGATCATTCACCATGGCACAGGGATGGGGGAGGAGGGGGTGAAGGATCAGTAACAATGGCACTGGGATAGAGTGGGGGAAGGATCAGTTACCATGGCACTGG
>NC_057711.1:9534515-9556907 GCF_004010195.1 Chiloscyllium plagiosum | reverse complement strand
GGGGGGATGGGGTCGGAAGTTAAAGGAGGTCAGATGAGGCGAAAGAGTTTGGAAATTGGCATTAGGAAGTGAGGTGAGATCAAAAGCTGGACGTAGTGGGATTGGAGTAGTGGGATCAGAGGTTGGAGATAGTAAGGGGGAGGAGTGGGATCAGAGGCTGGAGATAGTGAGGGGGAGGATTGGGATCAGAGGCTGGAGATAGTGAGGTGGGGTTTGGGGAATATGGGATCAGAGGTTGGAGATAGTGCGGGGGAGGAATGGGATCCAAGGCTGGAGATGTTGGAGGGGAGTTGGAATTGAGTACTAAGGTGGGGAATCAGAGCCCATTGGTAGGGGAGGCCTGAAGTCCTGGAATGTGAGGGTAGGAGATTGGAGGCTGGAGGAATTGTATGCTTTGGAGGAGGAGCATAATGGGAGGAGGTGATTAGTTTCAGTTTGGGTGGGAGTGAAAAGATTCTGGCCTGGCGTGGTGGCGGTGTTGTATTGGGAAATGTATGTCTGCTCCTTAGGGTCCATGAGGCCTACCTGTCGGATCAACAAAGATCACCCAGTTTTACTGACGTCTGGGCCGTAGGGTCAAACCTCTGCCACCCTGCCTCATTGAAACGCTACAGAGGGAACTGCTGCAGGTTGACTGAGATCAGTGTGCAATGTAAGAGTTTGTCATTCTGGTTGTTCCTAGCTGCTGGTACTTTTCCAGAGGAAGACAGTGGTCTCTGATATCCGTCGTGACTCAGTGATTAGCACACTGTAATCAATATCTCCGAAGCTGGTGGTTCAGGCTAGCACTGGGGAAGTGTAGCATTGTCAGAAGTATCGTCCCTCAGTTCAGATTGGAACTGTGCCCTCTCAAATGGATTAATAAAATGTCATGCTTTATTGCCAGGGAAATTGACTACAGGAGTAGAGAGGCTATACTTCACTTATACAGGACATTGATGAGACCGTATCTGGAATCCTGAGTCCAGTATTGCTCACTGTACCTATGGAAGAATATGAATACATTAGAGACAGTTCAGTTCGGATAACCATACTGATATTGGACCAGCATGGTGACTTAATGGTTAGCACTGCTGCCTCACAGTGCCAGGGACCCGGTTTGATTCCACTCTCAGGCTGTGTGGAATTTGCACGTTCTCCCCATGTCTGTGTGACTTTTGACCAGGCGTTCTGGTTTCCTCCCACAGTCCAAAGATGTGCAGGTTAGGTGGTTTGGTCATGATAACTTTCCCATATTTTCCAGGGATGTACCGGCAAGGTGGGTTAGCCATGGGAAATGCAGGGTTATAGGGTAGGGTCGATGCGGACCTGATGGGCTGAATGACCTGTTTCCACACTGTAGGCATTCTATGAGTATCTGGAATGATCGGATTGTCTTATGAGGAAAGATGAGACAGGTTAGGGCTCTATCCCTTGAAGAAATAGAGGTGATCTAACTGAAACATGTAACTGAAACTTGCTCACAGCAGGAAATTCCAAAGAGAATGGTGGAAATGCCATTGGGATGTCCTCAAATTCACCCAGACAAGGTCCCTGTGGACATGTGGCCAAACAAAATGGAGGAGGATCATTCAGGAACACACTGAACACATAGGAAAACTTTGTGAAGGTGAAGTCAAAGCACTGGGGGAGAATACGCAAACCTCCAAACCTCTGCCCAGTTCACAGACTTATCAACCATCTCAGAACTCAGCCGACCAGAATGGAAGCAAATTATCTTCGATCCTGAGGGAGTGTTGAAGAAAATGGGAAGTGCCGAAGAATCTTTCTTTTGTTTTCTTCAACAAAGATGCTAGATCACAATCAGGGTGAAAGTCATTCACTGCACAAGCAGCTTAATTAAATCCAGTTCACATCCTCAAGGGGGGAATTCAAAAGTAAGCATTCATTCTGCAAACTCTTTCAAATATTAGTTGGTATTCCTTTGCATTTCTTCCCTAGTGCCCGATGGATATCGACAAAACATTTTAAATACATTTTGGAGATTTATCATAATAACCCTGATGTCAGGTCTCATTATAATGAGCAGCACAATCTCAATAATTACAGTTCCAAACTTAAGTAGAAGTACAGAAATGTGTTATACCATGACATGTTTGTTACAATGAAAAAAATGTCAAAAGATCACTTCTAGCTATTCATGACATCCAGGAGCCCATATTTACAGTGTTCTAATTGTATTCCAGCTACTATTCTATTGTAAACTCTTGCCAAATTTGATACAATGGTTCAAAATGATCTTACAGGACAGCAAAAGGCCATTCAGCCAACTTAGGGGTGAGCCTCTTTGTGCTAGCCGTAAGTGTTATCCAAATATTCCATTAGCCTCACTCTTTCCTCACAGCTGTCTTAAATCAGATGAAAAAGTAGCATGCAAGAACAAAATCCAAACATGTTGGCGTTCATTGTACCACTTATGCCCAACAAACAACTTAAGATAATCAGTCATGCTCTTTATGTGCTCTGTTTATATTCGCTAGAATTGACACACTCACAGGTGCACGCTCTCTGAAAAATACTCTGCTCAAATCTAGAGCCATGAGGAACCCATTGCTCCCTTTCTCCATGGCGATGCCTTGGCCAATCAGAGCTGGCTTGCCAATTGTTATGAGTATGGTGGCACAATGATCACATGACACAATGGTGACATCATTGGCCATTTTGAGCAGGTTAAAGCGCAATCTAATCTTACTGCCTGTTGAGCAAGCTCCTCCTTAACCATGCTCCGGCTGTTAAACACATCAGCCTCCTGGTCCTTCTAGATATTTAACACCCACCAGTCTGCACCCTTTTTTCCTGTGGCATAAGTAGTTGTGATTGTTTGAAATTTGGCATTTTTGCATTTGTCCGAACGTTTGCAAGGTGAAAAAATATCAGTGACAGGTCCCTCTTTACTGCAATGTCGGGGTTCTGCATTACTCAGGGACAGGTTAAAGGATTAATGACAGAGAGAGAGGGAGAGACTATTTCCTCTTGAACAAGATATCATAACTTTAAACCACAGCAGGCCATTCGGGGACCACTCTCAACCATTCTGTCTAAAACTACTGAGGTTGGGCATCAACTGAAATTTCAGATCGTAAGTTGATGGACTTTGGGAGGGTATTAAAGAATATAAAACTTAGACAGGGAAATGGATTTCAGGTACAAATCAGCCATGACTGAATTAAATAAGGGAGAGGCTCAAGGCATTTAATTTTTTCCCCCTGTTCTTTAGGCCCCTTAACTAAGGAAATATATGCTAGCATTGAAGGCAGTCCAGAGAAGATTCACTAGATTGATATCATGATGTGGAGGCGCCAGTGTTGCACTGGGGTGGACAAATTCAGAAGTCACAAGACAGCAGGTTATAGTCCAACAGGTTTATTTGAAACTAGAAGCTTTCGGAGCACTGGCCCATTGTCAGGTGAAGTTATGTGACTCCTGACTCGGTTGATACCAGCAATGCAAGTTGAGTAGCTTGGGCCTCTATTTATTGGAGCATAGAACAATGAGAGGTTACTTTATTGAAACATAAAGGAGTCTTAGGGAAACTTGACATGGTGGGTTTGGAGAAGTTGTTTCCCCTTGTGGGGGAGTCTAGGACCAGAGGGCATCATCTCAAAGTGAGGGGTTGCACATTTACGACAGAGATGAGGAGGAATTTCTTCTCTCAGCAAGTAGTGTATCTGTGGAATCCTTTACTGCAAAGGCCTGTCGAGGCTGAGTCATTAAGAATATTCAAGGTTGAGGCATACAGATGTTTAATCAGGAAGGGAATCAAAGGGTTATGGGGGGAAGGCAGGAAAGTGGAATTGAGGATTATCAGATCAGCCGCAATCTCATTGAAGGGCTGAGCAAACTCGATGGGCTGAATGGCCTTCTTCTGCTCCTATGTCTTATGGGGTTATCCTTATAGGACTTGACCAAGTAGATGCGGAAAGGTTGTTACTCCTTGTGGAAGAGTTGAAGAGAACAATGGGAGCTTGATCAGATGGGCCAATGGGCCGAGGAGTGGCAGATGGAGTTTAATTTAGCTAAATTATGGTGAGGCAAACCAGGGTAGGACTTATACACTTAATGACTCTATAACCAGAGAGCGTAATCTCAGAATAAAGAGTTGCACATTTAAGACAGAGATGAGGAGGAATTTTGTTTACACTCCTGGAGGTTATTAAATCTGTGAAATTTTGTATTGCATATATCTTCTGTGACTTATATCTGCTCTTAGGTCTTATGGTTTCAATGTACCTTGTCCAGCATTTAGATTAAATTAGATTCCCTACAGTATGGAAACAGGCCCTTCAGTCCAACCAGTCCACACCGACCCTCCGAAGAGTAACCCACCCAGACCCACTCCCCCACATTTCCCTCTGACTAATGCACCTAACGCTATAGGCAATTTAGCATGGCCAATTCACCTAACACATCTTTGGACTGTGGGAGGAAACTGGAGCACCCAGAGGAAACTCATGCAGACACGGGGAGAATGTGCAAACTCCACAAAGACAGTTGCCCGAGGCGGGAACTGAACCCGGCTCCCTGGCGCTGTGAGGCAGCAGTGCTAACCACTGAGCCACTGTGCCGCCCACATGGCATCGCACTTGGATTGAGGGTAACTGTGCTCTGCTTTTTGGCCAGGAGTTCCCTGAGGGACCAGAAATACTGACCGCAAGCCTCTTGTTTTCTTGTCGTTTGTTAGGCACACCTCTCCAAGCCGTACCTGAGGAGGCCGGAGAAGGCCAAGGGCCGCAAGAAGGTGGTGGCCGCCAGGAGGAAGTACCAGCGGCGGACAACCAAGCAGAAGTGGAACATCAGCTCGCCGAGCGATGAGGACGGGGACAGCCTGACCTTCCGGCACCGCCGCCCAAACGCTTCCAAGTTCAGCAAGATTGGCCCCAATTCCTGCGTGTTCCTGCCTGTGCCCGAGGACATTTTCATTGAGGACATGCTGTCCGACAACCCGCAGTACAAGAGTAACTCTCAGCTCAAGTCTGTGGAGTACTGGAGCAGCGTGGCTGCTGAATTACCCCCTTACCAGGGCCCTTGGAGACCCAGGCGATACTATTGATGATGTGATCTTTTCTTATTCTTGAAAGTAAATAGATAGGAAGGAATTTGTCATAAAGAGAGATTCTTCTCCCCTCCCCACTCCTTTCCATGCCCTCCCACACCAAACCCGATGAACAGTTTGTATTAATAAAAAAAAAGCTTTTAATATTACTGAACCTCCTCCCAAAATTGGAATCTAATATTTATTTTTGCACGTAAGAAGTAAGAATTAGGAGCAATCCAGGCCATTCAGGCACTTGAACCTGTTCTGTTAGTCAACAAGATGATCTGATTGTGGCATTAACCCCATTTTTCTATCTCCCTATCCCCTCCTCTTGAATCCCACGATCCAAACTCTTTCAGAGTCTACCCTGAATTTTCTCTCCCTTGGAAGAAGAGTATTTTAAACACTTAAGACAGAAGAAATCCCTCCTGATCTGAATGATTGATTCCATGCTCTGACTTCCTTATTGTCTGATGTACTTTTTTATGACATTTAATGACACCACTGAATTAACACTTGTATTGTTTTAAGAAATCTTGCCACCTGCCCTATTCACGATCCTTCATTTAGTTTTCCAGCAGGTGGAGCTGGTTGTAATAGAGGTGGGGGTTTTGGAAGTGAAATTAGATCAGATATATCCAGTTGCAAACTATGTAGTCAATAGCAGGAAGTACCTTGTTTCTACTCGATGGACTGAATGGCCACCTGCACTGTAGATTCCTATGATCCTATTTCACCAAAAGTGTTAACCTATTTCTTTCAAATGGATTCTTGACTTTCAATCAGAAGGGAAGGTTAGTCACCACATTAGTTTCTGAACACTCGGAATTGGCCAGAAATAAAAACAGACATTTCTGGAAAAGCTCAACAGGTCTGGCAGCATCTGTGAAGAGAAATGAGAGTTTAAGTTTTGGCCTGAAATGTTCACACTGATTTCTCTTCACAGGTCTGCCAGACCTGCTGAGCTTTTCCAGGAATTTCTGTTCTTGTTTCTGAGTTATACATCATCTGCAGTTATAGAGTCATGGAGCTGTACAGCACGGAATCAAGCCCTTCAGTCCAACTCATCCGTGCTGACCAGATATCCTAAATTAATCTAGACTTATTTGCCAGCATTTGGCCTATATCCCTCTAAACCCTTCCTATTCACATACTCATACAGATGCCTTTTAAATGTTGTAATTATACCAGCTTCCTCCACTTCCTCTGGCAGCTCATTCCACACATCTGTTTGAAGAAGTTGCCCTTCAGATCAGTTTAAGGTCTTTCCCCTCTCACTCTAATTCTATGTCCTCTAGTTCTGAAATCCCCCACCCTGGGGAAAAGACCCTATCTATTTATCTTGTCTATTTGTCTAGTTCTTTCTTTTTTTTGCTAAGAATTGGCCATGATTCTTTGTATCAGTTAGATTATGGTTTGGATCAGCACCATTTTCCCATAGCCATCTTCTTCAGTCCTCCTCCTGAAGACAGGTCTGACTGATAGTGATGTAACTTCCAATGTGTGCAGCAAGGGTACATGTCCTGTCAAAAGCAACGTTGTTAGCACCAAATTTAGCCACACCAACAACACTCACTTTTACATGCATGTTGCAGCCTACAGCTGAGGATAGTGATAGAGGAGCATTCAATGTTCTTTCTGTCACATCTCCACCCTGCTCTTACTGCCTATGAATGGCCTGTCGTTTGGATAGTTGACCCTTGACCTGTTTGTTTGAATTATGAACTCGCCTTCCTCAACCGTCAAGTAAGTTGTGGGGCTGGACTGGAATGCAGAGCTCCTGGTTTAGGGGAGGGGCTGCGAGCCACAAGACCACCAAGGACTGAGCGTGTGCATTGTTGGGTAAGATAAACTAAAATATTTACTTCAATAAATTCTCAAGATGTTGAAAATTTTAAAACAAATACAGAGAATACTGGAGAAACTGAGCAAGCCTGGCAGCATCCGTGGTGAGAGAAACAATGTTATATTTTGAGTCCAAAATGACTCTTTTTCAGAACTGAAATTTTATTTTGTTTTATCCAAACCTAATTTAGTTTGTAATTTATAGTTGGCATTAAACTGAAAGCTATAGTTTAAGTGTTAGTTGCCAGCCTTAAGTAAGCTTTGCTCTTTAACATTGCCAGTGAAACCGCTGCTTAGCTATGAACCATCTGAAGTTGGATTCTTACTAAGTCACTCAGGTAAGCCTAAGGAGCATATATAAATAGCCAGCTTAGTACAACTTGGTACTGGAATGCAAATTATAATAAATTGGTGCAGTTGAGAGCTTCATAGGGTGGAAGAGGTGTTTGGTTGCTTTTTGCTTAAACTTTTACAGCCTTCAGGTATCAGTTTTTGCTTTGCTACAGGAGAAGTGGATGGTGAATTAGTGAGTATCCGGTATGTAATAAAGGTTTATTCCATTCTTAAAGCTTAAAATAACATCTATTGAGTGAGAAGTGACTTGGACAGAATAAAAGGCATGGATTAACAGGCCTACCTGCTGTGGAGGAAACATTTCAAACCATGTGACAGAAGGGCAGGTAAAGCAGGATTGGTGAGTATTTCCCACCTTTAAAATAAAATTAAGGTATTTCAATCTCTAGTCTTTTATTCTCCCTTTTGCTTAAAAATAGTTGGCAAGTATAAGATTGATACCATGTTAAAGAATATGACAATAAAGTGTGAAAAGTGGGAGATTCTTCAAATGTAAACTTGCAGTAATCAATTGAAAATTTAAAACAAAAACTATAATGGTGATGGCAGGGTGGGTGATGTGTTGCTGCTGCAGCCTGTAGAGCTGATGGCTACCAAGGTTACCCAGAGCAAACACACCTGTAGCCCATGATTTTAGGTCAAGAAGCTCTGGATCTGGGTTGAGGAGCTGGAGTCCCACCTGCAGACTTGTACCCCCATCAGGGAAGGGGAGCGTTACCTGGGCATTTCGCACCAAGTCCCAACTCTCAGATGATGTAATTAAATTTATATTGCGATTAAGGAAAAGTGGGGTTGGGAGACCCAAGGGTTACTGTATGAAGAACGTTAGCCCTTGCTATTGGCCAACAGTTATGAGTTACCTGCAGGCTGTGTAGATAAGAGGGTGGATTGCAGGGAGGAGGGTGAGCAAATTGATATGACAGCATGGTACAGGGAGGCGATCAAGCGGGGGAAGGAAATAGGGATGTAGTTTTGGTAGGAGACAGTATAATTATGGGGATAGCTGCCATAAAAAAAGGACAGTAAGAGCTTTTTAAACATATAAACTCAATTGTGAGGCCAAAGTGAACATGGGTTCCTCAGCGAATGATGCTGGGAAATAATAATATTGAACCGGAAAACAGCAGTATTTGAATACGTTGCATCTGTCTTCACAGTGGACGACTCTAATAATTTTCCAAAAATACTAAATTATCTAGGGACAAAAGTGGGCAGATAAATAAATAAAACTAGATAAAGACCAATAGGCCACCTGGACCTGATGGGTTTCATCCAAGAAATTCAGAGAAATAGCCACAGAGGTAGTGGATGAACTGGTAGCAATTCGTTTTTGATTCTGGAAAAGTTCCAGAGGATTGGAAAACTACCAATGTAACACCCTTATTCAAAAAGGCAGCAAACATTAATAAGGAGAAAGTGAGGGGCTGCAGGTCCTACAGAGTCAGAGTCAAAAAGGGTGACGCTGGAAAAGCACAGGTCAGGCAGCATCCGCGGAGCAGGAGAATTGACACTTCGGGCATAAGCCCTTCATTAGGAGATTAATAAAACAGTTAGTTACAGGCCAGCTAGCTTAACGTCTGTCATTGGGAAAATATTAGAATCTCTTGTCAGGGATCTAATAGCAGGGCATGTGGAAATGCATTACGTGATCAAGCAGTTGTCATGGCTTCATGAAGGTGAAACCATACCCCGTCAGTTTTGTTTAAATTCTTTGAGGAGGTCAAAGCAGAAGAGATAGAATGTAAGCAGTGGATTAACATATTTGGATTTTCAGAAAATATCTGATACAGTCAATAACTAGACTACTTCATCAGCAAAGAGTCTGTGGTGTTGGGAGCAGTACATTAGCATGGAGTGAAGATGGCTAACTATGAGAAGGCAGAGTTGGGATAAGGGGACATCTTCAGGAAGTTCAGTGCTTGCACAACAATTATTTAGAGTAAATGATTAGATTAGATTAGATTCCCTACAGTGTGGGAACAGGCCGTTCGGCCCAACAAGTCCACACCAACCCTCCGAAGAGTAGCCCACCAAGACCCATTTCCCTCTGACTAATGCACCTAACACTGGGCAATTTAGCATGGCCAATTCACCTAACCTGCACATCTTTGGACTGTGGGAGGAAACCGGAGCACTCGGAGGAAACCCATGCAGACATGGGGAGAATGTGCAAACTCCACACAGACAGTTGCCCGAGGCTGGAATCAAACCTGGGACACTGGTGCTGTGAGGCAGCAATGCTAACCACTGAGCTACTGTGCCACCCTTGATTTTGATGAAGGGGTAAACGTACTATTGCCAAGTTTTCATGACACAAAAATAAGTGGGAAGGCAAGTGGTGAGGATGACACAAAGCATCTGCAGAGGGATATTTTGAAAAGGAATGGATATAGGTGCAGGAGTAGGCCATTCAGCCCTTCAAGCATGCGCCAACATTCTATATGATCATGGCTGATCATGCAATCTCAGTATCCCACTCCCACTTTCTCTCCATACTGCTGGACCCCTTTAGCCACAAGGGCTAGCTCCCTCTTGAATGTATCTAATGGACTGACCCCAACAGCTTCCTGTGGGAGAGAATTCCACAGATTCGTAGCTCTCTGAGTGAAGACATTCTTCCTCATCCCAGTCCTGAATGGCTTACCCCTTATTCTTAGACTGTGACCCCTAATTCTGGACTTCCCCAACATTGGGAACATTCTTCCCCCATCTAGCCAGTCCAGTCAGGATTTTATATGTTCCTTTGAGGTCCCTACTCATTCTTCTAAATTCCAGTGAGTAGAAACCCAGTCAATCAAGTCTTTCCTCATGTGTCAGCCCTGCCATACCAGGAATCAGTCTGGTGAACCTTCGCTGGGCTCCCTCAATAGCAAGAATGTCCTTCCTCAGACTAGGAAACCAAAACTGCAAACAATACTCAGGGTGTGGCCTCACCAAGGCCCTGTATAACTGCAGCAAGAGGATAAAAGTGACAAGGTCTTGTTAAAACTATACAAAGCACTAGCCTAACTGCAGTTGGAATGTGAACAGTTTTGGTTCCTTATCTAAGGAGAGATATATTCGAGGCAGTCCAGAGAAGGTTCACTAGGCTGGTCTAGGGTTCAGAGGGACTGTCTTAGGAGGAGAGGTTGAGTATGTTGGACCTGATCTTATTGGAACATAAAAGAATGAAGATGCGATCTTATTGAAATTTGGAAGGTTCATGGGGTACCTGACAGGGTAGACGCAAAACAATTGTTTTCCCTCGTGGGAGAGTCTAGGATCAGAGGGCATAATCTTAGAATAAGGAGTCCCTCATTTGAGATGGCGATGAGGAGGAATTTCTGGTCAATGTATGGAATTCTTTACTGCAGTGGGTTATGGCAGCTGGGTCATTAGATATATTCAAGGCTAAGATAGACAGGTGTTTAATTAGTTAGGGAATAGTGAATTATGGGAAAAGGTGACAAAGTTGTCTTGAGGATTATCAGAACAGCCATGATCTCAGTAAATGCAGAGCAGACGTGATGGGCTGAATGGCCTATTTCTTTCTTCCATCTAATTCAATTTGCAAATCTACTGATTTCCAGATGCTGATGCCTTTTGATAGAGTGAATACCAGATTTCCTGAAAAATAAATGTACCTCAACTTCACACCTTACTGGTCTGGTTTTGATTTTAAGATAAAGCCAAATTGTCTTGGACTTTCCATCTGAGGAAGAAGCTTGTTTTCAACATAAGGAATCACAATGCTGTTCGCAATAATCTGGATGGGCTCCAATCAAAGCTCTGAACGAGTAGAAACTGTAAGCTAGTTGTGATAATGTTGACCATGAGAACTTGCATCGATAGTGCAAAAACCCATTAGATTCACTTCTGTTCTTTAGAGAAGGAAATCTGCTGATTTTACACTTTCTGAATAATATTTGGCTCCAGAGCCACAGCAATGTGGTTGACTGCTCACTTACTGTGGTTGACTGCTCGTTGACTGCTATCTGACTGTGGTTGACTGCTCTCTGTAGTTGATTGCTCTCTGGCTGTTGTTGACTGCTGTCTGACTGTGGTTTGCTGCTCTCTGACTGTGGTTGATTGCTCTCTGACTGTTGTTGATTGTTCTCTGACTGTGGTTTACTGCTCTCTGTAGTTGATTGCTGTCTGACTGTGGTTGAGAATCCTTTGAGCTGAACTATACAGCCAGTCAATTCAACAACAATTAGATATGACTGAAGTGTCAAGACAATAGATTGGAGCCCTGTAGTACTCTGAACAGTTTTAAACTATTAATTCCGAAATGTGTTTCTTTCAAAAAAGCGATCTACTTTAGATGGAGAAGTTGTTGGATGGAAATTCATTCGCTGTCTGGCATGGAAGGTAATACCATAAGGCAATGTTTACTTTCAATTCCCACAGCCACTCCCAGGGTCTGTGTATGCCAATTGGTGTGACAGTTCCTCAGCTTCCACTTTTGGAGGTCACTGCCCTGCACAGTCCATTTGGCAAAAAAAACATTAGAAGGAATGTTGCCTGAGGGCTTTCAGGGAAAGTTCAAATTGAAAGAGAGTGCAGAGTAGTGGGAAGAGGTAATGAAGGTCTGACTATCACTCCCCTCTCAGCAGAACATCAACTCTTGCAGACACCTTTTGTGTTTTGCCTTTCCAAGAGTTCCCAAAAAAGGGGGTTAAGAACTGACAGCACGCCTGGTCTTTGTGTGCTCATGAACTGAGAGTCACTAGCTTGGGTTTGGGTATGAATATGTTGTGAAGGTCACAATCAATGAGCCACTGACTAGTCACCTCTGCATTGCAGGTGGAAGTATTCTTACACTCATCAAAAGAAAACTGGGTGAAAGGATTTCAACAAACCCAGAAAAAGCCAAGAATTCTGGGATCAGCTGTTCAACTATCAATGTTTCACTGTCTATTCTTCATGAATGACCCAGAGAGCAATCATTATATCTTTTAACTTTTACCTTACTTTGGACTCATTTATTTCTAACCTGTAAGTATGAGTGTTGTGTTATTAATCCTTGCCACATTTAGTTAACTAATAAACTCACTGTTTTGTTAACATAAGAAAGCCTGGTTAAATTGGCCCTTTTAAAAACATAAATTCATTTATCCTGTGGGAGAGACATTCACAATAGAGGGATACTTCCTAAATGAGCCTTGTTTGGATCAACTGAAAGGGGCAGATGAGTACAGGAGGAGTGACGGTTCAATCCTCCACATCTGGGAGCTTAACAATTTTGGTAATCTGTCCAAAACCATCATAACTTGGAAAGTTTTGCTTGAGGTCTCAGCGTAACTAATGTTGTGCCCAGGAAGGAATGGAAACAGAGTTTTTAGAGATTACTGGAATGGGGGAGAGCTATATACTTTCTTGTCAGATGTCTGATCTGGTAGATTTTGGATGGCTTTTATTAACTATGTGGATATTGAGTTTCTTATATGAACATATGGTATTACAAATCACGACCAGAATAGGCCATTCAGCCCTTCAAGCCTGCTTCACAATCCAATATGATCACTGCTGATCCTCTATCTTAATGCTATGTTTCTCCCCATATCCCCTGATGCCTAAAACCCTAAAAATGTATCTATTTCTTTCTTAACTTTATTCAATGACTTAGCCACCACAGCCTTCTGTGGCAGATAATTCAATAGCTGATTATTGGTTTTCCTCATAGAGCATAGGACTGTACAGCACAGGAACAGGCCCTTCAGCCCATGATGTTGTGCCGAACATGACACCAAATTAAACTAATCCCTTCTGCCTGCCTTTGGTCCATATCCCTCCATTCCTTGCTTATTCATGTGCTTATCTAAAAGTCTTTTAAACATCCCTATTGTATCTGCCTCCAGACCCCTACCACTCTCTGTGTGAAAAACTTGCTCCTCATATCTCCTTTGAACTTTCCCCCTTTCACCTGAAATGGATGCCCCCTAATTTTCGACATTTCAACTCTGGGAAAAAGATACTGACCATCAACCCTATCTATGCATCTCATAATTTTATAGACTTCTATGAAGTCTCCCCTCAGACTCTGCCACTCCAGAGAAAACAACCTGAGATTTTCTAGCCTCTCCTTATAGCTCAGACTCTCTAATACAGGCAGCATCTTGGTAAATCTCTTCTGCACCTTCTCCAAAGCCTCCACATCCTTCCTGTAATGTCGCGACCAGAATCGAATGCAGTACTCGAAGTGTGCCCTAACTAAAGTCTCATAAAGCTGCAACATGATATCCTGACTATTGTATTCAATTCCCCAACCAACAAAGGCAAGCATGGCACATACCTTTCTTTACCACTCTAATTGTGGTAAAGAAAGGTAGCTAATTGTAAAGGTAAAGGAAGGTAGCTAATTGTGTGGTCATTAGATCCTGATCTCAGTGCTAAATGGTCTACCCCATGTCCTGGTTATAAACTCCTGAACTGGGGAAACATCTGTCTTGTGTCCTGTTCAAGTTTGATATGTTTCAGTGAGATCCCCCTCATCCTTCTGAACTCTGGTGTATACAGGCCCAATCAAATTACCCTCCCTTCATGGGTAGTTTTGCTCCACCATTCAATAAGATTGTGGCTGATCTATTGAAATTCCATATCCTTGTCTACCCCTGCAACCTTTGATTTCTCTCCTTTGTAAGAATCCATCTAGTTTCACTTCAATGACATCCATCACTTCCTCTAGCTTCGAAGCAGACGGTTCCAATGATATTAAACTTTCCGAAAAAAGAAGCTCCTCCACATTTCTTTCCTAAAAGGGTGACCCCCAGACCCCTAGTGCCCCCTAGTTCTGGAGTGACCACTACAAGGAAACATCCCCTCCACATCCACCTTGTAAAGACCATTCATGATCTAAGACGGCGCTGTAAGTGGCTACTTATAAATATTTCACTGTACTCATTTGGATACATGTGACAATAATTGTAATTCATTCATTCATTCATTCAAAATGCTTCAATCAAATTACCCTTTAAAGACAACTCGATCATTCCAAGTATCAATCTAGTAAACCTCTTCTGAACTGCCTCCAAAACATTCACATCCTTCCTTGACTAAGGTGACCAGAAACAACAGTTTTCAAGAGGTGGTGCCAGCAATGCTGTGCATAACTGAGACATAACCTCCTTACTTTTGTGTTCAATTCCTCTTGTAATAAACAATAGCATCACATGAACATTCCATATTGTACTTGCACAATAGCTTTTTGTGACTTATGCATGAGAACCCTAAATTGTTTGCAACAATTCTGCAATTGTTATAAATCATTCTTTTCCTGTTCCTGTAAAAATGAATAACCTCATATGTATACTCCATCTGCCAGAGTTTTTCCCACTCCCTCTCTTCACAACATACTCTTCGGCCTATCGCTGCATCTTTTGCAAACCCAGCCATCACTCTGTCAATCAATGAATGACTCTTTAATGTGAGCTTTCTTTTCTCTGCCAGCTAGCCAATCATCTTGCCATGCTAATATGTTAGCCACTGCATTATGAACTGCTACGCTACACAATAACCTTTCATGAATCACCTGGCTAAATACCCCAAGACATTGAAATATGGTATGTCTATAGGCTCCCTTTATCCATTGTGCATATTGCTGTGATGCCTACAAGTCAGGGACATCGTTTATATTCAATCATGGAATATGTGTGCTGCTGGCTAGGCCAGTATTTATTGCCCACCCCTTGCCTAGACTGGGGGCTTTGAGTATTGTCAGCAGGTGAGGGAGGAGGGAGTATTGCCAGGGAGTTTTGTGCACAGGTTTGGGCCCCATATCTCAGGAGGGATGGACTGGCCCTGGAGCATGTTCAGAGGAGGTTCACAAAAATGGTCCCAGGAATGAAAAGCTTAACATACGAGAAATATCTGAGAACTTTGTGTTTATATTCGATGGAGTTTAGAAGAGTGAGGGGGGATCTAATTGAAACCTACAGAATACTGAATGGTCTGGATAGTGTAGACGTTGGGAAGATGTTTCCATTGGGTAGGAGAGACTAGGACCTGAGGGCACAGCCTTAGAGTAAAGGAAGACATTTTAGAACTGAGATAAGAAGAAACTTCTTCAGCCGGAGAGTGGTGGACCTATGGAATTTGTTGCCACAGGAGGCTATGGAGGCCGGTCACTGAGTAAATTTAAAACGGAGATAGATAGGTTCTTGATTGTCAAGGGGATGAAGGGCTAAGGGAAGAAAGCGGGAGAATGGGGCTGAGAACTTATTAGCCATGATTGAATGGTGGAGCAGACTCAATGGGCTGAATGGCCTCATTTCTGCTCCTATGTCTAAT
This sequence comes from Chiloscyllium plagiosum, assembly GCF_004010195.1. NCBI lineage: Eukaryota > Metazoa > Chordata > Chondrichthyes > Orectolobiformes > Hemiscylliidae > Chiloscyllium > Chiloscyllium plagiosum. Next base: position 9,541,405 of record NC_057711.1, on the reverse strand, counting down.
GGTCTTATGGAGTGTGACGGGGCTTTGACATTGTCAGGGAGTGACCAATGAATCAATTGTTGTCAACAGGCACAGGAGGAGTGAGTATTATCAGAGAGTGATGAAGGAGGTGGATATTGTCAATGGGTGAATATTGCCTGAGAGTGAGTGAGGGTGTTGTTTCATGTACTGATAGCTATGTTATGAAGAAAGGTGTGTGATGTTTTTATATATTAATATAATTATTTTTAGGGTTTGGATTTAAACAAGTGGGTATTGGTTTGTTTTTGAGAATGGGTTTAAAAATTAATTAGGTCAGTCTTTCTAGAACTATGATTTTAAACCAGTATGTTCCTCCTGGAGTATTAATGGAAGATTGTTTATACTGTGGGGTTTATGACAGGAGACGGAAAACGATGAAAGACATTAGCTGGCTTTGGACTTCAGAATATTCATGGCCTGAGTTTAGTTTTGAATAACCCAGAGACTGCAAAGCTTATGGGTATTTTGAAGGAAATCTGACTGGTGTCAGATGCGGAAATAGTCTCTCCTAGACAAAGGGGATTATTCAGTACAGTTAACAACATGTTACCTCAAAAAAGAGGTTGAGTTTGTGAAACTCCTAAAATATGCTGAGAGTGTTTGGTTAGAAGCCTGAGAAAGTCTAAGCTCTCCTTCGTGTGAAGATTCCAGGGAAAGGGCCTCACGGCTGGTAGGGCTGGAACTGGGAAGAAACAGTTAAATCAATCTCACACATCAGACAGGATAGGGAAAGCTCTCCGGATTTTGATGAACTGTAAAGTGATGGTGTTGGGAATTAGATGGGTTTTTGATTTGCTGTGTGCTTTGAAGTCTTTCAGACTATGATATATGTAGATAGCTTGGTTTGTTTTATATGATTTTCACTTTTTTGTGTAATAAATCTATGCTTTATTGATAAAACTGAATGTGCAGCTTTGTGTGCTTATGTTTCAGAGAGAGATTGCCATATTAAGTTCAAAGAAAAATGCAGATATGATCTGCCAAGCCAGATGTCTAGTGGTGACATCAGCTGGAGTTATAACAAGCCAGGATCTGAGTTCATTGAACTTAATCCCTTTTAAAGAAACAGGCACATGAAGGTTCTGAACATAAAAGGTGCAACATTTATTGTACAGGTTTTGAAATGACTTGGTTGCGAATATTTTTTCTGGAAGCAGTAGATAAAACAGTGGAGCATTTGAAATAATTGATTAAGACTAAACTGAGAGATTCAGCAAAACAAAAAATGAAGGTAGTAGTTCAGATGTTGGAGTCATAGGGATATACAGCACGGAAACAGACCCTTCCGTCCAACTCATCCATGCCGACCAGATATTCTAAATTAATCTAGTTCCATTTGCCAGCATTTGGCCCGTATCCCCCAAAACCCTTCCTACTCATATACCCATCCAGGTGCCTGTTAAATGTTGTAATTGTCCCAGCTTCCACCACTTCCTCTGGCAGCTCATTCCATACACACACCACTCTCTGCATGAAAAAAAGTTGCTCCTTAGATCCATTTTAAATCTTTCCCCTCTCACCTTAAACCTATGCCCTCGAGTTGTGAACTCCTCCTCCCCAGTGGCATCACGTTACCCAACCTCCAGTCTTTTGGTACCTCGCCTGTGACTATCGATGATACAAATATCTCAGCAAGATGTCCAGTAATCACTTCCCTAGCTTCCCACAGAGCTCAAGGGTACACCTGATCAGGTCCTGGGGATTTATCCACCTTTATGCATTTTAAGACGTTCAGCACTTCCTCTTTTGTAATATGGGCATTTTTCAAGATGCCGCTATTTATTTCCCCACATTCTGTATGATCCGTATCCTTCTCCACAGTAAACACTGATGTAAAAGTGATTCTGATTCCAATGAGGGATTTGATTTAACTAAGAATCATCTCTAAATCTACTGAGGATGCACTGCAGTCATGAGATTTCTCCTGATTTGAGAAAGCAGACAAACTGCAAAAGCGGGTTCGGACTTTTTCATGCTCCAAAGCATTTTTGATAGGTGCAGCTATGTCTGCGTGCACAGGTTCAGCTGAAAAGCAATGTGCGGACTATGAAACTGTTAGAAAGGCAATACTCAATGCTTATGAGCTTTTCCCTGAAGCACGTCAATTAAAATTCAAGATAAGGAGGAAAAGAAACCTAATCAGGAATTTGTAACATTTACAAGGGCAAAAGAGATGCCGCGGGACCAGTGGAGAGCTTTGATAACTAAAGCTAGAGAAGGATGTCGAGAATGTGAGGGAAGTGATGATTCTAGAAAACTCCAGAAGTAGCTTTCACGAAAGCCAAAAAAGTTATTTCAATGAGTATCAAGTATCAAAGATCAGAGAAGCAGGAGTTCGGGCAGGTCCCTCTGAAAACTCACACGGACAGTTACAGGTGGGGAGATGGCCATATGGGAACCAAAAAAAGATGTTGGACAAACAGAAATCAAAGGGTGGAAGAGGCACTGGTTTTAGGGGATAAAAGGAAGGATGCCAAAATAATAACTGAGAAAGGCTAGAAAACAAAGTGATATGCCTCCATTGCGATGGAATTGGACATACCAAAGGAGGAGAAGTAGTCCAGGTAATGATGGGAGTCGGTGGGTTTGGAGCAAACGTCCATCTGGAGACTGTCACCGGAGATGGGACAGGGGAGGGAGGTGTCCGAGATGGACCAAGTCAATTTGAGGGCGGGGTGGAAGTTGTGGGCAAAGTTGATGAACTGCTCCAGTCCAGTTCGGCCTGGGTACAGGATAGAGAGAACGAGAGTTAATTCCCAGTCTAAAGGGCTTTTGCCCGAAAGGTCGATTTTCCTGCTCCTCAGATGCTGCCTGACCTGCTGTGCTTTTCCAGCACCACTCTGATCTAGACTCTAATTTTCAGCATCTGCAGTACTCACTTTTACCTTAGACATACCAAAGCCAAGTGCTGGAAGTTAAATATGAGACTGAGTGCAGTAGTAAGAATGTCTAAAGAATCCTCAGAAAAGAGGGGCATTGGGAAAGGAAACCGGTATTAAAACTGTAAAATGACCATACTCTGCTCTCACTAGAGTGATAACTGGCAATGGTTTCACTTCGGGGTTGCCAAGCCTCAATCATAGAGAGACCTTCCTGATGCAGGAATTGAACTCACACTGCTCCACATTGTTGGAGCTGAACTGAACTGTATTAGTATGATGAAATGTTTCCTTAGCATGTATGAGGAAGAGATCAATACCCCAAGGTAGTCATTAAAATCCCTTTTCAATTATTGACAGAGAGAATCAGACCACGGGAGGTGCTGCCAATATCACGAAAGGCTTCGCTTGATGCCTTGTGCTGTAAATCTTGCAGTGATGCAGGTGGATCACACTGTTGTAATGTTCCTCCTGTTAACTAGGTTGGGAATAAAACAATTCACATCTTCTGTTTATCACTGACAATCACTAACAATCTCCCAGCACCTTTTAAAGACAGCATCAAACTTTGAAGACCATAAATATAACTTATTTTCAGAAATGCCCTAATGATCGGTATGAAGAAATTTCCTTGTTTCTGTTTGCCATTAGGAATGCTCCTGATGAGTTCACTTGACTCAGTTCCTTTGCGTTGATAGATGGACGTGAGGAGAGAGGACCACTTGAATTGAATAACTGATAAAGTAAAGCTCAGAGACTGTGCGCTTAACCTCTGATTGAATTTTACATTGAAATTAGAAATTGCTGAAGCATGTTAGTAGGCTACAAAGTTCCTGAAGAGTGCTCAACAAACAATAAAAATTAGAGCAAATAAAAAAGGTCAAGTTTTGAAATGTTGCTGCAGGAGACAAGGTGTCAGTGTTGTTACCCATCTCTGGGTACCCATTAAAAGCAAGAGTCACTGGACTTTATCAGCTCCAAAAGAAACTCTGTGATGTTGGGAGTACTCCAGACAGGAGGAAGAATCAGCGTGTATCTCATATTAATTTTTTTAAAGTGATATTATGACATAGAGGATAGTAAGGAACAAAGTAGAATTACACTACTGAAAGAAATTGGGGGTTTAATGAAAATATCAGAAAACTTGGAGAATGAGTCAAACACTGAAAAATTCAAAAGCTGACCCTTCATCAATCACATTAGACAATTTCGGAGTACTTTAAGATTTTGATAGAAGAATGTTTTATTTTCTAGAAAACTATTTAAGTGCCTTACAAGGATCACAAATCAATTTGTGTGACCAGGCTAGATGAAATGTTCTTGGCTATTCAAACTGTGAAAGTGGAGGATAGGTTACCCACCAACTAATATCCTCACAGACTCTATCCAGTGAAATTAGCTCAAATAAGGTAAGATATTAAGGTCATGATGCACAATGACATGAATGAACTGAGTCATAGTAGTTGGGGCTCACCAATCATGATGGTGATAAAATTGGATAGGTCATAAAGATTTGTGTTGATTACTATAAATTAATAAGAGTACAGTCATACACTATCCCAATATATGTGGACCACTTTGAAAGAATCAAACATGCATGATTTGTTACCAAAATCAGTTTTCGAAAATGACCTTGGCGAGTCTATTGATGAACAAAAGGAGAGAATTCGTCACTTTTGCAAAACTGAATGGACTTCATTAATACAACGTCATGCTGTTTAGAATGGAAAATGATTGAGATTAATGACAGGAGGTGTGAAATATTGAATGACATTAGCTCGCTTTGGAGTTTAGAATAATCAACGATTGACATTAGCTGAGAAAAAACATAGAAACTGAAAAGTTTTTGGGCAATTTGAGGGAGACCTGACTGGAGTCAGATGCAATTGTAGTCGCTCTAGATAAGAGATCACTTAGAATAATTAAGAAAATATGTTTCCTCAGAGCAATAGTTTAGTTTGTGAAATTTCCAGAGGAGGTATGTAACTCTGCAGATTATTAAAAGACCAAAAAAGTCTAAGCTTTTTGTTGTGTGAATAATCCACAGAAAAGACACCAGAGTATTGGAGCCCAAAAGAACCAGTCAGCTCGAGCCTACAGATTTGACAGAGAATGAATATATCCCTGGATTTTGAGTAACTGTACAATGATAGTATTGGAGTAGGTCTGATATTGCTGGGTTTTTGCTGTCGACTCTGAGATAATGAGAAGTGAGTAGAGCATCAAATAAGGCAGGCATGTCATAGCCAGGTGTGGGGATGCTGAAATGTTCTTCCCACATCCACCTTCCCCTATTCCACCCTCCCTTCATTCCAGATGCTTTTCTGATTTGCAAGTTGCAATGGTTTTTCTCACCTCTACCTTTGAGCCTTCCCCTCTGGGGGGCTATCCAAGAGCTACCAGCTGGATGACAGTGTTGTAGGACGGCAAGATGGACAACTAGAGAAATAATGATAAATATTCCATAAAACATTTAATAACTGAAAGGGTTAACAGAAAGCACTGGATAAAGTCCACCCATAGAATAGAAAGGACTTTTCTGGGAGAAGCTGACCAGTTTCTTATAGGCTCTGCATGTGTTCACCAGAGACTGTGGAGTGCCTCAGTACTCATTAACAGCATGTGGGTAATGATTAGAGTGATGCTGGAAAAGCACAGCAGGTCAGGCAGCATCCAAGGAGCAGGAAAATTGACGTTTCGGACAAAAGCTCTTCATCAGACTCCTGATGAAGGACTTTTGCCTGAAACATCGATTTTCCTTCCCCTCGGTTCCTGACCTCTGTGCTTTTCCAGCATCACTCTAATCTTGACTCGGATCTCCAGCATCTGCAGTACCCACTTTCGCCTAGCATGTGGGTAATGTCGTAAGGTGTAATTTTAAATTGAGACTGATAGTCTCACAGGAGACATCTCAGATGTGATGCAAGTAGCTATCAAGTGATATGTAATAAACCTTTTGATGATATAGCCAGATTAAGCCTTTCTTCTGCTGAAGAGTTCATGTGGGTCAACCTTCCCCAAGTGAGACCAAGACCAGAATTCTGCCAACCGGCCAACATCACTGGTTTCCATCCCTGACTTTAATTCTTGGGCTTGTGTGACACTATGGTAGTGCGCCTACCTCTGGGCCAGGGTTCAAGTCCCACCTGTTCCAGAGGTGTGTGTCAGAATATCTTGGAGTGTGTTGATAAGGAATATATGTAGAGCAATATCACCAAGAAGGATTGGAGGAAGTGAATGTACCCAAAACTTCTCAGCACCTCTGCAGAAGATGGTGAGGATGCACTGTTGTGATGACCCTCCCCTCATTGTCAGACACCGGCTCTGTGTGTAGGGAGCGTCTCACTGGGCATGAGTGACCCACTCCTGGGAGAGGGGAAAGGGTAATGAAGGTACCAGCTGAGTCTTGTTATGGAGACATTGATTGGCTCATGTAGGGAAAAGGCTGAATGACATGACCAATGAAATGCAGGATGCATTGTCAGGCCCCCTGCAGTGTCTGCTGTCACTGTCAAGTAGCAAGGAGGGGTTCAGTTGGACACGGAGATTTTGCAGAGAGTTTGGAGTCCATCGCTTCCAGTGGGAAAGTGATGACTACTTCCACAACAACATTTGTGGACTTAACATCAGACACCAACAGCTGAGCTTCCACTGCACTGATACAGAGTGAACCATTGCCAAGATATACCACAGAAATTCACCAAGGCATTTTACACAGCACCTTCCAAACCCATGACCATTATTATCCAGAAGGACAAAGGCAGAAGGCATGTGGGATCCCCAACAAACTGCACGTTCCCCACCAAGCCACGCATAATCCTGACATGGTCCTGAAGAAGGGCTTATGCCCGAAACGTCGATTCTCCTGTTCCCTGGATGCTGTCTGACCTGCTGCACTTTTCCAGCAACACATTTTCTGCCATGGAAATATATCGCCATTCCTTCACTGTCACTGGTTCAAAACCTTGAAACTACCACTCCTTTGGCAAT
>NC_057711.1:9526912-9534015 GCF_004010195.1 Chiloscyllium plagiosum | reverse complement strand
CACCTTTGTCTCGCATATCAGTTCTGGGCCCTGCTGCAATGATCCAACAAAGTACGATATAAGCACGAGGATCAACAGCACATTTTCCACTTAGGCACTTAATAGCCTTGACATGTCAACACTGAATTCCTTCCATAACTTCGGAACCAGACCACTTTATGCCTGTTCACTAATTTTCTTACATTCTCTCCCACCCCTGTACAGCCCTGTCTTGTTTGTATCTTCTTTACTTTGTTCTGAATAAGGAGGACCCACTCCCTCCCCTTCACATTTTAACTCACACCCATTTTATAGAGTCATAGAGCCATACAGCACACAGAAACAGACCCTTCAGTCCAACCAGTCCATGTGACCATAATCCCAAACTAAACTAGTCCCACTTAGCCCATATCCCTCCAAACCCTTCTTAATCATGTACTTAACTAAACGTCTTTTAAACGTTGTAACCATACCTGCATCCACCACGTCCTCTGGCAGTTCATTCCACACATGAACCACACTCTGTGTTAAAAAATACCCTCATATATTTTTAAAATCTTCCTCCTCGCACCTTAAAAATATATCCCCTAATCTTGACATCTCCCACCCTAGGGAAAAGACACCTGCCACTCACCTTATCTACACCCCTCACGATTTTATAAACCTCTATAAGTTCACCCCTTAATCTCTTATGCTCTAGTGAATGGTTCCAGCCTATCCAACCTCTCCTTATAGCTCAACTCTTTCATCCCTGGCAACATTTCTGAACCCTCTCCAATTTTAATAATATCCTTTCTATGGCGAGGCAACAAGAACTGCACATAATATTCCAGAATAGGCTTCAGCCCATGTCCAGTACAACCTCAACATGATGTTCCAACGCCTGTACTCCAAGATCTGAACAATGAAGGTAAGTGAGTAAAACGCCTTCTGAATCAACCTGCATTGACATCTCTGCTTCTCTTTCACCACCATGATCAACCCCTTTTGTCTTTTAGATTAGATTCCCTACAGTATGGAAACAGGCCCTTCAGCCCAATAAGTTCACACCGACCCTCCGAAGAGTAACACACCCAGACCCATTCCCCTACCCTATATTTACCCCTTGCACTGAGGGCAATTTAGCCAGGCCAATTCAGCTGACCTGCACATCTTTGGATTGTTGGAGGAAACCGGAGCACCCGGAGGAAACCCACGCAGACACGGGGAGAACGTGTAAACTCCACACAGTCAGTCGCCTGAGGCGGGAATCGAATCCGGGTCTCTGGCGCTGTGAGGCAGCAGTGCTAACCACTGACCAACGTGCCCCCATCTGTTCCCCTTGCTCCTCCTCCCCCTCTGTCAAAGGGATATATGAGAAAAGATTTCAAAATCTTACAGTTCTGAAGAGATGTCATACCAGACTTGAAACGTTTAACTCTGTTTCTCTCTCTCTCCACTGATGCTGAGTTCCTCCAGCATGTCAACTCAAAAGATGTTTGCAATGAAGTTGCTGAAAGTGTGGGGGTTGATATTTGTGCTGTGCATCAGAAAGGGGGAAAAGCATGAGGGCTAAAGAGCTGGACATAACGTTTAGATAAAAAGAGAGACAGAGAAAAGAATAAGCAAGTTTTTATTTAAAATCTCTGTGAAAAATTTGCATCTGCAAGCAACGAGAATATGTGTTAATAATAATTGATTTTCCATGGCAGAGTGGGCAAACATTAACTCCCATCAATTCAAAACAAAACACTGAGAATGCTGGGAATCTGAAAGAAACACATGGAGAATGGTGGAGAAACTCAGCAGGTCTGGCAGCATCTGTCGGGGGGAGGAGAGAAACAGAGTTAACGTCATGAGTCCAGAATGACTATTCTTCAGAAATCAGGGAGAGAAACTATGTTAATGTTTCAAATACGATATGACTCTTCTTCAGAGTTATATTGGACTTGAAATATAAACAACATTTCTTTCCGCAGACCCCTATAGCACCTACCTACTCCTTAAAATGTTACTTATGCCTGTAATGACTAGACTTGTCTTCTGGTGTCTGGTTTAGTGGAAAATTAGAATTTTTAAAGCAAAATGAGCAATTGGTGATTCTTTGACCTTGACTGAGCTTTGCCCTGGTTTGGAGTTGCTGCCCTGTTTACTCAAAACTAACATTATTTACCTCAGCTGGATGGACACACAGACTCCCTTCCTGTCCTGTCAGTCCCTCAGCTTTCTCCAGTATCTCTCTCATGTCAGTACATCACAGCGGAGCTGGATCATGTTAAATTGACCTGTAAACTAAAATGGCCTTTAGCTGAGATATCCTTCTTTTACTTTTCTCCCCCTCTTCAGTAAACACCCAATCTCTTCGATCAACCGAGATAATTCCGACAACGTCCTCCAGCAACTATTCCACAGCACAGAACAGAGACCGATATGGTGCTGTTTTGTTCACCCATCATGCACCTGAATCAAACCAACTTGATCAAAATGTTCTCCCCGATTCTGAGAAAATCGGATTCTCTCAGGAATTGATGAGGCTGATTTCAACATTATCCCCGCGGCTGAAACCAGCTTTTCCCAGTGCCAGTAAGCACCTCACCTCAGAATTAGACAGAAGTACATGCATTTATATTGCATTTTCGACATCTCAAACACTTCACATTTAATCTGTTAGGTAGTAACATAGCAGCAAATTTGTACACAGCAACAAACAGCAAACCACCAGACAAGTGTTTTTAATGAGTCTGACTGAAGGATAACTGTTGGTCAGGATACAGGGGATAACTCTCCGTCCTTCTTTGGAATGGCCTCTTGCCCAGGCAGATGGGGGCTGGTTCAGCATTTCCTCTGAAAATCGACATCTCCAATAATGTGGCACATAGAACGCCTGCTCCTCATTATATACTCCTTGCTAGTCCTCTGGGTGTAAATGTGGAGACAGTCGAATGGAGAGTCTTCCCCTTCCTACCCACCAGTGACTCTAACAGAGCGAGACCATATTGAAGAGGGCTGGATGGGTAATTTCACAGGGCCATATAGAAGTCAGTAAGCTTCCTCAAGAGTGGTATAAATGTCCAGACCCTGCTTCCCCATTCAATCAATCAGGGCCATCTCGGCAAGTCTAGGACATGCTTAAATCCAGAACTGCTTCTAAATTTGATGATGTGGGGGAGGCAATGTCTTAGTGGTATTTTCACCAGACTATTCATCCAGAGACGCTGGTAACATTCTGGGGAACCCAGGTGGAATTTGAATTCAATTAAAAACAAAGTCTGGAATTAAGAGTCTCATGTTCAGCATGAAACCATTGTCAACTGTTGGGAAAAACCCATCTGGTTCATTAGTGTACTTTAGGGAAGGAAATTGCCATCCTTACCTAGTCGGGCCTGCATGTGACTCCAGACCCACAGCAAAGTGGTTGACTCTTAAAAGTTGGGGACTGGCCCTGCCAATGCCACCCACATCCTGTGAATCAATTAGTGAAATGGCCACATCAGGAAAACCTCGTGTTGTGAGTATCTCATGTAAGAGATGGTCATGGTTTGAGGCTTCTGAACTTTAAACCACACCATTGCTGGGAAGAATTGCAAGACAAGCTACTGTAGTCTTTGGAGCAAGGTATTGCTAAAGAGTCATTGTGTCTGAACGCCTTCTTCACAGTCGTCATGGGGAAGAAAGAGAGAAAACTGAGGATCTGTGCCAACTGCTGAGCACACAATCTGAAGGCTCATAATGATGTTGATCCTCTATCAATGACTGAGAAAATATTGCAAGTTCTCCAATTTGATTGGCTCTGTCAAGATTGGAAGATCTGCTGTTGTACTAGAGCATATATTCACACTTTGCAGCTAAATAGAGGATTCCCAACTTTTACGAGTTTCTTTTGGCTGTTTGCAGCAGAACAATTCGCTCATTGATCATGGTTTTATTCAATAATTCCTGCTGCTCACTGTCTAAGTAGATGACAGCTGCCTTGATTACAGACCTTATGAAGGACCACTCACCATTTTGTAGCCTACATAAGACAAGGCGATGGCCAGACAATTGACCCAGGTAATGCTCCAGGGATGTGGGCTCAATTCCTATCATGGCAAATAGACATTTGGAATTAATGATGATGATCATTTGCTCATTGTCAGGAAAAACCCATCTAGTTCACAAATGTCCTTTCGGGAAGGAAACTGCCATCCTTACCTGGTCTGGCCTACATGTGACTCCAGACCCACAGCAACAGGATTAGCTTTTAACTGCCCTCTGGGTGAGAGATGCTGGCCTAGCCAGCGATGCCCACATCCCATGGATGAATAATAAATAAGGTCTTTCCCGGTAAACCAGGAAGCTTGGGCTTTTGATCTGCTCAATGTTAGCACTTTAATTACTGGCTTCTGGATGTGCTCAGGCCTATGATCTTGGAATAATATTTCATTTGGGGCCTGTCCTTTACATCTGTTTCTGCACCCTTGCCTCATGGGGCCAGCCCATGGGGTAGCGAGCTTCGATCGAAGTTGGAAATAAGATTTTAGCTTCTCACTTTTCCAGCCTGACTTACAGCTGGATTAAACCCTTGCCTGCTTGTCCAGGGACTGTAAGCTTCATGCTGTCTGTATGCTCACTGCTGAACTCCAGCTTGGGAGCCCTCACACAGACAATGGCCTGGCAGTGAGGTCCACAGCTTTGGAATGATCCATTCTCCTCGTTTAAGGATTTGTAACCTTCCTGTTTGCGGTGTGTCCCTTACCAGGTCTGCTTTTACAATTTACTGGAGTATTCTTCCTTGTTGTGAGTAGCTCCTTAGGGTTCTGAAGTGTTCAGCTTTTCCACCTGTTGCTACCTTGTGAACAGGCACTTTCAGCTACAGGCGCTTTGAGTCTACAGCCCTCATACATTCTAATGTACGTCATGTGTGAGTCATCAAGTCAGATTGCACTGTGACTTACTGTGTAATATGGGCAGCTCAGCATGCTGCATCTAGAAGGACAAGGGCAGCAGATACATGGGAACACCACCCTCCCCTCCCCTTCATGTTTCCCTCCAAGCCTCTCACCATCCATACTTGCAAATGTATCGCCATTCCATCCCTGTCACTTGGTCACAGTCCTGGAATTCCCTCCCCAAGGACAGTGTGGGTCTACCCACAGCACATGGAGTGCAACGATTCCAGAAGGTAGCTGACCACCACCTTCTCACAGGCAATTAGGGACGGGCAATGAATGCTGGCCCAGCTGGTGATGCCCACATCCAACAAAGGAGTATCATAAATTTAGTGAGTCACTGACATGATGAAAGTCACTACCACCATCCTCTTTAGACTGAAGACATTACAGGCCACCTCAGTCTAGTGAGCTCAGGGAGACTCTGATCTAGCTAGAGAATCTCTTATAGTGAACAAGATCAAGTTTATTGCATGTTACTAACTGCATTGATATACAGTAGTAACATAAACTTTCAGGAGTTCAGTCTCATTCCTTCACAGTCTAAGTGCTGTGCTGCCCACAGGTGGGTAGGAGGTCATCATTGGTGTAGGGTTTATGGCACATGCCCAGGTTTAAACCTTTCAGACCAGGAAAGGTGTAACTTCACCAGAAGCAGTTCAGGAAGGCAACTCCCTCCCACCAACTCCAGGGCAACTAGGGATGGACAATAAATATAGGAGCAGTCAGTGACACCCACATCCTGTGAGTGATGTGAATGAAGGAAATCAGTGTTTGACGATATCAAGTGGTAGCATCCCCCAAACCCTTTGAAGGACCGAATGACTGTTATTTTCGAAACAGAGGCAGCAAAGTCAGTTGTACCACCCTGCCTTGTAGTGCCATTGCATTGCACTTTGACCTCCTTCTATTCCCGAGGTGTTGTGTTACCAGTATCACTATCCAGAGAGTGCAGTGAGTGAATCACTTTCCCTCTTTAAGCAACAGGGTTTGCCACTTTCACAAATTGTTTCACTCTCTCATGGGATGTGGGCATTGCTGGCTGGCACAGCATTAATTACCCGTCCCTAGTTGCCCCTTGAGAAGATGGGGTGAGCTGCTGACTTGAACCGCTGCAGTCCACTTGCTGTGGGTTGACCCACAATGCCCTGACAGAGGGAATTCCAGGATTTGGACCCTGTGACACTGAAAGATTCATGATATATTTCCAAGTCAGGATGATGAGCGGCTTGGAGGGGAACTTGCAGAGGGTGGCGTTCCCCTGTGTCTGTTGCCCTTGAGATGAAGTAGTCATGGATTTTAAATCAGTAAGGGAATCAAGGAAGGTTTATGGGGAAGATGCAGGAAAGTGAGTTGAAGGTGATCATAATCTCATTGAGTGTATTAATTATAGGGGGTATACTGGAGTCATCCAACTGGTAGGAGATGGCAAAGGCCCTTCTCATACAAATACCATTATAAATCCAGATAAGCCAGTACTCATTGAGACTGAGAAATGAAACAGACCAGGCAAGGACGGCAGAGTCCCTCCCTTCCTTCCCATGGACTGGACAGCCCACTGCTCCAGTGTCTTATGGTTGGAATGGTGTGTGTCAGTGTAACGATGCGAACATTGAGATGATGAATTCTGGCCATGTGCCTTATTGATCCATGACTCCATAAGTATTCTGCATTTGTCTTCATAATTGAAAATCAATTATGTTAAATATTCCAGTTCAGGCATGCTGATATCAATATTTTGCATCTGACCTTGTGTCTCGAGCAATATTTGCTCTAACACCAATTGATCAAGTCCTGCTCAAAATGTACAACATGCTTGTGCTGTGTTGCTCTACCGATTGTGTGTCTGTGTGAGTGGGTGGTGTGTGAGTGTATGTTCGCATGTGTGTATATCTTCATATGTGAGTATGTGTTTGTGTGTGACTCTCTGTGTGTGCTTGTGCATGCATGCGCTTGTGTCAGTGTGTGTCTGCTCATGTGAGTGTGTTTGTGTGTATGTTTTCATGTGTGTTTGTGCCTCTGTGTATCTTTTGTGTTCTTGTGAATGTGTGTATTCATACATGTGTGGCTGTGCATCTGTTTGTGCAGGTGGGTGTGTTCATACTCCTGTGCATATGTGTGTGTGTGTGTGTCGGTGTCAGTGTCGGTGTGAGTGAGTGTGCCTGTGCATGTGTGTGTGTGTCGGTGTCGGTGTGAGTGAGTGTGCCTGTGCATGTG
>NC_057711.1:9505814-9523361 GCF_004010195.1 Chiloscyllium plagiosum | reverse complement strand
GTGTGAGTGTGTGTGTGTGTGTGAGTGTGAGTGTGTGTATGTGTGCGTATGTGTGCGTGAGTGTGCGTGAGTGTGTGTGAGTGTGTGAGTGCGTGTGAGTGTGTGTGTGTGAGTGTGAGTGTGTGTGTGAGTGTGTGTGTCTGGTTCTTACCTGATCCCAAAGGTCATTGATAAAGAAAGGCAAGCAGTCACGTTCACAATGGAAGCTGAAGCTGTGCTACCTGCTGGTGAGTGGCAAAAGTAATTATTCAAAAGGTAATAGTTTGAATAATGAACTCAACAGACACAAGGAAGCATCTTTTGCTTTTCCAAAATCTTTTGAATGCTTGGACATGCTATTGAAAGCCATTGTTTTTATACATGCCCTACGTTAAAAGTGGACATCACAGAGGGAGAGGTGATGGTGGTGATACAGTGGTAATGTCACTCGCCTGGAATTCCAGAGGCCCAGGTAAACATTCAGGGGACATGGCAGTTGATGAAATCTGAATTCTATGAAAACTGTCTCAAAAAACTTGCTTAATGGTAGAAACTGTTGTAAAAACGTACCTGGTTCACTCATGTCCTTTAGAGAAAGAAATCTGCTGGCCTTACCTAATCTATTTCATTTCTCTGTCTTTATGAGTGCAAGTTTATCCAGGTTTCTAATGGTATTTCAAAAACAACACAGAAATTGCCGAAAAACCTCAGCAGGCCTGGCAGCACCTGTAAAGAGAAATCAGGTTCGGTTCCAGTTAGCCTTCTCCAGAAACAGTGGTCACATGACACCAAGTTACAGTTCAATGGCATTGGTTTATTGAAATCACATGCGTTCAGAGCATAGCCCTTTGTCAAGATGAAGGAGCAGCGCTCCGAAAAGCAAGCGATTTCCAATAAACCTGTCAGATTATAACCTGGTGTGGTGTGACCTCTGACCTTGTCCACCCTAGTCCAACACCAGTACCTCCACCTCATGGCTCCCTTCTTCACAGCACAGTGTTCTTTCCACAGATGCTGCCAGACCTGCTGAACTTTTCCAGCAATTTCTGTTTTTGTTTCATAAATGCTTCGACCCAGGGTCTGTAGGATTCCCATAATGTTCCCACAAGAGGAGGAGATGCTGCAGAATGCTACCTTCCTTCAAACAGCCTGATTAATTCTAACAAATCTTAACAAATGTCCCTGATATCTGAACAGCCTAAGATTCCAGTCTCCAGAATATACATTCTCCTACATTAGGTGTACATAGAAAGTTAGGTTACTCTCAGTTGTAACATAAAACATCTTAAATGAGATGATTTCCCTATTGTACAATTGTATTAACAGAAATTAACAAACTACATACTTTATGTGAATGTACTATTGTTCTAAAAGCACTCAGAAGATTTAGTTCCAAATCCAATAGAACCTAGTTTGATGTTATTTCTAATTATTCAATAATATGCACGAACATCTAGGAATATCCAAAAATAGCTGAGAATAGAACATCTAACTATCGACCATCCATTAACATTTATAGCCCAAGCCAACAAGGTAACTTCTCTTGGTGGGAGAAAATAGCTTTTGAGATATAACTGAGGGTCACTAATATCCCTAAAATATAAGTGTCAGGGTCTTATTTTTGTATTATTTAGATTAGTCCTGTTTTGTAAATATGGGTGTTAACTGTCTGTCTAGATTCCACCCACTTTTGTAAGATGCAATATCATTAGTTCTTAAATGGTGGGAAATGTGCACTTTTATCTAGTTAATTTATTTGCGATGCTTTGTACAATATTTATACATAGGATATTCCTTCCAACTCTCCCTTATTTTTTCACTCTCAAAACAATCCTTTGTTAATGGTTTATCAGTAAAGATATTGGTCTTCCTGAGCGTTGTTTTCTCCTGGTTTCCAATTGTTCTTATGTAATAAGGATCTTTGCCATCTCTTATACTGGATGGTTCCAGTATTTCATATGTAATTAACGTGTTACATTAATGTCTAGTTATGACATTACCATGTTTCTTTCCAAGGTCTTCCATTAACTGATTATGCCATTAACTTAATGAAGAGTAAATCTATGTGATCTCACATTGCGTCTGGGTGTGTTCTAATTGCAAAGTGTATCTCTGACTTTTCCTGCGAACTGTGATGGTATCGTTCATGGGTTAACTCCACATATGAATCTTCAGCTTTAAATGGTTTTAATATCTACTAATTATTGACATTGATAGAACCATGGAATTTTACAGGAGTGGAGCCCATTTGATCCATCATGCCTGTACCAGCTCCCAAAAGAGCTATGCAGCTAGTCTCATTCTCCAGCCCTGACCCCACAGCCCTCTAAATTCATCACTTCCAAATATCTGTTCAGCTCTCTCGTGCAACCTCCTCTAGAATCTACCTCCACCACTCTCCCAGGCAGCACATTCCAAATCGTAACAACTCTCTGAGTTTTTCTTCTCACTCCTGGCTGTCTTGATGACAGTTTTGATTTTGTAACCCCTAGTTACTGACATACCAACTAGTTGAAACAGAATATTCTTTTTTTTAACCTGTCAAAATTGTTAATAGTTTTGAACATCCTAATGAGGTCCTCTCTTAGTTTTCTCAGCTCAGTGGAGAATAAGCCCAATCTCTCTAATCTTTCCTGATATCTAAAATCATTCATTCCTGTTTCCATTCTAGTAAATCTCCTTTGAACTCTCTCCAGGGCTTTAACATCCTTGTTTGTCAGTCAAACTGAAATTTCTAACAAGATTTCATTTTAGTGGCACTAGGCCCACAACAGTGCAGCTGACTCTTAACTGCCCTGCAGAAAAACCCATATTCCATGATCAAATGAAAAAAATAAAGATATGATCTTGTGATGTATTCTTTGAAGATAATCTTTTCATTCACTGAATGTGGTCAGCATTCTCAGCCCTTGAACTGAGTGGTTTACTCAGGCCTTTTTTGGAGGTCAGTGGGTAAGAGGCAGCCATGTTTCTATAGGTCTTGAGTCACATGCAGTCCAGACCAGGTAAGGATTGAAGTTTCCTTCCCTGAAGGACATTAGTGAACTATAACTTTGACTATAATTGTTGGTAGTTGCCATTGCTGGGACTAACTTCCAATCCAAGATGTATGTAATAAGACCATAAGACCATAAGACGTAAGAGCAGAAATTAGGCTATTCAGCCCATCAGGTCTGCTCCACCATTAAATCGCTGACATGTTTCTCGACCCCATTCTCTCAGTTTGTCCCCGTAACCCTTGATCCCCTTGATATTCAAGAACCTATCTATCTCTGTCTTGAATATACTCAATGACCTGGCCTCCACAGCCTTCGCTGGCAATGAATTCCATAGACTCACCACTGTCTGGCTGAAGATATTCCTCTTTATCTCCATTCTATAAGGTCTTCCCTTTACTCTATGCCCTCAGGTCCTCGTCTCTCCTACTAATGGAAACATCTTCCCAAAATCTACATCAACATCTACTGAACTTATTGTTCACCAAGTACTGAGATGGGATTAATACCTCTCTTGGAACATTAATCTGGGCAAATACATTAAGAATACCCACTATGCCACTGCCTCCTTATAGTAGTCACCATTTACGGCACAGAAGAGACCATTCTGCCCATTGAGTTTCTGCAGTGTAATCAGGGTGGTCCCACTCCCTCACACCATTCCCTGCTACTTTATTTACCTCAAGTGCCCATCCATTTCCCCTTTGGAAACCTTGACTGCTTCCACCGCCCTCATTAGAGATGGACCCCATGTCGTTATCAATCACTGCTTAGATGACCAAAAAAACCTCTTTCTCTCACTCCCTGAGAATCTCTTAGACCATACCTTGATGTTTGATCATGTCCCTGTGGGAATGCCTGGTTAGAAATGCTGCTTGTGGTGCAGAAGTGGTTGGGTGATTCTATTCGAATCACAGTGAGGAAGAAGAGATGCTGGAACATGTCACAACGTTTCTGCTGGATGTATGTTGTCTCTTTGTAATCACTCTATTATGCAGCTTTGAGAAGATTAAGCCCTCTGGTGCAATGGTTACCACGTAAGTCTCTCAGTCTCACACACACAAACACACAACATAATCACAGCCTGCTTCCTGCAATAAATCTCTTCCAATTCACCTCCTCAGGAGCACGTTGAGCAGGATGAGTGAAGGTGTCATCTCAGCAACTGGACTTTCAGCACATCTGGAGGGACATGTGCAAACAGCCAGCAAAAACCCAGCAGATGTTATTATTATCCTAAAGTGTAAGGCTTTGCGCACTCTGCAGCCTCTTGTTTATGTTCAGAAATGTTTGATGGGTATTTTATTTGATATATATCAGATGTCAGTCTCTAACGGTTCCAGTAACAGACAATAAAGAGTAGGTATCACACTGTTTACTGATCAATTAGATATAGGATGGCATGGTGGCTCAGTGGTTAGCACTGCAGCCTCACAGCAAAAGGGTCCCAGGTTCAATTCCAGCCTCAGGTGACTGTTTGTGTGGAGTTTGCACATTCTCCCCGTGTCTGCGTGGGTTTCCTCCCACAGTCACAAAAATGTGCAGGTCAGGTAAATTGCCCATAGTGTTAGTTGCAATAGTCAGAGGGAAATGGGTCTGGGTGGGTTACTCTTCAGAGGGTCGGTGTGGACTTGTTGGGCCGAAGGACCTGTTTCCACAAGAAAAAAAAAAATTTCTTATGGGTGGCACAGTGGTTAGCACTGCTGCCTCACAGTGCCAGACACCAGGGTTCAATTCCCGCCTCAGGCACCTGTCTGTGTGGAGTTTGCACATTCTCCCTGTGTCTGCGTGGGTTTCCTCCGGGTGCTCTGGTTTCCTCCCACAGTCCAAAAATGTGCAGGTCAGGTGAATTGGCCACGCTAAATTGCCCGTAGTGTTAGGTGAAGGGGTAAATGTAGGGGAATGGATCTGGGTGGGTTGCTCTTCGGAGGGTCGGTGTGGGTTTGTTGGGCCGAAGGGCCTGTTTCCAAAATGTAAGTAATCTTTCAATGTGTTTCACAATAGATTTTAGGAACTGGTGTTAATTGAGACTCAGTTTTGCCTTATTTTCTTAGTTTTTTCTTCACCCCTACTCCTTCCCCCCATCTCTCTCCTCATTTTCTCTCATCTCCCCTTGTCTCTGCCCCTCCTTTTCTCCCCTTGTTTCCCTTTCCTTTCCTTTCTCCTCTTTCTCCGTTTATCCCCCCACCTCACTGCTTGTCTCACGTCAAGGTCAGACGAAACGTCATAGAAACCCACCTGCCTCACTAATGTCCTTCAGGAAAGGAAATCTGCCATCCTTACTCAGTCTGGCCTACATGTGACTCCAGGAGAAAGTGAGGACTGCAGATGCTGAAGATCAGAGTCGAGAGTATGGTGCTGAAAAAGCACAGCCGGCCAGGCAGCATCCAAGGAGCAGGAGAATCGATGTTTTGGGCATAAGCCCTTCATCAGGAATGAGGCTTGTGGGTCAGGGCTGAGAGATAAATGGGAGGGGAAGGGGGGTGTCGGGGGGTGGTGGTGGGGTTGTGGAGAGGAAGCCAGGAAAGTGATAAGTGGATGAAGGTGAGGGCTGCTTGAGTATATGGCTGAAGGGCTTCAGGGCAGAGGACTTGGGGAGTACAGTGAGAACGCGACTCACTGAGACCTTTGTAGAGAGAGGAGGAGAACTTCTTCAAGGTAGGCATCCTTGGAAGAGGTTACATGTGACCCCAGACCCATGGCAATGTGATTAGGTCTTAATGGCAGTGTGAAACATCCCTAGCAAGCCTCCGTATTTGATGGGCAGGTGGAATGGCTAACAAATAAAAGCCTTACCAGCAATGCCCACATCCCATGAAAAGAGTAAAGGTAATGAATGTGACGTGGTTCTGTGTTTTGGGTAATAAGAGAGAGGAGAGAGAGAAGGCTGCAAGTGATAGGTATTCAATCACTACCATCACCAGATATTGTGGGGCTTTCCTTAAGGATTCTAGTACTGCGTCACCAGAACTTTAATGCAAAAAAGACATTTCTGCTGAATTCTGACAAAGCTCTAAGGGAATTGTTGGCCTCTGGTAGAAATTTCAAATCACCACACCATTGCAAGCATGACCTACATGACGAGTCCATCCCCTGTGAACATACATCCAAACAAGGTAGAAGAGTAGACCACTTGGCCCATCAAGTGTGCATCTCTGTTCAATAAGATCATGGATGATCTGATTTTATTCTCAACTCCACGTTCCTGTATATCCCCGATAATCTTTCACTCCCTCTGCCATCAAGAATCTATCTCCCTCTGCCTTAAGAATTTTGAAAGGTTCTGCATCCACTGCCTTTTGAGGAAGAGAATTTCCAAGAGCCACAAACCTCTGAGAGAAAGGACATATTTGGTCATCTCTGTTAAAAATGGGGGTACCACCATATATCTTTACTGAATAGGTTATTGGGTCAGATAGTTTCAGTAAACCTCCCACTCCATCATCTCAACCCTTCCTGTGGAACATAGTGACTAGCTGTAAGAAGACAGAGGATGGTGATTTATGGGAAATATTCATCCTGGAGTTCAGTTACTAGTGGTGTACTGCAAGGATCTGATTAGATTAGATTAGATTACTTACAGTATGGAAACAGGCCCTTCAGCCCAACAAGTCCACACCGACCCGCCGAAGCGCAACCCACCCATACCCCTACATTTACCCCTTACCTAACACTACGGGCAATTTAGCATGGCCAATTCACCTGACCTGCACATCTTTTTGGACTGTGGAAGGAAACCGGAGCACCCGGAGGAAACCCACGCAGACACGGGGAGAATGTGCAAACTCCACACAGTCAATCGCCTGAGGCGGGAACTGAACCCGGGTCTCTGGCGCTGTGAGGCAGCAGTGCTAACCACTGTGCCACCGTGCCGCCCATTTGGGTCCACTGCTGTTTGTCATTTTTATAAATGACCTGGATGCGAGTGTAGAAGGATGGGTTAGTCAATTTGTGAATGACACGAAAGTTGGTGGAGTTGTGGACAGTGTGGAGGAATGTTGTAGGTTACAGAGGGACAAAGATAAGCTGTAGAGCTGGGCTGAGAGGTGACAAATGGAGTTTAATGCGAAAAAGTGAGAGTTGATTCACTTTGGAAGGAGTAACAGGAATACTGGGCTAATGGTAAGATTTTTGGTAATGTAGATGAGCAGAGAGATCTCGGTGTCCATGTTCATGGATCCCTGAAAGTTGCCACCTAGATTGATAGGGATGTTAAGAAGGCGTACAGTCTGTTAGGTTTTATTGGTAGAGGGATTGAGTTTCGGAGCCATGAGGTTGTGCTGTAGCTGTGCAAAACTCTGGTGTGGCCACATTTGGAGTATTGTGTACAGTTCTGGTTGCCACATTATAGGAAGGATGTGGAAACACTGGAAAGGATGCAGAGGAGATTTACCAGGATGTTGCTTGATATGGAGAGAAGGTTTTGTGAGCAAAGGCTGAGGGACTTGAGGCTGTTTTCATTAGGAAGGTTAAGAGGATTTGACAGGGTGGACAGTGAGAGCCTTTTACCTTGAATGGTGATGGCTAACACAAGGGGACATAGCTTTAAACTGAGGGATGATAGATATAGGACAGAGGTGAGAGGTAGGTTCTTTACTCAGAGAGTAGTAGGGGTGTAGAATGCACTGCCTCCAACAGCCGTGGACTCGCCAACATTAAGGGCATTTAAATGGACATTGGATAAACATATGGATGATAATGAAATAGTGTAGATTAGATGGGCTTCAGGTCAGTGCAAAATCGTGGATCGAAGGGCCTGTACTGCGCTGTAATGTTCTATATTCTATGTTCAGTTCGGTGGATGACTGGGTTTTGATACAGTGTGATGCCAACTGGTTCAATTCCCATCACGGGCTCTGGTTGAATAGGAAAGGTTTAGAGGAATATGGGCCAAATGCTGGCAAATGGGACTAGATTAATTTTGGATATCTGGTCAGCATGGACAAGTTGAACTGAAGGGTCTGTTTCTGTGCTGTACAACTCTCCTTCTCAACCTCTCCCCTCACCTGAGGTATGGTGACCCCCTCAAGTTAAACCACCACCAGTCGGCTCTCTCTCTCTCTCTCTCTGATGAGAGAGCAGCCCTATGGTCTGATGCCAACTGTACCCTTACTTTTAATATTTGTCATTGTCCAATTTGGTCCTTTTAGCATTTCCCACTGTCCACTTGCCACCACCCCCTACAACACACACACACACACACCCTCAACTCGAGGTTTCCAGACCCTAAGCTCTGCAAACACACATCTCTGTCTCCTCTGTTAAGGTCCTACTTAAATCCACTTTGACCAAACTTCAGGTTATCTAAAAACTTCTTGTAAGCGCATATAGGACAGGGACGGTTATAGACCGCACAGCCTAAGCCATTGTTTACTAAGGCTGATCCTTGAACCCTGTTTCATCCTCATGCCTGATCTTTATATCCTTTGATTCCTTCAGAATCTAAAAGTCAATTGATCCCAGCCTCGAAGAGAAGTGACTGACTCAATGGCCTCGGGCCATTTTCCTTGCCTCTGTCTGAAATAAGCAACTCACTGCTCTCAGATTATGTCCAATGAATTAAAACTTTCCTCTCTCTGGGGAGGAGAAAGAAAACCCTTGCAGCATTGACAGTCAGAGCTCTCATTCCTCTAAAAATCAGCTCGGAGATTTCTGCTGCAAAACACCATTTTACTGTGGTTGAAGTTGCGAGGTAATTGTAAATAGTTGTGGTTTTGATGCGAGGGGACTTTGGTAGGACAGAACTTGAATATTGGTTAAAAGAAAGAGCTGGAGTCTAAGCTTCTCATCTTGACCTCCTCAGGTCAGGTGCAAGAATGCCAAAATTTCCAAGGAAGCATCCATTATAATGTATACAGAAAGGATGTTGATTAGTGGGCAGCCTAGAAGCATGCAAAACAATACTTTTCACTGTATCTCAGTACATGTGACAATTATAAATCAAATTAAATCAAATCATTATGGCAATGCACAAACCAGGGAAAGCATCAGGGAACTACTCATTCCATTTGTACAAAAAAGCACATCTTTCTAGACATTAACTGATTCCTGAGAAGGACAGGTTAGATGGGCATTGTTGGCTGGACCAGCATTTATTGCCCCGTCCCTAGTTGCCCCTTGAGAAGGTGGGGGTGAGCTGCCTTCTTGAACCGCTGCAGTCCATGTGCTGTGGGTAGACCCACAATGCCCTTTGGGAAGAAATTCTAGGATTTGCACCCAGCGACAGGAATGGTGATATATTTCTGCAGCTGTACAGGGCCCTGGTGAGACCACACCTGGGGTACTGTGTGCAGTTCTGGTCTCCAAATTTGAGGAAAGACATTCTGGCTGTTGAGGGAGTGCAGCGTAGGTTCACGAGGTCAATTCCTGGAATGGCAGGCCTACCTTATGCTGAAAGACTGAAGCGTCTGGGCTTGTATACCCTTGAGTTTCGAAGACTGAGAGGGGATCTGATTTTGACATATTAGATTATTAAAGGATTGGACACTCTGGAGGCAGGAAACATGTTTCCGCTGATGGGTGAGTGCCGAACCAGAGGACACAGCTTAAAAATACGGGGTAGACCTTTTAGGACAGAGATGAGAAACATCTTCACCCAGAGAGTGGTGGCTGTGTGGAATGCTCTGCCCCAGAGGGCAGTGGAGGCCCAGTCTCTGGATTCATTTAAGAAAGAGTTGGATAGAGCTCTCAAGGATAGTGGAATCAAGGGTTATGGAGATAAGGCAGGAACAGGATACTGATTAAGGATGATCAGCCATGATCATATTGAATGGTGGTGCAGGCTCAGAGGGCAGAATGGCCTACTCCTGCACCTATTGTCTATTGTCTGTGTTGGGTAATTTGGAGAGGAACTTGCAGAAAGTGATATTCTACTGCCCTGTCCTTTGTGACGGTAGTGATTGTGGTTAAGAAGGTGTTTTCTCAGAAGCCTTGGTGAATTTCTGCAGTGCATCTTGTAGCTAGTACACACTGCTGATACTGAGCATCAGTGGTGGATGGAGTGGACGCGGACTGCCTTGTCCTAGATAGCATCAAGCTTCTTGAGTGTTGTTAGAGCTACATCCATCGAGACAAGTGGGGAGTATTCCTGATGAAGAGCTGATGCCCGAAACGCCGGTTCTCCTCCTCCTTGGATGCTGCCTGACCTGCTGCGCTTTTCCAGCATCACACTCTCGACTCTGATTTCCAGCATCTGCAGTCCTCACTTTCTCCCCTTGGTAGATGGTGGACAGGCTTTGGGGAGTCAGGAGATGGATTAATTGCCACAGTATTCTTAGCCTCTGACCTACTCTTGCATTTATTTGGCTAGTCCAATGAAGTTTCTGGTCAATGGATGTTGATTATGGGGGATTCCTACACCAAATGGACCTACAGTGGTTTGAGAAGACAACTCTGTTCCATCCTCTCACTAGGGACGGGCAATGCAACTTCCACATTGCATGAATTAATTTTTAAAAAGTCAATGATAGTAATGCCATTGGTGATGGTTCCATTCTCCCTTGTTGCATGTGACCTCTGGTGGTATCTAGCGAGCCGCATTGGCAGGCAGACTGACCTCCACTTATTGGCTATGTCATTCTTTGCACACTTGGTGTCAGCTGTCAGGACGTGTGCAAGAAGCAAGTGTAGAATGTGGGTCAAACAAAAGCAGGGAATGCTGGAGAATCTCGGCAGGTCTGGCAGCATCTGAGGAGCAAGAGAAATAGAGCTAGCGTCTCGAATCCAGCACGACTCTTCATCAGCAATGTTGCTGAACAGATCTGGAGAGGAATCAGACCAGACGGGGAACATTAACTCTATTTCTCTCTCCACAGGTTCCTTCAGGTTTCTCTACATCTGTGACTTGGAGACCGGAAGGACTGCAGATGCTGGAAGTCAGAGTCAACAGATGGGAAGCTGGAAAATCGCGGCAGGTCAGACAGCATCCAAGGAGCAGGACAGTCAACGTTTCTGCCCGAAACATTCTCTGCCTCAGTTTCAGGTTTCCAAAACCCCCAGTATTTTGCCCGTGTTTGACAGTGTGTGTCTGTTTTGGGTAATTTTGGGCACTCCTTTACAAAGTAAACACCACGGCTCACTTATAGTTAATGAAAACGGCGCGTGCTGAAAACAATCATCATGCTGATGAGTAGCTGAACAGTGAGAGGAACAATCAAGGTTTCCATTCAGAACCCAGAAGCTGAGGTCTGATTGAAGCTCAATGCTAGATGCCATTAATCCCTTTTCAGAGGATAATGGGGCCTACTCTGTATCTCTCTCATGACCCATCTGTGCTGGATGTTTAAAAACTGAAGGATGTTTTCCCAGTCGTGGCTCTATGCCTCCGGAACATTTGTTCATTGGCACCTGGTTCTCCAGCACAAAAAAAAACAGTTTCTGAAAAGGTTACGCGGGTGATTACTGACAATGTGAGAGATTCAAGGAAAGCAGCCAGCTGTGATGGGTCATCGATGACCTAGGCCAGAAACCCTACCTCACTCGCCTGAACACTGCGCTAAGTGCTTCCAGAAATTTCTGAATTGTCTGCCTGATTTCCACAAACTGCTGTATTTTCTCTTCCTAAAGGAATAATTAAGTAGAGTGAAACAGCATAAGGGATGCCAAAGCATCAGGCAAAGACAGCACTCAATATTCACAGGTGATGTACCATTCTAAAAAATGCATCAAACTATCAACAACAACAACCCACATTTATATAGCGTGTTAAATGTGGTGAAACCTTCTGATCTATTCAGCAGCAACATTTGAGGCTGGACCGGGCTGGGCCATGTGAGAAGACAATAAGACAGGTGAACAAAAGTCTCTGGCAGAAAGGTAGGCTGTAAGGAGTGACTTAAAGGGGGAAATCGAGGGGGAGAGGTTGGGATTCCACAGCCTGGGTTCCCAGGCACCTGCAGAATGGTGGAGTGATTCCAGCTGGGCTGTTCAAGGGAGAGGGGAGGTGGCAGATAATGGAGAGGGTGGGGGTAGTGAGGATAGTGATGAGGGGTCAGGATCAGGAGGGCACTGGGTGCATAATATCTGGGTTCCACTTGTACCATGGTGTGGGATGGGAGGAAGTCTTCTCATAGAGTCATAGAGATGTCCAACTCATCGATGCCGACCAGATATCCCAATCTAACCCAGTCACATTTTGCCCATATTCCTCTAAACTCTTCTTATTCATATATCCATCCAGATGCCTTTTAAATGCTGTAATTGTACCAGCCTCCACCACTTCCTCTGGCAGCTCATTCCATACACATGCCACCCTCTGCGTGAAGGAGTTGCCCCAAGGTCTCTTTTATATCCCCTATCACCCTATACCTATGCCCTTTACTTCTGGACTCTACCAGCCCAGGGAAAAGACTTTGTCTATTTATCTTATCCATGATCCTCACGATTTTATAAACCTCGATGAGGTCACCCCTCAGCCTCCGATACTCCAGGGAAAACAGCCCCAGCCTGTTCAGCCTCTCCCTATAGCTCAAATCCTCCAATCCTGACAACATCCTTGTAAATCCTTTCTGAACCCTTTCAAGTTTCACAACATCCTTCCGATAGGAAGGAGACCAGAATTACACGCAATATTCCAAAAGTGGCCTAACCAATGTCCTGTACAGCCGCAACATGACCTCCCAACCTCTATACTCAATGCTCTGACCAATAAAGGGAACTGGAACATAGAACATTGAACATTACAGCGCAGTACAGGCCCTTCGGCCCTTGATGTTGCACCTCCCTGTCATACTAATCTGAAGCCCATCCCACCACACTATTCCATGTATGTCCATATGCCTGTCCAATGACGACTTAAATGCACTTAAACTTGGCGAATTTATTACTGATGCAGGCAAAGCATTCATATCTTTACTACTCTCTGAGTAAAGAAACTACCTCTGACATCTGTCTTATACCTATCTCCCCTCACTTTAAAGTTGTGTCCCCTCGTGTTTGCCGTCCCCATACTTGGAAAAAGGCTCTCCCTGTCCACCCTATCTAACCTTCTGATTATCTTGTATGTCTCTATTAAACTGGAGCAGGATGGGAATGCTTATCAAATGCCCCAACCCCCAGCAATACTGCCAGGTAAGCATGAGGGGGCCCTGCTATTGCCATAGATGGATCAGGTATGGAAATGGTAAGAATGCAATAAAAGGGAGCAACTATAACTTGAACAGAATTCAACCCTCCACACTTGTCCCACTCTTCAACGAAATAATCTCAACTTCATCCACCTGCCTTCGTTCCATAACCCATGACAATGAAGCCAACCAAAAATCTCCCCAATTCAGCTTTCAATTTTTCAATTATTCAGCTCTTCTCGACAATGTTTTATTTTCAGAGGGGGAGGCATATTCTAGATTTTCAATCCCTCTGTGTGAATGGTTGCTTCCTGTAAATGAGTTAGCTAGACCAGTGACGTTGTTGCTACATTCCTAATCCAGACACCCAGATAATGTGCTGGAGATCTGGGTTTGAATCCCATCACGGCAGAATTTTTATTTAATAATTTGTATTCAAGTTATTCACCCAGTTATAGGAAGGATATTATCAAGCAGGAGAGGGTTCAGAAGGGATTTATCAGGATATTGATGGTGTGGAAGTTTTGAAAGGCTGGATGGGCTGGACTGGGGCATAAGAGGTTGAGAGGTGACCTGATAGAAGTTTATAAAATAATGAGGGGTAAGGGTAGAGTTAGTGATAGACGTCTTTTCTCTAGGGTTGGGGATTTCAAGACTAGGGGCACATTTTTCAGGTAAGGGAAAAGATACTTAAAAAAGAAATGAGGGGCAATTTTTTTCCACGAAGGGTAGTTTGTGTGTGGAATGAACTTCCTGAGAACATGATGAATGCAGGTACAATTCCAATCTTTAGGAGACATTTGGATGGATACATGAATCGGAAAGGTTTGGAGGGATATGGGCCAACAGCAGGCAGGTGGGTTTAGTTTAGTTTGGGATTACGTTCAGCATGGACTGGTTAGACCGAAAGGTCTGTTTCAATGCTGTATGTCTCTATGACTCTATAACAAGAGTTATAGAAATCTATTGATATCCGTAAACCATTATCAGAGAAAATACCCAGCTGGCTCACTAAGGGGTAGCATGGTGGCTCAGTGGTTAGAACTACTGCCTCACAGTGCCAGGGATCTGGGTTCAGTTCCACCCTCGGGTGACTGCATGCAGTGTGGACATTCTCCTTGTATCTATGTGTGTTATCTCAGGGTGCTCTGGTTTCCTCCCACAGTCCAAAGGTGTGCAGATTAGGTGGATTGGCCTTGGGAAATTGCCCCACAGAGTCCAGGGATGTGCAGTCTAGGTGGGTTAGCCATGGATAATGTAGGGGTGGGTCTGGGTGGGATGTGCAGTCTAGGTGGGTTAGCCATGGGAAATGTAGGGGTGGGTCTGGGTGTGATGTGCAGTCTAGGTGGGTTAGCCATGGGAAATGTAGGAGTGGGTCTGGGTGTGATGCTCTTCTATCTCCCTTCAGGAAGGAAACTGCTGTACTTGTCTGGCCTACATTGACTCCAGGGCCACAGTAATGTGATTGACTCTCAACTACCTTCTGGGCAATAAATGCTGGGCCTGGCAACAATGCTCGCATCCTTGTAATTAAGTTTTGAAAAAAACTCAAACTTTTGGGGTTTAGCTTGTTGTTTTGGCAACGTTCCCACCATCGCCACCAGACACAATGGAAGAATTAGTTTCTCTCTATCACCCCGATCAACTCCTTTCATATTCCTTCAGTTAGATAACAGCTTAATCAGCTGTACTCAAGGGAATAATCAGGAAACAAGCCTTCAGTCTTATTACAAGGGTATTCTAATTCTTAACAAATATATTCAGCCATATGCTCAGTTACTTCAACAATACTGTGATGTCTCAAATGCATAACTAAGTTTCAACATCAATAGAGGACAATGTGGTTCTGAGAGCAGAGCATTTGCTTATTGCCTGCTACTTGAAGAATTATCGGATCAAACCCTTCACATTTGTATATCACAGTCAACTTTAGTTTTCTCATCATGTTGCAACTCTGTTGAGAACGTTGACCACTTGATTCATGGGCACCAGAGCAAGCTTCACAGCGTTCCATTTTATTGCTAATAGAATCAGAGGTTTCCGGTTTCCAATTGCGTGGATTCCTAATTCCCTTTATAAAGAGAGAAAGTAGTCAGGTGGGTGTGACTGGATTAGTCTTAAAAGGGGTAGATGCAGACTTGATTGGTCAAATGGCTTATTTCAGAGCACAACCATTCTCTGATTCCAGGATTGTTTTGATATTCAATCAGGGAATGCTGGCTTACCCAGCGTTTATTGCTCAATCTTAACTGCCCCTTGAAAAGCTGCCTTCCTGAATCATGGCAGTCCATGTGGTGTAGGTACACCCATAGTGCTGTTTGTGAGAGAGTTCTGAGATTATGACCCAGTGACAGTGAAGAAACAGCGATATGTGTTGATATCAGGATGGAGTGTAGGAACTTTTAGATGGTGGTGTTCCCATGGCGTTGACTGCCCTTGTCCTTCTAGATGGTAGAGGTCATAGCTTTGCAAGGTGCAGTTGGGTGAACGAACCAGAGGAAACATCCATCTTGCAGCGAGTCTGTAAAGCCTTGTTAGAATTTTGTACATTTCAAGCAAATGCCCTCTTATCCTTCTAAACTCTAGGGAATATGTGTCCAGTCAAACCATTCATTCCTCCTTCCAACCCTTTATTAGCCTCATGAATCTCTACTACACTCTCTCTATGGTCAGATTATCCTTTCTTAGGCAGAGAGACCAAAACTGCACACAATACTCTGAGTGGAGTCTCACAAATGCCACGTATAACCGTAGTAAGACATCACTACTTCTGAACTCAAATCCTCTTGCAATGAAGGCCAATATATTTGCCTGGAGAAAGTGAGGTCTGCAGATGCTGGAGATCAAAGTTAAATGCCACGTATAACCGTAGTAAGACATCACTACTTCTGAACTCAAATCCTCTTGCAATGAAGGCCAATATATTTGCCTTCCTAATTACTTGCTGCACCTGCCAGTTTACTTTCATTGACTGGTGCTGTAACAAATGAACCAAAAGCACCATGGATCAAACACTATTTTAGTTGGCAATTTAAATTCTAAATTTCAGAAAGGCTTCTCCCTTCTAATTTTTAAAGCAATCAAATTACCCAGACAAGGTTTACTAAACACAGTTCCTTCATATTCCAGAACCAATCCACATCTATTTTCATCACACAATGACTTCCCTTCTCCTTTCCCAGTTGCATTTATTATGATCACATGTACTGAGATACAGTGAAAAGCATTGTTTTGTGTGCTATACAGGGAGGTTGTAGGGATGCAGAACAGAGTGTAGAATACAGTGTTACAGCCACAGAGAAGGTGCAGAGAGAGAGAGAGAGAGATCAATATTAATATTTGAAAGGTGCATTCAAAGGTCTGATAACAGTGGGGAAGGAGCTGTTCTTGAATCTGTTCATATGCATGTTAAAAATTTTGTAACTTCTGCCCGACAGATGAGAACGGAAGAGAGTGTAACTGGGGTGGGAGGGGGTCGTTGATTATGTTGGCTGCTGGATTCCTTCTAATCCCTGAGCTGACTTTGACATGCAGGGTGAATTGGTAATTTTTATCTTTAGCCAAGCTGGGTGGATCTTCTCGTTTCATTTAAATCCATTAAATTGATCTCTTCAATTTTAGTGTGAGTTCATAGGGGATTGGCATTGTCTCTGCTTATGGTACAGGACTCCATCTTCACCTTTCTGTTCTTCCTTGCTCTCTCTCTGTCTTTCTCAAATTCTTCCTGACTGAACCGTTTGTGAGGTTCAAGGATTTCTTAACAAACTTATCGGTTGACATGAAAATGACTTTTTTTGACTTCTAAGTATCCATCTCTACGGCAATGTGATTTTTTTTTGGGCTATTTATCCAGTTAAAAATACTAATTAGATCCCCAACCCTATTCCAACTTGGAATTAAACAGACGGTTTAAAGTAGAGCCATTTACAAAACCTGACCTGTAACACGTCTCTGTGTGAGTTGTGACCTAGCAATGTATCCACCACAAACACATCACCCCTTTCCATTTAATCAACTTGGGGTCATCTTTAACGTTCAACAAGCAAGCCATCCAGACTTGTGGTGAGTAGAATTCAGGACAGCTCACTTACATTTCTCCATTTTACTCTAAATTAAAGAGACCGGCCTTAAACATTACAATCTTAGACATCAGGCTTGTAACAGTGCTGAGTCAACACAGAAGGATAGGCTCTGGATTAGTGGTGCTGGAAGAGCACAGCAATTCAGGCAGCATCCGAGGACAGGCAAAATCGACGTTTCGGGCAAAAGCCCTTCATCAGGAATAAAGGCAGAGAGCCTGAAGCGTGGAGAGATAAGCTAGAGGAGGGTCGGGGGGGGGATAGAGTAGCATAGAGTACTACATCCTCAGGAGAATTCATACTCTCAACAAACAGTATTTCAATTCCATCTCAAACATCAAAAACTGTAAGTACAACAAACTTTTATCTACCCACCTCCATAACCAGCGCTCCTCAAACATTCCAGAAGATTCCCCTGGCCTCAGAAAC
>NC_057711.1:9461015-9503183 GCF_004010195.1 Chiloscyllium plagiosum | reverse complement strand
CCAGCCTCTACCACTTCCTCTGCCAGCTCATTCCACACACGCACCACCCTCTATGTGGAAAAAGTTGCCCCTTAATTCCCTTTAAAATCTTTCCTGTCTCACCCTAAACCTATGCGCTCTAGTTCTGGACTCCCCCACACCAGGGAAAAGACTTTGTCTATTTATCCTATCCATGCCTCTCATGATTTTATAAACCTCTATAAGGTCACCCCTCCGCCTCTGATGCTCAAGGAAAAACAGCCCCAGCCTATTCAGCATCTCCCTAAAGCTCAAATTCTCCATCCCTGGCAACATCCTTGTAAATCTTTTCTGAACCCTTTCAAGTTTCACAACATCCTTCCGATAGGAAGGAGACCAGAATTGCGCACAATATTCCAAAAGCGGTCTAACCAATGTCCTGTACAGCTGCAACATGACCTCTCAACTCCTATAATCAATGGTTTGACCAATTAAGGAAAGCATACGAAGCACTGCCTTCACTATCCTATCTACCTGCAACTCTACTTTCATGGAACTATGAACCTGCATTCCAAGGTCTCTTTGTTCAGCAACCCCTCCTCTAGCTTATCTCTCCACGCTTCAGGCTCTCTGCCTTTATTCCTGATGAAGGGCTTTTGCCCGAAACGTCGATTTTGCCTGTCCTCGGATGCTGCCTGAATTGCTGTGCTGTTCCAGCACCACTGATCCAGAATCTGGTTTCCAGCATCTGCAGTCATTGTTTTTACCACAGAAGGATAGGCCTTGGTTCTTCAATATTCCAAAATATTAAAGTCCATTTGTCAACTACAAAAAATAATAACAATAATAAGTATCGAGTTGACATTTGAATTAACAATTCTGATTTTCCAATTAAATGATTAAATTAGATAAACATCCTGCTGTAACCATGATCTCTTATTAACTGGGAATGGAATGATTAAATTAAGTAAAGTGGATGATTTGTTCCCTTTGAGTAAGTCTGATGTATCACTTGTCTTTATCTAATCTAATGATAGATGAAATATTTATATATTGTTCAGAAGGACATGTTCAAAGGGCAAGTGCAATAATTTGATGGGTTCAAACGTCAAAGAAATTTTTCCTAACCGCCTCAGGACAGACCTCAATCTTCATTCACCTCCAACCCTCGAGATTTTGATGGATTGTCGTTATTAGGTCTTAAAGTACACTCTTGCATCTTAATAGTCACAAAACAGTGCACCAGTTGCTGTCTAAATACTAATACATATTGAATGCTGTTGTCACCCTTGGCTTCGATTGTTTATGTGTTTGAATCCCACCCAGGGATGTTAAGTATTAAGTCTCGGCTGGTGTTCATAATTCTCAAAATACTGCAGGAACAATGTATCTAAGAGATTTCTTGTTTGCCTTAGATTCTGTGATTCTCGGCTGCTCCGTCACAGATCAGGCACCATAATATTGTCTCTATTTTGTCTTGTTTACCTTCTTTTTGTTTCATTTCTTGCATTGTTATCTGTCAACGCTCATCCTTATCACTGCACCTCTTTGGTCAGTAACTGCTTATGGCTCCTTCCAACATGTCTCTGGCCCGACCTGTTCTCTTTGGAATTTAGAAGATTGAGAGGCAACCATATTGAAAATGCAAGATTATTAGGGGACTTGATAAGTGGACATTATCTTCAAATGTAAGGGGGCACACATTTAAGACAGAGATTGTAAGATATAGGAACAAAATTTGGCCATTCAGCCCATCAAGTCTACTCCACCATTAATCATGGCTGATATGTTTCTCAAGCCCATTCCCCCTGTATCCCTTGATCCTCAGACTAATCAAAAACCTATCTATCTCTGTCTTAAAAGCATTCAATGACTTGGCCTCCACAGTCCTTTGCGGCAATGAGTTCCACAGAGTCGTCACCCTCTGGCTGTAAAAATGCCTCCTCTGTCCCACACAGCGCTGTTGGGGCTTGGTTGTAAGTATATTCAGGACTGGTGTTTTTGATCCATAAGGAATTGAAAGGTTAAGGAGGAAGGACAGGAAAGCGGAGTTCAGGATTATCAGATCAGCCACGATTTTATGGGATGGCAGAGCAGACTTGATGGGCCGAATGGCCTACTTCTGCTCTGACGTCTTCTGGTCTGAGATGAGATCTGATTCCTCCAAGATGCTGAGTGTTTTTCAACTGTTGCATTTGTTGCATCTTGAGATCCCCGTGCGATGTCACGTACGGATCATTTATACACTGAGCCTCTCCCTTAATTCTCCCTCAAAGCAGCCATCTCTCTCTCCCTCCCTCCCTATTAAGGCAGCAGTTTATAGCAATCTGGGACAGTGGTGACGTCCACTTTTCACTGCCGTGGTTCCCAGCTATATTTCATCCTTTGTCTTAGACAAAACATTAACTAAGAAGGTGTTTCTTTCTTT
The DNA here is from genome assembly GCF_004010195.1 of Chiloscyllium plagiosum. Taxonomy (NCBI): domain Eukaryota; kingdom Metazoa; phylum Chordata; class Chondrichthyes; order Orectolobiformes; family Hemiscylliidae; genus Chiloscyllium; species Chiloscyllium plagiosum. The sequence continues at coordinate 9,500,797 of NC_057711.1, read as the reverse complement.
CCACTGTTAATATTCCCCAGGTTCTACAAGTCTTCGATGCTAATTCTTACCTGGATCCCTTTCCACTTACTTTCTTCTTTCAATCTCACTCTATGACATTATCCCCCCTGACCTGCTTTGTCATGTGGTTGGAGAGTAGAAGGCTATCTGGAACTGTCTCAATTCCCAAAAAACTGGAGTTCATGGTCTCGTTTGCAAGAACTCTTTATTAATAGCAAAGGAAGCCTACACCCTTGATCCTGGCACGATGTCAGAGCTTCCGTCCCCTCACCAGATTAGATTAGTAATCTAATCCAAACCACGTAGTCACATGTTGTTATATCAGCATCGTATGTCTCCAATGCAAACTCTTTACCCTACATGACCTTTAGCCCTCTGACCCTGAATAACCCAGCCCTCAGCTGAGGCCTCAGCTTTGCCCACCTCAGTGAAGTTCTCTGTTGAGCAAAATAAAATACCAAGCTTCACCAGAACCAACGTCAAACATTTTTCATTGTCTTGCATTCTACAAAGTCAGGCTATTGTAAGGTACAAACAAACTGGAAAATAGGGATATGTGACGATGTTGTCCCTTTAGCAAGGTGATGTTGGCTTTGGTATTTCTTCAAAAGGAGTTGTAAAGGCAGTGGTGCCGAAATTGCTATCAGACACTGCCTAAGTCAGCAATCAGAGGAGGTTTTTAGATTTGCTTTGTCAGGGGAGTGGCCAATTCTCCCAGTTCAGGTTTTCTTTCCTAGCTTGCTTTAGTTTTAGCAGGCAGTCAGAAACTGCTAGGGCCCTAGAGAAGCAGCTACAGTGAAAAGAGGTTCCATGCTTCAACGGAGGTCTAACCTGAAAATTCTCTCTGTAAGCGTTCCTCCCTGTAAGAACATGTGTTTGAATTTACCTTTTGCCGAGGGGTGTGTTTATCGGATATTGCAGGGATTGGAATAGCTCCTTCATGAAGTTACGATATCGTATCGGCTGGGTTATCAAATAAGTTGTTATTCTAAATTCTCTTTTCTTTTGTTCCATTTGTTGAGTTTAACTAAATTCTGGTTTGTTTAAAGCTGAGTGGTTTGACCAGCTAAATCACTCCTGGAATATTGCCTTCACATCTACCAAAAAAAATATAAAAAGTTTGGCCTGGGCTACATTCTTAAAATATTTTGAGGGGGTCTGGCTTGGTCCATAACAGATATTTTTCACATTTACTATGTCACTGTGATTGTGTTTCTTTTTTACGTATTTGTGGGCATATCAGTTTCCACAAGAGCATTTGGTAATGTGTCATACATAATGTTAAAACACAGGCAAGATCACCTGGGGTGAGGGTGAAGTTATGAGCTTGGATAGATGATTGGCTAACCAACAGAAGGTAGAGAGTCAGGATAAATGAGTACTTTTTTCTGGTTAGTGAGCTCTAACTAGTCAAGTTTGGTTTTCTGGCCCCAACTACTGACAATCTGTATCAATGACTTGGACATGGGGATAGGAGGTACTATAGGCAAATTTGTAGATGATACTAGGATAGGTGGGAAAGTAGGTTGCAATGAAGAAATAAGAAATTTATAAATGGACATGCCTCATGGATGAATGGACCAAAATTTGGTAGATGGATAAATGTGAGGTTATCCATTTTGGTCAGAGGAATAGAAAGGCAACTTAGCTAGATGGAGAGAAACTTCAAAATGCTTCGGTGCAGAGGGATCTGGGTGACCTTGTGCATGAATTGCAGAAAGCTAGTATGGAGGTACAGCAGGTCATAATGTGGGCAAGTAGCATGTTGGCATTGATTGCTAAGGGGATAGGGTGCAAAAGTGGGGAAGTGTTGATGCAACTGTGAGAAACAGAACTCACTTATAAATCAGCCGGAGACAAAGCCTTGGAAACAAGGACAATTTATTATGAATTTGCAAATCCGGGCGCTTCTATGGTCCAATAGAAATGCGCGCGTAACAGAGCATGTAGCTTTTCTTTGTCTAGTTTACGAGTTGCTGAAACATGCCTCCCTTTTCTCTCTGGTCCTATCACAAGTTGGTTACCTCACTTGTTTTTCAATTTCCTTATCTTTGTACTAAGCCGTCCCTGGATGTCTGCATTCCTTATTCTTTGTTTGTTCTGTTACTATCAGCTTTATTGTGAAAACGCCCTTATGTCTTCTTTTGTGGTCAGCTACAACACTCCATTGTTATTTCCTAGCTTAAACTATTTTCTTTAGAACTACTTCTTTAAAAGACCCCCTATATTCATTAGCCTTAAGTATACTACATGCTACAAGAACTCTGTGACCGTTTGTATAATGTCTCACCCCTCCCCCATTTACAGAAGCTACATTCCACTAGCACCTATAAAACTACATTTCTATATTGCCTGCAGAAAACTACATTTCTTATTTCTCACACAACTGTACAAGGCATTAGTGAGACCACACCTAGGGTATTGCGTACGATTTTAGGCCCCTTAGTTGAGGAAGGATGTAATTGTATTAGAGGCAGTTCAGAGGAGGTTCACTAGATTGATCCTAGAGATGAGGGGGTTGTCTATTAAAGAGCGATTGGGCAGTTTAAGCCGATACTCACTGGAGTTTGGAAAAATGAGGAGAGATTCAGTTGAGATATATAAGATGCTAAAGGAGATTGACAAAGTAGATACAGAGCAGATGCTCCCCCTTCGGACAATCTAGAGTGAGAGGTCATAATTTTAAAATAAAGTGAGGCAGACTTAAAATAGAGATGTGAAGAAATTACTTCTCTCAAAGGGTTGTCAACGTATGGAATTCACTACCACAGAGTGTGATGGATGCCGGGACACTGACTAAATTGAAGGAGTGATAGACCTTTTTAATTAGTAACGGGTTGAAAGGTCATGGAGAGCAGGCAGGGACATGGAGTTGAGGCCGAGATGAGATCAGACATGATTGTAATAAAAGGCAGAGCATGCTCGAGGGGCTGAATGGCCTCCTCCTGCTCCTGATGCTTATGTCCCTCTGTTACCATGAATTTGTGTGTCATTCAAGTCATCAGGATTTTACTGTCTGACTGACAGGAAAAGAATGGGTCTCCCCTGAGGAAGGAGCAGCCCTTAACCTCAGCCTTTTTTTTTGAGGTATAACTAATTAAACACATGGGGGAGAAAGGAATAGAAGGTTATGATGACCAGAATGGAATGAGATTTTAGTGGTAACGTTACTGATTAGTAATCCTCAGGACCAGACATTGCTCCTGAGTCATGAACTTAAATTGGACAACAGCATCTGGGGAAATTTAAATTCAATTCATAAACTTGGAAAGATATGATAATGGCATTAATAATGATCCCGAGATTACAGTGGCAGGTTGTTGTAAACGCATCTCTAGTTTAACTAATTTTAAGTAAGCTATTTTCCAACAGCTTTCAGCTCCGAACATGTATCACATTAAAACATTAATTCTGTTTCTCTCTCCAAAGATTCTGCCAGACCTGCTGAGTTCCTCCAACATTATCTGCGTTTGCTTTGGTTTACTTAATGCCCTTCAGGCATGGAAATGTGCCCTCACCTTGGTCTGGCTTGATATGAGTGACCTTATTGCCATCCCAGCCAACACCTTCAATATCCACTGATGCTCAGTAGCAGCATTGTGTACCATCGACAAGATACATTGCAACAACTCATCAGGGATCCTTCGTCAGCAAATTCCAAACCAATGACCTTTGACCCACCGAAAAGAACAAGATGCATGGGAATAGCACTCTCAGCAAGCCATCCTGAATTGGAACCATATTCCCATTCCTTCACTGTACTGTCACACAAAAAAATTCATTGGTATCTAAGGGACATCATGAAATAAAAGATAGGGTTATAAAGGCACAAAGGACAGAACAGATCACACAGAATAGGACAAAGATCAACAAAAGGCCACAAAATAGCTTACACTTTCGGCTCTAAAGGATTATGAAAGGAAAGCAGCAAGGGACATAATAAAGCAATGCATAACAGGGTGGCACAGTGGTTAGCACAGCTACCCCACAGTACCAGGGGCCTGGGTTCAATTCCAGCCTCAGCTGACTGTCTGTGTGGAGGTTATATGTTCTCCCTGTGTCTGTGCAGCGATCCTCCCACAGGCCAAAGATATGCAGCTTTGGGGAATGGGTGGGATGCTCTTTGGAGGGTTGGCATGGGCTGAATGGCCAGTTTCCACATTGTAGGAATTCTATAAAAGACAATAAGCTGAGATTTTATGGTTAGATACAGGGAAAGCGGCTGAATAAAAGTACCATTGGCCTACTGAGGGTCGAGTGTGGGGAGATCATCAATGACCATGACACTGAATGATCATTTTGCTTCAGTATTCACAGCAGAAAGGGAGGCAGCTTGCTAATGAAATTGACAGGGGATCAGGGACAATATCTAAATAAAATTAAGTAAATCATCAATATTAATGGAACTGAAGAGTGACAATCCCCAGAACTTAATGACTTTCATCCATGGGTGTCAGAGGACGTAGGAGAGCACATTACTGATGTCCTAACCATAATCTGTCACAGTTTCCTGCGTTCAGGAGCTGTACCTCTGGAGTGGAAACTTGCTCATGTCCCTCTGCTCTTTCAGAAAGGTGACAAAAGGGAAACCAGGGAATTACAGTCCATTAGCCTGACATCTGTGGTGGGGAAATTGTTGGAATCTATTATCAAGGATAGAGTAATTGATCACCTCTAAATAATTTCAGTTAGTCAGGGAAAGTCAGCATGGATTTATGAAGGGTGGGTCATGCCTGACAAACGTCACAGAATTTTTTGAAGATGTGACAAAGATGGTAGACAGAGGTAAGTCAATGGATGTTGTTTATATGGACTTCCAGAAGACTTTTGATATAGCTCACACAAGAGACTGTTAGCTAAGGTGGAAGCCCATGGAATTGAGGACAAATTACTGACATGGATGGGAAATTGATTGAATGGCAGGAAACAGAGAGTTGCAATAATGGTTACGTACTCAAATTGACAAGATGTGACTAGTGCTGTCCTAGAGGGGCCACAATTATTCACAATATTTATTAACAATTTGGATAATGGCATAGAACGTCAAATATCAAAACTTGTTGATGACTCAAAATTGGGCAGCATTGTAGACTGTGGTGACAGCAGCATAACATTATAACAGCATATTGCCAGATTATGTGAGTGGGCAAATCTGTGAGAGATGGGTTTTGATATAAGCAAGTGTGGGGTTATCTATTTCAGACTGAGAAAGGATAGATCAGGGTATTTGTTTTAGAATGCTCAAAGTTAAATGCAATGGTATCCAATGAGACTTGTGGGTCTCAGGTGCGCAGCTCTTTAAAATGCCACAAACAGGTGCAGGAAATAGTCAAGGCAGCTAATGAATGCTGGGCTTTATATCTAAAGAGCTGGAGTATAGGGCTGCAGACATTATGCTACAGTTATATAAAAACCCAAGTTAGACCCTACTTAGAGTGCTATGAGCAGACCTGGGCACCACACCTTAGGTAAAGGTGTTTTGACCATGAGAGGGTTCAGCACAGGTTTACAAGAATGATGCTGGGACTTCAGGGGTTAAGTTTTGGGGAGAGATCAGACAAATTAGACCTTTAGACTCTCAAATTTAGAAGGTTAACAAGGTCTTCACGATATTAATAGGAAAGGAACGAGCAAACAAAGATAAACTATTTCCATAGTTGGGGATTCTAATAGTCTGAGATTATGGGCCAGGCTATTTTGAAGAGATGTTAAAAAGCACTTCTGCACACAAAGGGGGTATTGGAGGTTTGGAACTTTCTTTCTCTAATGGCATTTGATGCTAATTTAATTGTTAAATTTAAATTTGAGATAGACTTTTTTTTCCCTTCTGAACAGCGCAGTGCGGACAACAGCAATCTGAGGCCAGACTGAAGTAAGCCACTTCCCACTGCCTTCACCGGCCAATTGGGAATGAGCAACAAACTCTGTCGGGGCCAGAGAGCCCCGCACCCAGTGAAAGACTGAATGAAAGTTCCTCACCCACAGCGGTGAGGTTGACCCTGATCTTGCCTGTCAAATGCAAACTTCTCCTCTGTACATGTCCCACCATCAGCTGCTCAGGGGCCTTTAGGGGGATGGACAATGAATGTTATCAGCAATGCCCACTCAGGTGATGAGTTCCAGCATTGCCTGTTACCAAGGGAACTCATACCAATTCCCAGGACCAACAAGCAAGGAGGTTCATGGGAGACATAATTGTTAGCATGGGCCAGTCAGGGCCGAATTTATAGTTTGTGCTGTTCTATGTAACTCAAACAGCAGTGAGAATGATCATAAATAAAATATGAACCAGCTGCCATTTGCCTGGAAACTGAGGTGATCCTAATTCACAGGCCTTCAACCATCTCCTGACATAAATATTCTGGACACCAGACTGTGAAAAATATTCACATTTATAGAGAGTTCTGGAGAATTAGCATTTCTCACATTGGTAGTTTTCACTTACATTGTGTCAAATGCACCGACCCATGAAACCTACTGTAAGTCCCAGTCTCAGTAAGGACCTATTGCTTTACAGTTCAGTTGATGTTATGATCACACAGTCCTGAACACCAGCGAAATATTATCCTGTGGCTGATATCACAATTGCATAATTTTCCAATTTTTCAACACGTAATTGAATTTTGAAAGCAAGTATAGCAGTAGTTACACCACAATGCTCGGGAAACCCATTACTGAATGTAAATCCGCCTGCAAGGAATAAATCAGACTGCTTTCTAATTGTTGAAATGCTGGAACCAGTGGGGAGAGATTTGGGTTCCAGGTTCACAGATCTTGATGCCATAAGGCGGAGAAAGTAATCACTGGGGCCAAGGGGAGGCTGGCCAATGGACTTGATTACAAGGTGACTCAAGCCATGCCTATGTACATACCCAGCAGTTCCGGAACATCACCACCTGCAAGTTCCCCTCCAAATCACTCATCACCCTGACTTGGAAATATATCACCGTTCCTTCTGTGATGCTGGGTCAAACTCCTGGAACTCCCTTCCTAAGGACATTGTGGGTCAACTCACAGCACATGGACTGCAGCAGTTCAAGAAGGCAGCTCACCCCCACATTCCTGGGGCCATCGAGGGATGGGTAATTTCTGAAGAGTGTCAGGTAGAACCTGTTTCAGCAGGAGTGCTCAATACTCTTGATTGATACATGGTGTTGCCTTGGGAACTAACTTGGCTTGTTACATGAAGAAAAATTCTCTCTGCATTGCAATACTGATTATATTTCTGTAATATCTCAGGAACCCAGCCTGGAAAGGAACATAATTTCTTGTTAAACATCAAAATAGAACCATACTTGTGGTGTACATAGGCGAGTCCCAGTCTGGGACAGACAATTCCACAGGCCTATTCATAGGTCTGCTTTCAAGTTTTCCAATAATCCTGCTCATGGATGATGTTGCATACTGCTGAGTAGGTGGGACTTGAAACCTGGCTTTTGTTTTGGATGAGAGGTAGGATCACTACCACTGTGCCACAACAGCCCATGGGTCTACTTTATTTAACCTATTTTTCCCTCATCAACTTGTTCAGAGATGTTATTACACACCTCCAGAGCTGGTGGGACTTGGACCAGCTAGGTCCAGGGCTAAATTAGGTTAGATTAGATTCCCTACAGTATGGAAACAGACCCTTCAGCCCAATGAGTCCACACCGACCTTCCATCAAACCCATTCCCCTACTCTATATTTACCCCTGACTAACACTATGGGTAATTTAGCATGGCCAATTCACCTGACCTGCACATCTTTGGACCAGGGAGACTACCACTGCGCCACAAGAGGGCCCTATGGGTCTGCTTTATAAAGGGCTCAGGTGATGAGTTCCAACATTGCCTGTTACCAAGGGGACTCATACTCAATGAGCTCTGCAGGAGGATTAGCTTCTAAATGTTTCCTCATGATAAACTCTCACTTAGGAGACTGATAGAAAGGTAAGAGCCAACGGGTTCTGAGGGAATTTGGCAAGTTGGATCCATAATTGGCTGAATGTCAGGAAGCAAAGGTTGATGGGTAGGAAATTTAAAGGAGATGTGAGATGAAACATTCTCACCTGGAGGGTGGTGGGGTCCAGGAACTCACTGCCTATAAGGGAGGGGTTGGTAGAGGAGATCTAGCATTGAAGAAGTATTTAGGTGTACACTTGTAATGCCAAGGCACATAAGGCTAAGGGCAAAATGCTGGGAAATGGTATTAGAACAGTTTTACTTCAGGCAGGTGTTGTGGGCATCACTGGCTCAGTCAACAATTATTACCCATTGCCCAGAAGGTAGTTAAGAGTTGGCCACATTGCTGTGAGTCAGGAGTCACATGTAGGCCAGCCCAGGAAAATATGGCAGATTTCTTTGCTGAAAGGGCATGAGTGAGTGGGATGGGCTTTTCCTGACAAACAGCAATGGCTTCAGGGTCATCATTAGACTCTTAACTCTGGATTTTTAATTGAACTTAAATTCAGCCATCTGCCATTGGCAGGATTTGAACCCATGTCCTCAGATTATTGCCTGTGTCTCTGGATTAATGGGTAAGTGATAATGCCATTAAGCCATGACTTCCCTTATTGGGGCAGCTAGAGGAGGAATGCCGAAATCTGGTTGACTTTTAACTGTCCTCTGAAATGAATGACAAAAAAAAACAGAGAAAATTTACAGCCCAGGAACAGGCCTTTCGGCCCTCCAACCCTGAGCCGATCCAAACGTAAAGTCTAAACCTTTCAGTCAATTCCTAAGCAATGACCTAGTGAGCCATTCAGTTAAAGGTGGTGGTGAGGATCTAGTGGTATTGTCGCTGGACTGTTAAGCCAGACACCCAGGTAATGTTCTGGGGTCCTGGGTTGAAATGTGGCAGAGGGTAAAGTTTGAATGTGATATAAATTAAAGTCTAATGATTGACCTTGAAACTGATTGTTGTTTTTCGGTAAAACTCACCTTGTTCACTAATGTCCTTCAGGGAAGGAAGCTGCCATCCTTACCTGGTCTGGCCTACATGTGACTCCAGACCCGCAGTGATGCTGTTAACTCTTAACTGCCCTCTGGACAATTAATGCTGGCCTAGCCAGTGACACCCAGATCCCATGAATAAATTAAAAAAGGGGTTGGATTTGACTGGCACAGTTGTAACGGGCCAAAGGGCTTTTTTTCTATGACTCTATAATATGTTTTGGGATGTCCCAACGTTTTGCAAAAAGCTATATAGATGCAAGTTTTTTCTTAATTTCATTCATGTTTAGCGTTACAAATCCAACCCGGAAGGTGATTAACGTTAGCATTTTGAAGTGGTACATCAGGAATTCTGGCTGAGGCCATAGGTGTTCTGGTCTTTCATTCCTGCATTATCTCATTCTAACATCCTTTGTAAAAGTTGGAATTCTCCTGCTTCAGTTTTACTGATGAACTTGCTTCCATTCAACAAAGTTAAAAATCACACAATACCGGGTTATAATCCAACAAGTTTATTTGTAAGCACTAACTTTCAGAACGCTGCTTGATGAAGGAGCAGCGCTCTGAAAGCTAGTGCTTCCAAATAAACCTGTTGGACTATAACCTGGTGTTGTGTGATTTTTAGCTTTGTCCACCCCAGTTGAACACTGGTGTCTCAAAATCATGACTTCCATTCAACAAGTAACTGCAGGGGAAAACAAAACTCTCCTGTAGAATTTAATTGAAGGCATTATTTGATGCATAATATTTGCAAAGCTATCATGTAGATTGAGGTGTGCTTATGGTCCTTTACCTATAATTGGAGATCAGTGAGTACTACTAATTCTCTATCTCTTCTCTGAAGTAGCTCGATTGCCTGGTGCAATGTCATTGATATGAAAATCAAAATAAACTACTGCTAACCTTCGAAATAAACACGAATTAGACCAACAACACTTCAAGCTAATGATTCACCATCAAATTACTCAGTAAATTCTTGCATTAAGGCGAATCATTTAAGGTTCATCATTTTGAAAACGTATTCACTCAATTTTTCACATACTCGGTTTTGACCTGTCAACGTTTCTATGTTTTCTTTCCATCAGTAGTAGAGTATAGTGTTTTATGCGGTCTAATATTAGTGGGGAGGCTGTGGTGTAGTGGTAATGTCACAGGGCTTGATGTTCCCAGCTTGGTGATGTGGGTTCAAATCCCATCACAGTAGTCAGCTCCATTTGCATTCAATTGCAAGTCAGTAACGTGGGTGGCTGTGGTGATAGTACCCTTACCTCTGAGCTGGGAGGACCAGGATCAAGTGTCACCTGCTTCACTGATGTGTCATTACATCTTTGAACAGGACGATAAGAAAATGTTAAAGATGTGGTGGCTCAGTGGTTGGCACTGCTACCTCACAGCACCAGGGATCCAGGTTCAATTCCAGCCTTGGGCGACTGTGTAGAGTTTGCACATTCTCCCTGTGTCTGTGTGGGTTTCCTCCCACTGTCCAAAGATTTGCAGGTATAAAGGTGAATTGATCATGCTCAATAACCCATAGAGTCTAGGGGTGTGCAGTCCAAGTGTATTAGCCATGTGGAAATGTGGGGTTAGTGTCTGGGTGGGATGCTCTTTGGAGGGATGGGGTGGACTTGATTAGCCAATTGGCCTTGCTTCCATACTGTAGGGCTTCTATCATCTGTGACAAGTCTGGGATTTGAGGGGCACCACATAGTGGGGCATTTCTTATTCCCCCTCTTTCTTAATGTATTGCCCTCTCCCCCTACTTTTCCTCACTTGTGTTATTGTTGCATTGTCCCTTTCTGGGCATTGATCATAAATTTTCTGTTTAACTAGAAACACGGGTGGTTTGGCGGATGGTAAGAAAAATTGTTCAGAGGATAGAAAAAATGAAACAGGAAAAACAAATAAAATAGTGGTGGTGGCCATGACAATGACCATGGATGGGTATAAATCCACCTGGTTCATTAATGTCTTCAGGGAAGGAAACTGCCACCCTTACCTGGTCTGGCCCAAATGTGACTCCTGAACCACAGCAATCTGGTTAACTGTCCTCTGAAATGGCCCTAGCAAACCACTCAAAGGATACATTTTATAAAAACATTGAAAATAGGAACAGGAGTAGGCCATTTGGCCCTTCGAGCCTGCACCCCCATTCAATATGATCATGACTGATCATCCTACTCAGTGCCCTGTTCCCGCTTTCAGCCTATAACCTTTGATCATGGATATTAGCTGACTTTGAGCTGCTCCATCTCTGCCTCGCCCTCAAATTGAATCAGACACCCACACAGACTGGGTGGCTAAGATCTTACTAATCAGTAATGAGAGAAATACAACTGGAGAGTTCCCCTGGAGCTAGGCTGACACTTGAATGGCAAATTCAGTTGAAACAATTTGCATTCTAACAGAGTTAGAATGTGACTCACTCTTTATACTCCAGATTCACAGATTTAGGATGAGGGGCAGAGCCAAGGGAATCAAACCTGGGCTTAAAAAAGAAAGAAGGTTTATCTTACCATGACTACGCGATGTGAGAAAACAACATTCAACATGAATGTTTTTATTCAGTGAGTTGGAATCTCGGTAAAAAAAGACTGAACAATATCTTTCAGAGGAGGATTGAGAATGGCCACAGCACAGACAGAACCCATTTGGCCTGCCATATCTTTGCTAGCTACTGCAAGTACACCAACAATGCTGCACGTTCCCACGGTGGCTCAGTGGTTAGCACTGCTGCCTCACAGCACCAGGGACCTGTGTTTGATTCCAGCCTCGGGCGAGTGTCTACATTCTCCCCGTGTCTGCGTGGGTTTCCTCCCACAGTCCAAAAGTGTGCAGGTTAGATGAATTGGCCATGCTAAACTGCCCATGGTGTTTAGGGATGTGTAGGGTAGGTGCATTGGTCAGGAGTAAATATAGGGTAGGGAAATGGGTCTGGGTGATTTACTCTTCTGAGGGTTGGTGTGGACTTGTTGGGCCGAATGGCCAGTTTCCACACTGTAGGAATCCTATGATTCTATAAACATGGGCCTTCCTCTGTAGTCCTGCAAATGGTTTCATCTTCAGCTGTTATCTAAGTACTGCCTTCACTGCATTCTCAAGCCATTCATTCCAAGCCTTCACCCTTTCACAATGGGCTGAAGGGACTTGTGATGTGATTAATTTATCCCTCCTGTGTTGTAAAACTCTATTACTCGCTCCCCTCTAACTTATGCCTCTCCCTGCTGGCATTCCAAGGGCTTATGCCCGAAACGTCGATTCTCCTGTTCCCTGGATGCTGCCTGACCTGCTGCGCTTTTCCAGCAACACATTTTCAGCTTCCTACTATAACCAAACAGCTCAAATCTATGCCCATTGGTTGTTGAAAGGTGGCAGATGCAAATCAATGCAGAAAACCTTGAGGTGACACACTCTGGAAGGAAGAACATTGAAAGACAATATAAAATAGGAGTCACGATTCTAAAGGGGGTGCAGCAGCAGCAGCAGAGGGACCTGGGTGTACACAAGCATGGATCAGTGAAGGTGGCAAGACAGGTGGAGATAGCAGCCAGTAAAGCATACAGTGTCCTCAGCTTTATCCACAGGGGCATAGAGTACAATAACAAGCAGGTGGTGTTGAATTTGAAAGAGACACTAGTTCGACCTCAGCTGGAACATTGTATACAGTTGTAGACACCACGTTATAGGAAAGATGGGAAAGCATTGGAGAGAGCGCAGAAGCAATTTCCAAGAACGGTTTCAGGAATGAGAAACTTCGGTGATGAGGATAGATTGAAGAAGTTGAGACTGTTCTCCTCAGAGAGAATATGGGTGAGAGGAGATTTGATGGAGGTTTTCAAAATTGTGAGTGGGGTGGATAGATTAGGTGGGGAGAAGCTGTCCCTGTTTGTAAAAGAGAAAAGAATGTGAGCACAGAGATGGAAACTAATGAGCAAGTGAAGCAAGGGTGATGTGAGAAAAAACTTTTTCACCCAGGGGTCTGGAATGTGCTGCTTGGAAGTATGGTGGAGGCAGGTTCAACTGAGGCATTCAGGAGGTCATTGGGTGGCTATTTGTGTAGGCAAAGCATGGGGGTCAGACAGGAGATTGAAACTGGGAAATGAGGCTTATTCGAAGAGCTGGTGCAGGGACAATGGGCCAAATAGCCTCCTTCTGCACCGTAACGATTCTGTGATTGAGTGAATTCTGTCTGTAAGTGGTAGGGGTGGGGGGTTGTGCTCCTTAGTAAGTTACACCATTGTCTGTGCCTCCTCCATAACTGCATAAAGGGTTTGTACTGAGACCTCACTGGTGGAATCTGGTTGTGCAGGGTTCCTGTCCTAGACTGACCCTAATGTAAAACTGCAGATGCTGGAAATCAGAAACTCCAAAACAGAAATTGCTGGAGAAACTCAGTAGCTCTGGCAGCATCTGTGGAGAAAAGGTAGAGTCAGCATTTCAGGTACAGTGAGTCTTCTTCAGAACTGACAGTATTTATTCATTCACAGGATGAGGGTGTCACTGGTTAGGCCAGCATTTATTGCCCATCCCAGAGGGCCATTAAGAGTCTACCACATTGCTGTGGGTCTGGAGTCACATGTAGGCCACACCAGGTGAGGAAAGCAGATTTCCTTCCCTAGGATGGGCCCATGGTCAGCATTAAATCTTAATTCCAAATTTATTGAATTCAAATTCCACCATCTGGCTTGTCAGGATTTGAACTCAGATCCCCAGAACTTTTACGGAGTCATTGGATTAGTACTTTGATGATAATACCACTACACTATCACCTACCACATTCAATAGCTATGGAAAAGTCCTGAGAACTTATTTAGCAAGGAGCACTCTCCTGGTGGTAGTTCATAGCCTCCCATTCACCAGAAATAGGAAGGACATTATTAAACTGGAGATTGTTCAGAAAAGATTTACCTGAATGTTGCTGGGAATGGAAGGTTTGATAGGTTGGGATATTTTCAGTGGAACTTAGGAGGTTGAGAGATGACCTTTATAGAGATGTATAAAATCATGAGGGGCATGGATAAGGTGAACAACAAGGTATTTTTCCTGGGGTGGAGGACTCCAAAACTAGCAAGCATATTTTTAAGGTGAGAGGAGAAAGATTGAAAAAGTAGCTGGGGGCAACTTATTCACACAGAGAGTGGCAAATAAACTTCCAGAGGAAGTGGTAGATGCAAGTAGTTACAACATTTAAAAGGCATTTGGATAAATACATGGATAGGCATGATTTGGAGATGCCGGTGTTGGACTGGGGTGTACAAACCACCTGATGAAGGAACGGCGCTCCAAAAGCTAGTGCTTCCATTTAAACCTGTTGGACTATAACTGGTGTCGTGTAATTTTTTAACTTTGTACATGGATAGGAAAGGTCTGGAGGGATATGGGCCAAGAGCATACAGGTGGGACCAGTTTAGTTTCGGATTATGATCGGCATGGACTGGTTGGACTAAAGGGTCTGTTTCCATGCTGTATGACTCTATGACTCTATAACTTGTTGGCGACTTCCTGTGTTTTGTGTTTCAGAGAGATGACAGGCTCCATACAGAGCATTGGCGTGGTGGATGGGTTGAACCATTCATCACGGAGCGGGTATGTGATGGGTAGCTTGGTTGGTACTGACTAGCTTGTGGGTTTTCGGCAGTCAACAGTTGTGTGGAGCAGTGATCTTCATGAGGTCAGGAAACCGCAGGATGAGCAGCGAGCGGTGGTGATGATGCATATTGTTGCATTGAATCGTCTGTCGGCAAGGTGTGTGTGTGAGATGACCTTTTCCAGACAGGTGCTCAGTACTCTGGTGTGGAAGATGATAGGGCAAGTGCTGAGTGACATTAAAACCCAACACTGTGTGATGTTCAGATAATTCTATTTCTTTGTGGTAATGCAGATGTCAGTGTACTCACCACACAAATAGAACCTAATGTTTAGAACTCACATGAAATAACTTCAATGCGAGGGAATCATTCTCCAACACACAAAACAATGCAGCAACAGGTCTTTGTATTCAATCTCTTTGATTGAATAGGCTGAGGCAAAAGAAAAAAAAGTACGTGTAATTGAAAGATTAACGGAATGACTGATTGAAATGCATTCATTTACCTTACTTAATTTTCTATGACTGTTTCCAATACCAACCATTAACTGCTTCACCTTATAAAATGGTTACAGCACAGCAGAAGGCCATTTGACCTATTGTGTCCATACTGGCTCTCTGAAAGAGCAATTCAATGAGTCCCATTGTTCTGTGCTGTTCCTGCAGCTATTTTTCTCTTCAGATAATTAAGTCATTGTCTTTTAGAGATCATGAATGAATTTGAATCTGCCTCCTCCATAATCTCAGGCAGTGAATTCCGGAACCCAAATGAGGTGGTTTCTGGGTGAAACACCATTGCTAGTATCAACCTGAGGCTCCCAATATGTTGGCCCTTGTAACATTTACCACAAAACTGAACTCTTGTTGAGACAGATGTCTTGAAGTTTATTAACAACTATTTACACTAATGTAAATTCTCAGATGCACACATAGTCTGTGCTCTGTGTTTACCAACTACATAGAACAAAGATACAGTAACTGCAAGCAGACAATCAATAACACTTTAGATTAGATTACTTACAATGTGGAAACAGGCCCTTCGGCCCAACAAGTCCACACCGACCCTCCGAAGAGGAAACCACCCAGACCCATTCCCCTACACCTAACACTACAGGCAATTTAGCATAGCCAATTCACCTAACATGCACATTTTTGGACTGGGGGAGGAAACTGGAGCACCTGGAGGAAACCCATACAGACACAGGGAAAATGTGTAAACTCCACACAGGCAGTTGCCTGAGGTGGGAATTGAACCCAGGTCTCTGGCGCTGTGAGGCAACAGTGCTAACCACTGTGCCACCGTGCCACCCACAGATTACTTACAGTGTGCAAACAGGCCCTTCGGCTCAACAAGTCCACACAGACCCTCTGAAGAGGGCAACCCACCCAGACCTATTCCCCTACATTAACACCCCTTCACCTAACACTATGGGCAATTTAGCATGGCCAATTCACCTAATCTGCACATTTCTTGGACTATGGGAGGAAACCGGAGCACTCAGAGGAAACCCACGCAGACACAGGGAGAATTTGAAAACTCCACATAGACAGTTGCCTTCTGCTAGTGGAGGTGAGTCTGGGACCTTTATACTGTCATGATGTTATCTATCTATCTGAAAGGTACACTGCCTGTCTGTTCTGGATTCTAGACAATAATACAACATCCCCCCACTTTTCCTTTAAAGAATGGGAGTCTTTTTCTAATAAACACATGCATGGTTGAATTTAGATGCCTTATCTTCACACTCTTGGTGAATGTATAAGACAAGCAGCTCTATTCCTGATACAATTATCACAGCCTGGCTGTGTAGTTTCATTCTCTATTATGCTGTTTGTTGTCACTGATTTATAGTGTCGTCTGATACTATTGTAATACTTGGAGTACCCAATTCACTATCCTGTATGATGGATTTGACCATATCCCATTGTGGTTTGTTACCTGTTTCTCTGAAGGACTTGTCTGTTGCTCATTACAATGTTAACTAATCCAGACTGGACACAATACTATGGAATCCTTCCACGAATACATTTTTTTTATGTTAGCCTTGAATTCGTTGATCTGGTCCAAGTAGGGATAACTCTCTAGATGCTCATTGTCATTCTTTCTATCACTTACTCCAGTCTTTCCCACAATGTATCATGATCATGTGGCTGTGGTGCATGTGTGAGAGGTAGGAATTGTGGGAATCTATCTCCCATGAACGTGATGAACACTGGTGAGGGTAAATCGTTGTCTTGAGGAATGGCATGTTAATGTAATGATATGATAATCTTGGCAAGTTGGTTTACACATGACTCAGATTTTCTGGTTGGGATGGTGCAATCTGCAGGATTGTTAGGTAGTGAGGAGCAGAGTAATATGACCTCATTTCCTGCCGATGTCTTGAAAGGGTCCAATAAGCATACTGTGTTCCACTGTTGGCTACAAATTGTTCAGGCACACTGAGCGCAACAAATATGGCAGCCAATGTGTCAACAACCATTGTGGTGTCATTGATTTGGTGCACATAAGAGAATTTAACAAAGTTGTTAGTCACTAGAATGTAATCATTATCCTTGGACATGGAAAACATCAGTGGAACTCTTGCTGATTCCTGATGAAGGGCTTATGCCCAAAATGTCGATTCTCCTGCTCCTTGGATACTGCCTGACCTGCTGTGCTTTTCCAGCACCACAGTCTCGACTCTGATCTCCAGCATCTGCAGTACTCACTTTTTCCCAATGGAACTCTTGTATCATGGCTCAAGGAATTTCATGTTGAGTGAAAGGTTCTCTCGGTGTTTGATGGAGTTGATATGTTTCAAATGACTTGATCGGTTGAATATTATCCTTACTGATGCCTGGGCAGCAGATGGACTCTCATGCCAATTATTGGTTCATTTATTCACTTATATGAACTCTATGTATCTTTTCCAGTCTGTTTTGATATGGAGTGTGCGGAATTATTTATTAATTGCCTTTGACCCTGAGTGGAATTCTGTTGACTGCATTCAGACCACTCACTGAAGTTGATCTTTTTGAGCTGCTGCAGTTGGTTTCTGTAATGCAGTGGTGGCGCTGGACTAGTGGCATTATCGCTGGATTTTTCTCCAGAATCCCAAGTAATGTTCTGGGGACCTGGATTTGAACCCCACTATGGCAGATGGTGGGATTTGACTTCAATAAACATTTGGCGTTAAGAGTCTAGCGATGACCATTAAACTGTTGTCAATTGTCAAGAGGGAGAGAAAAAAAACCCATCTGCTTCACGAATGCCCTTTAGGGAAGGAAACTGCCACCCTTACCTGTTCTGGCCTCCATGTGACTCTGAACCCACAGCAATGTGGTTGACTCTTAACTGCCCTCTGGCCAATTAGAGATGGACCATGAATGATGGCCTTGTCAGCGACGCCCTAATGAATTTTAAATCAAACTGTGTAAGTAGATTAAAAAAAACGTAATAGGCTTGTCACCCGGAATTAACCCACTTCAAGGTCTTTCTGTGGTGGGACTATTTCGAACCGGGTAAGCTTGGAGCAGTCACAGTATTGACGCACACATCTGCTGGATGATAAAACATTTCTCAGAGATTATGGGGAACTTTCTGCCCTACAATGCATTGCCGGGTATGCAGTTGAGAGACAATAAAAAACTGCAGATGCTGGAATCCAAAGTAGACAGGCAGGAGGCTGGAAGAACACAGCAAGCCAGGCAGCATCAGGAGGTGGGGGAAGTTAACATTTTGGGTGTAACTGTTGTTCAGGACAGGGCTGGGTGTAGGGGGAGCTGCAAACTAGGTATGCAGTTAGAGCAGGAAACATCACAACTTTTAAAAAGTACTTGGGCAAGCACTTGAAATATCATGTGTCCCTACCCTAGTGCTGGAAAGCAGTGCTGCTGTTGATTGAGTGTAGAGTCGATGGGCCAAAGGGCCTCTTCTAGACTACATAATTCTCTGGTTCTGTATAAGAGCGTAGTAAGACCATAAGACATAGGAGCAATAGAAGACCATGTGGCCAGTTGTACCATTGAATGAGCTCTTGGCTGGTATGTGATGCATCTTTGCTGAGAACCATTGGTCACAAAATTTGGGATATATAGGATTAAAAAGTGGAAGTAACTGAGTCACCTTTAAGTCACCTCTGCTTTGTGGTGTGGGCATCTTCTGTGTGTCTCTTTCTCGGTAGGATCTGATCCTAATAGTGTTTTAATAGTGAATTGGTTTGGCTCATGTTGGTTTGACATTGTTACTGTTGAAAAGAAGACCATCTTTCTTCACTGCTGTCATGAGCTGGTGGGGGTTTGTGCCGGGCTCATATTTAGCTTATCCAAGAGCCACAATGTCCTTTACGATCCCGAGACATTCTCAGTGATGTGATCCCCATGGCTTGTTGGAGTATATCCTGCTTGAAGGGTAATTCAAATGGTATCTGAGGAAACATTATCTGTTGAAAGGTGGTCACTTCCTGTGCTTCCAACAAGTAGCATGGTGACTTGGTGGTTAGCACTGCTGTCTCATGGTGGTAGGGACTCAGGTTCGATTCCAGTCTTGGGTGACTGTCTGTGTGGAGTTTGCACATTCTCCCAATGTGAGTTGTGAGTTTCCTCCAGGTGCTCCAGTTTCCTCCCACAGTCCAAAGATGTGCAGGTTAGGTGGATTGGCCATGCTAAACTACTTAAACTGTCCAAGGATGTGCAGGCTGAGTGGATTAGCCATGGGGAATGCAGGGTTACAGGGATGGGTGGTTCTGGGCTGGATCTTCCTCAGGGGCTCATTGCAGACTTGATGGGCCAAGTGACCTCTTTATGAACTGTAAGTGTTCTATATTGCTGTGTTATATGGACCAATGTTTATTCTTGCCATTGAGCTTGTAAAAGTGTTTGGTACCCAAGAACATAGAACAGGAACAGGCCGTATAGCCCACCATATCTGTGTTGACCATGATGCAATTCTAAACTAATCCCCATCTTCCTGCACATGGTCCATGTCCCTCTATTCTCTGTCTGTTCACGTGTCTGTCTAAATGCCTCTTAAACATTGCTATGGTATATACTTCTACCATGTCCCTTGGCAGTGTGTTCCAGGCACCTAACACCCTCTGTGTAAAAATCTTGCCGTGCACATCTCCTTTAAATTTTCCCCCCTCACCATAAATTTATGCCTCCTATTATTTGACATTTCCATCCTGGGAAAACACTCCGACTATCCACTTTATCCTTGCCTTACTTCTATCAGGGTGCCTCTCAGTCTCCGATGCTCTGAATAAAACAATCTAGGCTTGTCCAACCTCTCCGTATAGCTAACACACTCCAATCCAGGCAACATCCTGGAAACTTCTTCTCTATCCTGTCCAAAAGCCTTCACATCTTCCTATAGTGCGGCAACAAGAGCTGCACACAATACTCCAAATGGGCCTCACTAGAGTGTGATACAGCTGCAACTTGACTCGCTAACTTTAACACCTCAATTGATGAAAGCAAATGTTTCCTTTCCCATTGTGATTGGGAGAAATTGGAATTAAGCCTTCCAGCGTCGGAATCCTGTTGGGCAAAGTTTTAGAATGATAGTCACTGGACTTGGATGTAAATGTTCATCTCAGTTTCTCTTTGAAACACAGTAATGGAGTTGCGCTAACCAGCATGATGCTCCACATGTTACTTTGCAACATTGATCTGGTCCTGAATGTGAATGATATCTTTCTGAGGAGGGTTGATGCTGGGATGAACATCTCCTCTCAATTATAATACTGCATCACTTTTAAAGATTCCATAAGCATCAAACCTGTCGGGATAAAGATTAGCCAAGTGATGGATAGACTTGATGTTGCATTTTAGAATCCTTGTGGTTTCAATTGGTTTGTTACTGTGTGGATCATAATAATACAAGCCTATGCTACATGAACTCAAGCCTGAATTTGCCTCAAACTTTATGTAGGTCTTCTAAAAGTTGGAAAACTTTCTCTTTGCAATCATCCTAAAAGCACACAAGAAACTGATCCTTTACCTTTAATTTCTCAAAGCAATAAGGAGTTTGACTACCTGCTTTCCCTTATCAGCCATTTGTTGATCCATGAAGTGAAGACTTTTACTTTTCTTGAGTAACTGAAACTCTGATAGGAGATCTGTGAATTGTCAATCCATGTTTGGATGTTTATTTTTCATTTTCCTTCCTAGTTCTATACTTTTTAAAATACCAGTATAAAAATCTGTATATCTATCTTTTTATATACTATTGCTGTTTTGGAAGTAATGGGTTTGTGTCAATGTGCAACTTATGCAGGTGGAAGGAGTATTGTCGGCTGCTGTCAATTTTCGTACCTTTTCTGTGCAGTCTGACAGTAGGATCAATTGAGGTCTGGGAGAAGGAAATGTTTTACTGGTTCAGAAAAGGTTCGTTCTTCTGTAAGGGATCGAAAGGTTAAAAATATTTTGCTTTCAGTGGTCGAAACAGATTTAATGCCTGGTTTTGTGGAGAACTGACTTACGCAGTCAATGGTAGGGCCCTGGGTATGATCTAGAACAGAGATATCTTGGGGTACATGTTCATAGCTCCTTAAAAGTGGAGTCATGGGTAGACAGGGTGGTGAAGAAGGCTTTTGGCATGCTTGCTTTCACTGGTCAGAGCACTGAATATACGAGTTGGGACGTCATGCTATAACATGTTGGTGAGACCACATTTGGAGTACTGTATGCAGTTCTGGTCACCCTACTATACAGAGAATTTTATTAAAGTTGAAAGAGTGCAGAAAAGAGTCACTAGGATGCTATCTGGACTTGAAGGTTTGCGTTATCACAAGAGGTTGGGTAGGATGCAACTTTTTTCCTGGGAATATAGGAGACTGAAAGGTGATCTTATAGAGGCCTATAAAATCATGAGAAGCACAGAAAATGTAGATAGCCAACATCCTTTCCCCATGGTAGGGGCATCTAAAACAAGAGGGCATAGGTTTGAGGGGAGAGATACAAAAGGGTCCCGAACGGAAATTTGTTTCACACAAAGGGTGGTGAGTGTCTGGAATGGGCTGCCAGAGGTAGTGGTGGAAGGGAATGAGACAACTAAGAAACATTTAGCTGCGTACATGGATGGGATATGGATCACACGCAGACAAATGGGACAGGTTTAATTGCAAAAACTCGTTGGCATAGACAGGTTGGGCTGAAGGGCCTACTTCCACGTCATAAACCTCTACGTCTTTATGACAATGACACAACGATGGGATACCAAGGCCATATCTGCTCTTTTACATGTAATATCGGTGGGCGCTATTTTGATAAAGAGCTGTCTTGGTACTTCAACTAGCATCACATTTACACAGCACCTGCCCCAGCTACGCAATGACCCAGAACATCTGGAGTAGCTTTAGAAGAGTAGTCATCCTGGGGAGCACAGTGGCCAATTTGTGCACAGCAAGATCCCATCGACCGCAGTGAGAAACTTACCAGATATACTTTTGCAGCCACTTTGATTTCGAGGTAAATCCTGGCCTGGACACCAGAGACAACCTTGAAAACCCTTTACCTCTGCACAAGAGCATTGTGGCACTGTTTCTCACCACCACCTTACACTTATAACGACGTGGGCTCTGAGGTTTGTGGTGGGATCTGAAAGGGGCTTGAACAATGTGGGTCACGGTGAGGATTCAGGGACAATGGTGCGAGATTTCAGGTGAGACCTTCCTTGATGTCGGGAACAATCCATCACATTTTCAGAGTTCCAGGTGTCAGGAAATAAGGAGAA
Source organism: Chiloscyllium plagiosum (assembly GCF_004010195.1). Classification (NCBI taxonomy): domain Eukaryota; kingdom Metazoa; phylum Chordata; class Chondrichthyes; order Orectolobiformes; family Hemiscylliidae; genus Chiloscyllium; species Chiloscyllium plagiosum. The sequence continues at coordinate 9,478,563 of NC_057711.1, read as the reverse complement.
TGTCTTCTTCCAGAAAGTGGTGAGCCTGTGGAATTCTCTGCCACAGAAAGCAGTTGAAGCCAAAACATCCAAGAAAAAATTAGATATAGTTTTTAGGGCTAAAGGGATCAAAGAGTATGGGGCGAAACAGGGGACTGAGTTTGATGATCAGCCACATTGAATTGCAGAACAGACTCAAAGGGCTGAATAGCCTACTGGTGCTCCTATTTCCCATATTTCTATGGAATGAGATTCTCATGAGGTAGTGGCCCAATGTCTATTGATGGGGATTATTACTTGTTATTAGCCTCATTAACTGTATATGGTGTCTCAGTAACAAACAAACTTTATTCTTCCTTCCACCAAGAGCAAACTAGAGCTCGATGTGGAATTTGTCAGTTCAGTAGGAGGCCATTCGACCATTGTTCCTGAGTGAGCAGACCTTGATTTGCTTCTCTGTACTGCCATTTTGGCCACTCGGCAATAATACCTCTGGGCACACTCCAGGGCATCAGCTTCACATGCCCCAGATCCACGGATGCTGGCATGTGACCCCTGCAAACACCCCAGGACCATTCTGGCACTTTTCTGAGCCACTTACAGGACACTTCTGCAAATTGAAGGCGCACTAGAAACTTTTAATCTTTATTTGCTCATGGGATGTGGCTGGTTGGCCAGCATTTATTGCCTGTCCCTAGTTGACTTTGAACTCCTTGTGGATTGCTGAGCCATTTCAGAGGACAGTTGAGAGTCAATCACATTGCTGTGGGTCTGGAGTCACATGTAGGCCAGACAAGGCAGTTTCCTTCCCGAAAGGGCATCAGTGAACCAGATGTTTTTTTCCTGACAATTGGCAAAGCTTTCATAGCCATCAGGAGATTCCTAACTTCAGATTTTATTTATTGGATTCAAAACCCACCACCTGCCATGGTGGGACTCGAACCAGAACATTAGCATAGTGAGAGTTAAAAATCACACAACACCAGGTTATAGTCCAACAGGTTTGTTTGGAAGCACTAGCTTTCGGAGCGCTGCTCCTTCATCAGGTGGTTGTGGAGTAGAAGTTCGTGGGACGCAGAATTTACAGTCAAAGTTTACAGTATAAATTCTGTGTTCCTGCATATTCCTCCAGCCAGCTGAGACTGCACTGACCAGGGGGAAGTCTCAGGCCAGGCTGGCATGGCCTGGTGCTGTAGACCTCCCTTCTGGTCCTGGAGGATAAGGTCAGCTCTCCTCTGCACCTCCCCAGCCAACAGGACCTGCATTCCCTGTTCATAAAATGAGGCATCCATTTCCCCTTGCCAGCCAACTCTGCGGAAAATGCCAGGAACCGTGTAGAGCAGCTCCAGACTGATGGTGCTTCTTTTGCTGCTCAATAGTCTTGTAAAGGTGGCACGGCCGCCAGGGATGCTGGTTTGTTCTGGGATATCCTGGCAGTGGTGAGTTCTGCCAGCTATGGTGGTGGGGGAATTAGACTAGCATGGGAGTGGAGGGGTGCCCAAGGAGTGGGGTAGGTAATTAATGAGGTGGGTTTGGGATGATGGGGTGAGAAGTCTCACTGGGGCCTAACAGAGGGAAACCCCCAGGAAACTTAACAAAACTGACACTTAGCCAGAATATTGGCAAGATTCAAGGAGGTAAAAACAATGACTGCAGATGCTGGAAACCAGATCCTGGATCAGTGTAGTGCTGGAAGAGCACAGCAGTTCAGGCAGCATCCGAGGAGCAGCGAAATCGATGCTCCTTAGATGCTGCCTGAACTGCTGTGCTCTTCCAGCACCACTAATCCAGAATATTGGCAAGATTCAGCCCATGGTCTCAATAGACTTGATCTGAAACTATTGCATTTTTGAATTAATCCTTTCATCATTAATGAGATTCATATTTTTGACAAGATGTGTTAGCTAATTGAATTTAAATTCCTTCAGCTGTCAGGGTTGGATATGAATTCTTGTGTGAAGATCATTATTCCAGTCTTTTGGATTCCGCATCCAGTACCACAGCCAATATTCTCCCATGAGCCGTTGATGGGACAACAAACTGCGACTCCTTTATTCTCTCAAGTGAATATTAAAGATTCCATTGTACCATTTCAAGACCCTGTTGGCAGCACTTCCAAATCCAGGACCTCTACTCCCGAGAAGGACAAGGATAGCAGGTAAAATCATAGAGCTATACAGCATGGAAACAGACCCTTCGATCCAACTCATTCATGCTAACCAGATATCCTAACCTAATCTAGACCCATTTGCCAGCAGTTGGCCCATATCCCTCCAAACCCTTCCTACTCATATACCCATCCTGATGCCTTTTAAACATTGTAATTGTGCCACCCTCCATCACTTCCTCTGGCAATTCATTCCATACACTCAGCACCCTTTGCAGGAAAAAGTTGCCCCTTAGGTCTCTTTTATACCTTTCCTCTCTCACCCTATACCTATGCCCCCAAGTTCTGGACTCCCCCACTCCAGGGAAAAGACCTTGTCCATTTACCCTATCCAAGCCCCTTGTGATTTTATAAACCTCTATAATGTCACCCCTCAGCCTCTGACCCTCCAGGGAAAACAGCCCCAGCCTGTTCAGCCTCTCCCTGTAGCTCAAATCCTCCAACCCTGGCAACATTCTTGTAAATCTTTTCTGAACCCTTTCAAGGTTCACAATATCCTTCCGATAGGAAGGAGACCAGAATTGCACACAATATTCCAACAGTGGCCTAACCAATGTCCTGTACAGCCACAACATGACCTCCCAACTCCTGTACTCAATACTCTGACTAATAAAAGAAAGCATACCAAACGCCTTCTTCACTATCCTGTCTACCTGCGACTCTACTTTGAAGGAATTATGAACCTGCACTCCAAGGTCTCTTTGTTCAACAACACTCCCTAGGACCTTAACCTTAAGTGTATATGGCCTGCTCTGGTTTGCTTTCCCAAAATGCAGCACCTTAGATTTATCGAATTTAAATTCAATCTGCCACTCCTCAGCTCATTGGCCCATCTGATCAAGATCCCATTGTACTCTGAGATAGCCTTCTTTACTGTCCATGCATCTCCAATTTTGGTATCATCTGCAAACAAACTTAGTAACCACACCTCTTATGTTCACATCCAAATCATTTATATAAATGACGAAAAGCAATGGACCCAGCACCGATCCTTGTGGCACTCCACTGGTCACAGGCCTCCAGTCTGAAAAACAACCTTCCACCACCACCCTCTGCCTCTAGCTTCAAGCCAGTTCTGTTTTCAAATGGCTAGTTCTCCCTGTATTTCATGAGATCTAACCTTGCTAATCAGTGACCCATGGGGAACCTTGTTGAACGCCTTACTGAAGTCCATATAGATCACATCTACCATTTTGCGGTCATCAATCCTCTTTGTTGCGTCTTCAAAAATTCAATCAAGTTCATGAGACATGATCTCTCATGCACAAAGCCATGTTAACTATCCCTAATCAGTCCTAACCTTTCCAAATACATGTGAAACCTATCCCTCAGGATTCCCTCCAACAACTTGCCTATCACTGATGTCAGGCTCACTGGTCTATAGTTCCCAGTTTTCCTTACCACCCTTCTTAAACAGTAGCACCACGTTTGCCAACCTCCAGTCTTCTGGCAGCTCACCTGTGACCATCGATGATAGAAATATCTCAGCAAGGCGCCCAGCATCACTTCCCTAGTTTCCCACAGTTCTAGGGTACACCTGATCAGGTCCTGGGGATTTATTCACTTTTAGGTGTTTTAAGACATCTAGCACCTCCTCTTCTGAAATATGGATGCTTTTCAAGATGTCACCATCTATTTCCCTATATTCTATATCTTCCATGCCCTTCTCCACAGTAAACACTGAAGCCAAATAATCATTTAGTATCTCCCCCATCTCCTGCGGTTCCACAAATAGGATGCCCTTGTGATCTTTGAGGGACTCTATTCTTTCCCTAGTTTCCCTTTTGTCTTTAATATATTTATAAAATCCCTTTGGATTTGCCTTAATCCTATTTGCCAAAGCTATCTTCTGTTCCGTTTTTGCCCTCCTGGTTTCCCTCTTAAGTATACTCCTACAGCCTTTATAATCTTCTAAGGATTGAGTCAGCCTCTCCTGTTTATACCTGACATGTGCTTCCTTCTTTTTCTTAACCAAAATTTCAATTTCTCGCACCATCCTACACCTACTAACCTTGCATTTCACCCTAACAGGAATACACTGTCTCTGAACTCTTGTTATCTCATTTTTGAAGGTTTCCCATTTTCCAGACTTCCTGTGAACATCTGCACCCAAGCAACTTTTGAAAGATCTTGCCTAATACAGTCAAAATTAGCATTCGTCCAATTTAGAACTTTAGCTTTTAGATCCGGTCTATCCTTTTCCATCACTATTTTAAAACTAATAGAATTATGGTTGCTGGTCCCAAAGTGCTCCCACACTCAGTCACCTGCCCTGCCTTATTTCCTAAGAGTAGGTCAAAAGATACATGGGAACAGTATCCCCTGCAAGGTACCCTCCAAGCCACTCATCATTCTGACTTGGAAACAGATCACTGTTCCTTCATCTTAAGAACTGCATCAGTTCAAGAAGGTGGTTTATCAATATCCTCTTAAGGGTGATTAGGGATAAGCAATAAAAGTTGACCCACATCCCATGAGTAAATAATTAAAATGACAAGGTGAGTTTTCCCCTGGAATCCTGGCCTCAGGATTCAACCCTCAAACGCTATCACTGCAAGCTGGCCGGATCACATTATTGTATGTGAGCATTTACAATGTAACTAAAGGTGGACAACCCTTTATCTGAAATCCCGAAATCCGAAAACCTCCAAAATCCAAAGGCTTTTTTGTGGAGTTTTATCTCATTAACAAAGTTATTTGATGTGCAAACAGTTAACCCAACTCCACACCCACTCGATGCGTGTCACTCAGATATGATGTGAGGGGGTGTGGCCCAGTACTGACAGCTCTCAATTCTGTCTCAGGGCCGTTACCTCACAGTGAGTCTGCTGTTCAGTAAGATTTTTAAAAATTTCACCGTTGAACTGTCACTTATTCCGAAATTTGAAAAATTCCGAATTCTGAAAAGCAGCTGGCCGCGAGCATTTCAGATAAAGGATTGTGTACCTGTACTATACTTCCCACTTTACACCAGTATCAAAAATTCCTGAACACTTAAGAAAATTCTGCAGAAGTGAAATGAGACTGAGGTGTTAACTCTTCCTCTCTCTTCACAGATGCTGCCAGCCTGGCTGAGTTTCTCCAGCATTTTCTCAAAAAGTGCTTTGTTGGCTGAAGCATGTTGAGGTGAAGTATATAAATACTTTGTTTAGACGTGTTTGGCCTAGTCACTGTAAAGGTAACTGGCATTTCGCTGGGGTCCTGGATGCATTCAATGGACGTCCAGGTAAATTCCACAAACAGCGGTAAATTGCTTCAGTTTCTGAACAGGATTGGCCACCTTTGTATCAGGGACAGAAAGTGGCAGATCACAGAATAAGGTAGCAGAAAGTGGGCAGCAATTTAAAAGCATCATGGATGGACAGGAAGTAGTGGGCCAGTTAGCATCCCTCTTGCAGACGGGGTGCAAGAGGAGGAAAAAGGAAATGCAAAGTGTCAGGAGAAAGAAAAGTGAAATGTAAGTAAGTTTATAGTAATCTGCTACGTTACTAGGGAAACCAATGCAGCTTTGGAAATGGGTCTGGAAGATCATTAATTAGATGTCAAACCATGACTATCGCTAATGGGAGGTTAATAATCTGTTTGCTGAGCTGCGAATTTGTGTTGCAGACGTTTCGTCCCCTGTCTAGGTGACACCCTCAGTGCTTGGGAGCCTCCTGTGAAGCGCTTCTGTGATCTTTCCTCCGGCATTTGTAGTGGTTTGAATCTGCCGATTCCGGTTGTCAGTTCCAGCTGTCCGCTGCAGTGGCCGGTATATTGGGTCCAGGTCGATGTGTTTGTTGATTGAATCTGTGGATGAGTGCCATGGCTTGTCCTATAATAGTAGTGTTGTTCCAGTCGAACTCATGTTGCTATAACTCAGCTGGACTCATGTTATAGGACAAGCCAAACAGAGAACAGCCAGGGAATTCCTAGAGGCATGGCACTCATCCACTGATTCAATCAACAAACACATCGACCTGGACCCAATATACCGGCCACTGCAATGGATAGCTGGAACTGACAACCGGAAGCGACAGATTCAAACCACTACAAATGCTGGAGGAAAGATCACGGAAGCGCTTCACAGGAGGCTCCCAAGCACTGAGGGTGTCACCTAGACAGGGGACGAAACGTCTGCAACACAAATTCCCAGCTCGGCGAACAGAACCACAACAACGAGCACCTGAACTACAAATCTTCTCACAAACGTTAATAATCACTCTAACATTGCTATTGCATCCATGCCTTTATATATCCAGAGTATTAGTGAAGCTAACACAAATCCAGGAAAGATATTTCATATATTTTGATTCTCTTTTTTTATTTCTTAATAAAGAGATAAATCCAGTGTTTGCTCAGTATACCTTAGTGTTATTTACATCAAATAAAGCACAGTTTTAGATTGTCCTTCTGTCTTCGCCTTAATTGAGTCAGAATGTGAAATGTGTAAACGGTGAACAGCTTGTGCTGAGCTTGAAGCTCGATCGAGAGATTTGCAGGGTTGGTCGGAGTGGAGGGAGTGCAGTACTGAGACCCTAATACACCCCATTACCACCCACGGTACTCCTACTTCACTCCAGATGAAGCAAGGACTGTCATTGAGTTTCTTCCACTATGGACAGATTGCACACAAACTGTCACCGAACACTCATTCACCCATCCCAACCTTGTGGATGTGATATTGTATCCAGAAGGTGATACACAAAAGTGATGACTGAATTGGAAAGTTTTAGATTAGATTTTCTATAGTGTGGAAACAGGCCCTTCAGCCCAACAAGTCCACACCGCCCCTCCGAATAGAAACCCACCCAGACCCATTCCCCTAACTAATGCACCTAACACAGTGGGCAATTTAGCATGGCCAATTCACCAGACCTGCACATCTTTGGACTGTGGGAGGAAACTGGACACGGGGAGAATGTGCAAACTCCACACAGACAGGTGGGCATTGAACCCAGGACCCTGGTGCTGTGAGGCAGCAGTGCTCACCACTGAGCCACCATGCCACCCCATCCCTGAACACTATGGCCAATTCACCTTTGGACCTTCGTACATCTTTGGACTGTGGGAGGAAACCAGGAAGATTGGATGAACTTATTATGGGTAGTTTTCTTTGGAACTGAGTGGAGACCTGATTGAAGAGTTTAAAATAACAGGGGGTCTGGATAGTGCAAATCAGGAAGAAACATAAAAACATAGAAACTAGGAGTGGGAGTGGGCCATTCGGCCTATTCAAAACTGTTCCACCATTCAATATGTTCACACTGACCCTCCATCTTAATGCCATATTCCTGCTTTCTCTCCAGACCCCTGAAGTCATTAATTTCTAAAACTCCGTTAGTCTCTTTCTTTTGGATCCTGATCAGGTGGGAGAGTGGTGGCCCAAAATGACCCAATGGATCTGACAACAAGATGAGCAGTGTGAGGATTACTTTTAGATTAGATTAGATTCGATTAGATTACTTATAGTGTGGAAACAGGCCCTTCGGCCCAACAAGTCCACACCGCCCCGCCGAAGCACAACCCACCCATACCTCTACATGTACCCCTTACCTAACACTACGGGCAATTTAGCATGGCCAATTCACCTGACCTGCACATCTTTGGACTGTGGGAGGAAACCAGAGCACCCGGAGGAAACCCACGCAGACACGGGGAGAACATGCAAACTCCACACAGTCAGTCGCCTGAGGCGGGAATTGAACCCGGGTCTCTGGCGCTGTGAGGCATCAGTGCTAACCACTGTGCCACCGCGCCGCCCGACACGTGCCACCGTGCCGCACGGCTTTTACAACAGCAGAAATCTTCATTACTTTAAGAAACAAGATATGCATTTGAAGTATTGCTTGATTAGTCTGTGAGACAACTCTCCCAAATTTGGCACTAGCCCCCAGATGTTAGTGAGGAGGTAGGTCTTCGCAGAATGGACTGGGCTGTTTCTGCCATTGTCTTTTCTGGTGCCTAGGTAGGTGCTTAGTGATAAGTCCGATTTCATTTCTTTGACACTTTGTAGCACCAGGATGGCACGATGGCTCAGTGGTTAGCACTGCTGCCTCACAATGCCAGGGATTTGGGTTTAATTCCAGCCTCGAGTGACTGACTGTGTGGAGTTTGCACATTCTCCCCGTGTCTGCGTGGGTTTCCTCCGGGTGGTCTGGTTTCCTCCCACAGTCCAAAGATGTACAGGTCAGGTGAATTGGCCATAGTGTTCAGGGATGTGTAGGTTAGGTGCTTCACTGAGAGGAATGGGTCTGGGTAGTTATTCTTCGGAAGGTTGGTGTTGACTTGTTAGGCCGAAGGGCCTGTTTCCACACTGTAGGGATTCTAATTGGTACAAGTGAATCTCTTGCTTGGGCATCTCAGAGGGAAATTGCGAGTCAACTGTGTCAACCAATTGCTGTGGGTCAGGAGTCTAATGTAGGCCAGACCAGGTGAGTTGGTCTTATCCACCCTTTTCAGGGACAAATGTCAAACCTAAGCTCAATTCTTTCCAGGTAATATATGATTTGATCCTATGTTCCACCTTGGTCTTTAAGATATATTTGGGATTTACCTTATCTAGGCCATTTAATATTCCAGTGAGTATTCCTCTGTAATTGTCTTCTCTATAGGTTATAAAGATGAGTTATTCTAGCTTTCCTTGGTGTCTGTTGGAGAAGGTACAGTAAAATAATCACCTAATTATTCCCGGTGCTGTTATCTTTAATACTGCATGAAATGGTGCAATTGAAGCAGGTGATAAGCGCAGCACCTGGGTGATTGTATGTCAGCCTGGTTTGCTGAAGCTATGTCTAGTTTGAATAGAAAAATCATGTCCGTTGATGAGGAAATGAGTCAGACAATTACCCTGATGAAGACTTGGATTAAGTTCAATGTTCCTCTTTTGTTGGACAGGTGATGAATCAGAGACTGCAGGTCTATCTGTCATGGTTCTGAAGAAGCACTCACAGAGCATACTGTGACCTTGAGTTCTCTAAGCACATCATTATTGGCAAAACGTGTACATTTTATCTCATTCCTTCCAAAACAATAATAGCTTTATTGCCTTCCTCACTTTTTGGAGGGTACTTTTCTTGTTTTTCTCTTCTTAATGAGAAAGGCTTGCAGCTTTTAGATATCCCAAAACAATGTACCGCCAGTGAAGTGAAGTGTCTTCAATGTAACGAAGGTAATGCCAGTACTGTGTGTGCATGACACGCTCATACAAGCCACTATTTGATTGTGTACTGAGGGATGCTTCATGCAGCGGGACAGTGAATGCAAAGGGCAAAGGGTATCCCATAATATGGTATGGATATTGTTGGCTGAACTTGATGAGGCATGCGATGGGGGTCATGCAATGTAACTGCAGTTTCAGTTATGTAACAGAGAGGGACATGACCATCTGAATGGAAGGCAGGAGAAGGTCATTTGGACCCTTGACCTATTTCTGTTTCCCTGTAAGATCTTGGCTAATCTGATTGTGGTTACAATTCCAGTTTCCAGCCTGCCCTGTTAATGGCTGTCTCACTTGTTAGTCAGGAATTTATTGACTTCAGCCTTGAAAATACACAATGATCCGGTCTCCTCTGTCCTACAGTGTGGAAGCAGATCATTCGGCCTACCAAGTCCACACTGACCCTCTGAAGAGCATCCCATTCAGACCCACCCCCTACCCTATCCCTATAACCCTGCATTCCCCATGGCTAACCCACCCAGCCGGCATATCCCTGGACACTATAGTCAATTTCCCATGGCCAATCCTCCTCACCTGCACATCTTTGGACTGTGGGAGGAAACTGGAGCACCCGGGGGAAACCCACACAGACACAGGGAGAATATGCAAACCCCATACAGACAGTCACCCAAGGCTGGAATCAAACCTGGGTCCCTGGCGCTGTGAGGCAGCAGTGCTAACCACTGAGCCACCATGACAGAAGGAGGTATTAAATCTCTTATGATCTACCAATTCTTTGAAGCTCTCTATCCTCTTCCACACAGCCCTAATAGCTGTTTATTTCAGAGCATTTAGGCCATTATCTGTGGACTAATCTATTTTTGTGCATAGGATCTTACAATGCACAATTTGGCTCCCAAACTGCAGCAATGACAATTTGTACTTTATAGGCTCTAAGATGCTTTGGAATGCACCGAGGTTTTGAAAGTTGCTAAATAAATGCACATGCTTTTAACACATGCAACAACAACAACAACAATAACAACTTGAATTGATAAGCCACTTTAGAGTAGCAAAACAGCAACAAAAGATGCTTGACTGGTTGGCTATTGGACAAAGTTTGGCATTGAGTCCCATATGGAGATTTTAATTGAATTTGCTCCCACCATGCTTTTAGACACTGATCTTGGATCTCCATAACTCCCTGAAGAAATAAAATATTTCTTAATTCTTCTTTTGCCAATTACTGATTGGTTACCAAGACTTCTGCCACTGGAAACAGTTTCTCCTCAGTAAAATAACTCCAAAAAGGCTGGTATCCTTAACTCCCCCTTTATTTACACGGGGAGGGTCCTTGACAAATATTTCTTAATTCTTCTTTTGCCAATTACTGATTGGTTACCAAGACTTCTGCCACTGGAAACAGTTTCTCCTCAGTAAAATAACTCCAAAGAGGCTGGTATCCTGGCACTAACTCCCCCTTTATTTACACGGGGAGGGTCCTTGACACTAATCCAGCTTGCTCAGAGGCAGCTCCCAGAGTGAACAGAACCTCTGACACTCCTGTCAGCCAGGGCTTCCTGATTGGACTAGATTAAAAACCCCAATCAGAGAATTCATATTCTCTGAGGCCTAGCTGACTGACCTCGTTACAATCACTACACTTAGCAGCTTAATCGAAACCCTTTATGTTTTCCTAACCCCTGACCTTCTCTCCATTCAAGTACATAATCCTATGAGTCATATAAGAACATAAGAACTAGGGGCAGGAGTAGGCCGTCTGGCCCTTCGAGCCTGCTCCGCCATTCAATAAAATCATGGCTAATCTTTTTGTGGACCCAGCTCCACTTACCCGCCCTCTCACTGTCTATCTTTGCATTAAAAAACGTTTAACGAGGTAGCCTCAACTGCTTCACTGGGCAGGGAATTCCAGAGATTCACAACCCCCTTGGAGAGAAGGTTCCTCCTCAGCTCAGTCCTAAATCTTGTCTGATTTACTGTCGCTATGTACGGATCAGATTGAAGATGTTAGGTTTGTTTACAAGTTATTCACGCTCCTCCTTCTGTTGAGGCTATGCCCGCTAGTTCTAGTTTCACCATCCAGTGGAAACAACCCCCTTGCTTCTATCTTTGGTCTGTCTCATCATTCAGCTTGAGAGCAGGATGCAGTGTGATGGACAGGTTGTTGTCAGTGTGAATTCAAGTTTTGTCCCCCTACCCCAGCCATTAACGTCAATGCTGTCAGGTTTCAGGGAGATGATTCGGACATCATTGTCATCTTTCCTATGTCCTCCTGGGGACGCTGGCCATTTGAGAGTCGACAGAACAGGGGCTGGCTGAGAGTTATTTTCCAGTCATCAGGACAGTGTCAGTTTTCATTGGTTTTGTACACGTAGAGTTTAGATGCAAGAATGCCTTGTGGATCTGCTATGGAGCCCCTACACAGTTTCATACAGATTGTTGCAGAGTCAAAAAGGCAGTGTACCTCGCTGCAGCATGGTAGTCAAATTGTGCATAGCAAGATCCCACTCACAAAAAATGGGTTAGTCCTCAGATATTTGTGCACACCTTTGGTCCGTTTATTTGAGGAAAGATGTAATGGCATCGGAGGCAGTGCAGAGGGGTTCACTAGATTGATCCCAGAGATAGGAGGTTGGTTGTATGAAGAGAGATCGAACAGTTTAGGCCTATACTCCCTGGAATTTAAAAGAATGAGGGGAGATCAGGTTGAGGTATTCAAGATGATAAAAGTTATGGATAAAATAGATGTGGAGTGGGTACTTCCTCTTGTGGGGAATTCTAGGATGAGAGGTCATAGTCTTAGGATAAGGGATAACAAATTTAATACAGGGTTGGGGAGAAACTACTTCTCCCAAATGGTTGTGAATCCGTGGAGTTTGCTACCCCGAAGTGCAGTGGATGCTGGGTCAGTGAGTAAATTTGCGGAGGAGTTATATAGAGTTTTAATTGGTAATGGGTTGAAGGGATATGGACAGAAAGCAGGAAAATGGGGTGAGGAGCATATCAGCCATGATCGAATGGCAGAGCAGGCTCAATGGGCTGAATGGCCTAATTCTGCTTCTTTATCTTATGAACTTATGAGAAACAATTTTTAAGGGTTGTATGGGAGAGGATAGCAAGTGGGTTAATTACGTAACTCTTTTAAAGAGCAATAATGGTGTAGGGTTTTTTGGCGTTCCAATGTTCTCTTCAATGTCGCCGAAAGGCAATTTTTGTAGACTTTAATGCCCTCTTCATCAACCTCTCTTCCCCAAATCCCGCACACCTTCAGCTGACCCACCTTTGGAGGTAAAAACAAGGGCTGCGGATGCTGGAAACCAGATTCTAGACTAGAGTGGTGCTGGAAAAACACAGCAGTTCAGGCAGCATCCGAGGAGCAGGAAAATCCTACTCCTCGGATGCTGCCTGAAATGCTGTGCTTTTCCAGCACCACTCTAGTCTAGACCCCACAAGACCTTTCAACCAAGTTCCCTCCCTGCCCAGCAGTACCTCACTTTAAAAATTATGACCTTCGTCCTCAAGACCCTCCATGTCCTCTTAGTGGTTAGCACTGCTGCCTCACAGCGCCAGGAACCCAGGTTTGATTCCAGCCTCAGGTGACTGTGTGGAGTTTGCACATTCTCCCCGGTGTCTGCGTGGGTTTCCTCCGGGTGCTCCGGTTTCCTCCCACAATCCAAAGATGAGGTGAATTGGCCATGCTAAATTGCCCGTAGTGTTAGGTGCATCATTCAGAGGGAAATGGGTCGAGGTGGGTTACTCTTCGGAGGGTCGGTGTGGACTTGTTGGGCCAAAGGGCGTGTTTCCACTCTGTAGGGAATCTAATCTAGTCTATTTGTTGTAAAGGGGTTTAAAAATGAATGAGTCTTTCTAGAATCAGGTGACTGCAAGGACCCCTGGAGTGTTAATGGACAATTGTTGACACTGGAGGTTACAGCAGCAGAGGGAGAGAGAGAGAGAGAGAGACCATTAAGCTGTTGGCTGTCACAGAATTTAGGATGAGCAATTTACTTTAAAGTTCAATCAAAAAATTAAGTACTGCAGAATCCGTGAATGGAATCAGATTTTATGTAATCTCTCCTAGAAATGGAGATTGTTCAGAGCAGCTAAAGGAATAAGTTATATCAGTGAAAATGCTTAGTTTGTGGAATTTCCAAACTAGGAGCTCTGCAGAATATTAAAAGATTGAGAAAGTCCAAGGTCTCCATTATGTGAATATTCAGGAAAAGGACAGGGAGATAAAGTGATTAAGAAGGCATATGGCATACTCACCAGTATTATTCGAGGCACAGAATGTAAGTGGAGGGAAGTTTTCTGAAGCAGTATAAAGCATGGGTTAGGCCATAGCTAAAGTACTGTGTGTAATTCTGGAATCCACATTCTAGGAGGGACGTGATTGCACGGGAGAAGGTGCAGAGGAGATTTACCAGGATGTTGCCAGGGCTGGAGAGTTTTAGTGAAGAAAAGAGATTGGATAGACCGGGGCTGCTTTCCTTGAAGCAGAGGAGAGACATTATCAAGATGGATAAAATTACACGCGGCATAGATAGGAAGACAGGAAGAAACAATTCCTCTTGATGGAAGGATTAATGATCCGGGGGATAGGAGGGAAGGGGCAGAAGGTTTACAGGGGATGTGAGGAGAAACCTTTTTCACCCGGAGGCTGGTGAGAATCTGGAAATCACCGCCTGTAAGGGTGGGAGAGGCAGAAACCCTCATAACATTTAAGAAGGATTTAGATGTCCACTTGTGAGGTCAAGATTTCCAAGGCTATGGTCTGGAAATGGGATTAGAACCCCATAAATAAAAATAGAGAGGCGGGACATACCACCAGCACTTCACCGGAGACTCTCACTGCTGATGTTACCCAGTCATAGTGACGAAACGTCTGAAAACAAACCTTCCAGCTCAGCGAGCTAACTTACACACTTATCATCAACCTGAGCTACAAATCTCCTCAAAAATCAGGATTAGAATGGAGAGATAAATATTTTCGACTGGCACAGGCCCAATGGGTCAAAGGGCTGTTTTTTTTTTATGGAAATGTCTGACTTTCTGAGGTCTCACAGCATATAATCTAGGAACTGAGACAAAGTTAAATCTAAGCTCCAGGTTGTACAGGAAAGGAAATTATTTCTGGATTTTGATTAATGGAAAGTGACAGTGTTGGGAGTAGATGAGATTTTATTTTGTTGTGTGTTTTTGAAATCTTTCAAACTGTTATATGTAGAAAGATTCATTTGTTTTATTCTATTATACCTTTTGTGTAATAAGCCTCTAATTTACTGTTAAAACCAAATTTGCAGCATTTATGCTTATGTTTTTGTGAAAGATCAGCTTGTTAAATGATAAAACAGATAAAATATGATCTATTAAGTTAGATTCATTCTGGGACCTGATTTGTCCAGTTGTAATATCAGCTGGGTTCATAACAACATGTATTATAATGAGATCTTTAAACTGTTTGAGGTGGATAGCTCAATGCATTAGGAGAAAGGGTAGAAGAGAAAAAAAATTGTCTTTGCCTAGCAACAGGAGTCCAGCAACGCAGAAACTCAAAACCATACGGGTGAAATCAGGCAGTGTGCAGGTTCATTCAGAGAGTAAAGATCTGTAACTGCAGAAATGCTGTTAGTAGCAGTCCCTGAAGCAATCCTGTCTCAGAAACAATTCCTGAGTGGTTAAGAAAAAGTCTCTCCAAAGAGAGGGTTGTGGAAAACATCAATTTAAGGAATCCAAGTTAAATAATAAGTGAGCCGTGTTTGTGGTTTGTTTAGAGATCTCAGGAAGAAACATTAACTAATGAAAATAACATTGAGTGAGTGCAGAAATTTGTTGAAACAAAATCAATTATAGTTATGCCAACTGAACCAGAAACCATCAAAGCAAAGACAGGATGACCTTTCTCTGTGGTTTGAGTATCTGTAAGGTTGTTGTTCTGGGTACATGGATTGAATTTTTATTTCTGATATTTATGATAAAACATTTTCAAAAAGTTCTTGTCTAACTTAAAACCTTTTTTGTTGTTTTTGCGTGCAATAGACTTTTATGTTCTTTGTTAACAGTACATTGGCAGCCTCTTGTGAATATGTTTTGAGACTGACCATCATAGTATAAAAATAGCAAAGAGAAAAGTTATGGTCCATCAAGCCAGGTTTCACTCCGGAAATTGATTATCCAGTAACAGCATCAGCTGGAATCATAACAAATGTGAGTTACTGCTGTTGGATATGATAAAAAGAGCATGGTGGCTCAGTGGTTAGCACTGCTGCCTCACAGCGCCAGGGACCAAGGTTCAATTCCAGCCTCGGGTGACTGTCTGTGTGGAGTTTGCACATTCTCCCCTTGTCTACATGAGTTTCCTCCCACAGTTGAAAGATGTGCAGGTTAGGTGAATTGGCCATGTTAAATTGCCCATATTGTTCAGGGATGTGTAGGCTTGATGATCAGTGAAGGGTAAATATAGGGTAGAGGAACGGGTCTGGGTGGGTTACTCTTCAGCAGGCTGGTGTGGACTTGTTGGGCCAAAGGGGCCTGTTTCCACACTGTAGGGATTCTGATTCTGAGAGTGATAAACACAGAGCAGTCAGAGAGTAGACACAGAACAAACACAGATTAGATACGGAGAACACAGAGTGAGAATAGGTTACACACAGAGGAAATGTAGACTAGACAGAGAGTAGTCACAGAGTAGATGTAGCACAAATACAGGTTACTCTTGGAATAGACACAGAGAAGCCACAGTTTAGACAGAGTAAACCCAGAGTAGATATAGAGTAAATACCACACAACACAGATTAGACATAGAGTAGACACAGAGAGTAAATGCAGTATGACCCATAACTCCAAATGAATCAGGACCAGCTCAGGTGGGAGTCTTTAACCTAATGAACAAAATTAGAAGGAAGGAGTTAATAAATATTAAACTCCAGCTCTCGTAAAAAATAATTTGTCATGAAAATGGCTTGGCTTTCATCGAGCCATCTCATTATCCAGTACAATGAACGTCCTGGTTCAGCAACACTCCTGCAGCTGGGCAGGATGCCCAACAGAAAGAAAACCTAATTATAAACGGGAGCAGCGTCTCAAACAGAGCCAATGGTTTCTCGCTTTTTAAAAAAACTAATTGAATTTGATTAATTTAAGACGAGTCCTTATTCTAGCCGAGTGTATTCTGGCTTCTCTGGGAGATCTGTTTTCAATAATGTGACATTCCCTCAACTCTGCAAATGGAGTGTTTGCAACATCTTCATGTGGTTCACTTGATAAAACCATGTATGCAAGTAAGCCTTTGACAGCATTAATTTAAATGACATTTAAAACATTACCTCCAAAATGTTCAACAGTGAAGCCTATTGACGTAACAGCATTAAAAATAAAAGAAAGAACTAAATATTCTGTGTGTGCTGCCAGAGTATATCTACAGAGACTGCTGAGGTAAGGAAAACATTAATAAAATATTATCTCAGAAACATCTCCCTATGGTTTCATCCTGCCATGAGGCTGCAAGACTGAGAAGGATTAAGCGACATTGCATGAATTCCCATGGTGTCCCATACTATTTCATTGCCATATAAAATGGTCAACCCAATCTCTTAGCTACGATCATTTGCATTTAAATAGCACCCTTCACAATCTCAAGATATGCTGCAGTGCCTTCCAGCCAAAGATAAAGAAGCAACCTATTAAACCATCTCCTTTCTTATGCCCTCCACCATCTCCGAATTGACGTGGAGGTGCCGGTGTTGGACAGGGGTGGACGAAGTTAAAAATCACACAAAACCAGGTTATAGCTCAACAGGTTTATTTGGAAGAATGAGCTTTCAGAGCACTGCTCCTTCATCAGGTGGTTGTGGAGTATAAGATCGTAGGACGTAGAATTTATAGTAAACGTTTACAGTATAAATTCTGTGTCCCACTATTATACTCCACAACCACCTGATGAAGGAGCAGCGCTCTGAAAGCTCGTGCTTCCAAATAAACCTGTTGGACTATAACCTGGTGTCGTGTGATTTTTAACTTCCCCTCTGTATTGTCAGACTGCTTCTCTGACAATCTGGTACTGCTCCATTTCAATAAGACTTATCCCATTCCCACGCTGCTCCTGCTCCCACCTCTAACCACTCCCAATGACTGAAATCTCTGGGGCCATGGATTCAAATCCCACCATGTCCCTTGATATAATGTAAATTCAATCCATAAATCTGGAATTATGAAGTGAGCCTCAGTGACAGAGAAGGGGCAAT
>NC_057711.1:9454301-9460515 GCF_004010195.1 Chiloscyllium plagiosum | reverse complement strand
CTGGACACTTCCAGAGACCAACACTGTAGGTTGGAATTGTAGCTTAATTCTACCATGAAATAGCCAAGTTGAGTTGTGAGGTTTAATTTGCTTACTTGAGGAGCCTCAGTAGTTAGTACTACTGCCTTACCATGCGAGGGACTCGGATTTGATTCCAGCTTCAGGTGACTGTCTGTGTGGAGTTTGCACATTCTCCCCGTGTCTGTGTGGGTTTCCTCCAGGTGCTCCGGTTTCCTCCCACAGTCCAAAGATGTGCAGGTCAGGTGGGTTAGCCGTGGGAATTGCGGGATTACAGGAATAGGCTCCAAGGGTGGGTCTCAGTGGAATGATCTTCGGAGGGTCAGTGTGGACTCAATGGTCTGTTTCCACACTGTCGAGATTCTATGGTTATTTTGGTTACGACATGCAATAATGTTTAAATCATTGTTTCAGTACTTGATTGTCTGTGAGATTTCTAAGCAAGTAGCTGAATTAAAGGTAACTTGTGGTGATTCACCCACAACACCATCATCAGAGGCTAAGGGTTCACTCAACATGAGCTTGGTTCTAAGTAATTCTGGAAACAAGGTTTCAGTACAGGTAGACTGTGGGTTCCTTCATGTCATTTAGGAAAGGAAACCTATCATTCTTACCTACACAGGAGCGTTTGAACATAATCCTTGGAATAGAAGGAAAATTAGAATATCCTTTATTGTACAGAAGACAGTGAGAAAGGTGGGAAAGTGAGTTGTGAGGAGGACATGAGGAGAGTAGAAAGGGATACAGATCAGTTTAGTGAATGAGCAAATGTCTGAAAGATGGAGTACAATGTGGCAAAGTGTGAGACCTTCCATTTTCAGAAGCATATTATCTAAATGCGGAAAAGTTGCAGAGCTGAAACACAGAGAGATTTGGGTGTATGAATCATAGAAGGTTAGTATGCACGTCCAGCAAGTAATCAGGAAAGCTAATAGAATGTTATGATTTATTGTGAGGGATTTCAATGCAAGAGCAGAGAGATCATGCTTCAGTTATTGGCGAGACTGTATCTGGAGAACTGTGTCCAGCACTGGTCGCTGTACATGTGGAAGGACATTAAGTGTTGGAAGCAGTTCAGAGAAGGTTTACTGGTCTAATACCTGGAATGAGTGGATTGCCTTGTGGGGAAAGGCTAGCCAGGCGAGGCCTGGAACCTCGGGAGTTCAGAGATGACTTAATTGAAACATATCAGAACCTGAAGTGGATGCAGAGAGGGTGTGTCCTCTTGTAGGAGAATCTAGAACTATGGGTCAGAGATTGAAAATAAAAGATGCCCATTTAAAATAGAGATGAAGAAGTATTTTTTTCTCTCTCAGTGGGTTGTGAGTCTTTGTGATTCCCTTCCCCAGAAAGCAGTGGATGCAGAATCTTTAAATATTTTTAAGCCAGACACAGATAGATTCTTGACAACAAAGGGATAAAAGATGATTGGGGATACGCAGGAATGTAGTATTGAATTTAAAATAAGATCTGCAATGATCTTTCTAAATGGTGGAGCAGGCTCAAAGAGCAGAGAGGCCTACTCTAGCTCCTTGTTTGTGTGTTCATATCCTATTGCGGCTGAACTCTCAAAGTGAGAGTGACCGTCTTTGGCAGCATTTGACAAAATTTGGCATGAAGGAGCCCTACTCAGTGGGAATCAAGGGGAAACCTGCTACTGGTGGGAGTCACAGGAGTACTGGAGCAGGATGAGGTCGTTCAGCCCCTCAAGCCTGCTAGATCAGGTCACATACCATGTTGACTTGAACTATACCACTGTTCCTTCACTGTTGCTGGGTCAAAATCCTGGAACTCTCTCTCTATCCAACAGCACTGTCCATGTCCCTGCACCCAAACGACAGCAGCAGTTGAAAAAGGTAGCTCATCCACCTTCTCAAGGGATGGGCCATAAATTGACGAACAGAGCCCATTGTCAGATTTAGCATCAGAAATATGTGATTCAGACTTAGGCAATCAAACAATGTGGTATACATGGATTCAGCAAGAAGGAATAACCATATGTAACTGCTAGAAGGGCTGCCCTTATTAGCAAAGACCTCCATACAGCAAGAAATAAAAGCACTAGTAAAACAGCCAGAACCTCTCGTCAAATTCAATAAATGCACGGATGAAGGCTTCCTGAAATCTTTGATGCATCCAGCTCCTAAAGTAATGCAATTATTGCAGCGATGCACAGTACCAGTCAACAATGAGTTTTTGTGAAGTAAGATAGATTTGTTTCAATAATAAAGAACCTCCATTTTCAAGGATTCAGGCAATAGGGTAACACAATCAGAATGCAGGTCCTTTACTTTGTTTTCACACTGCACTGATCTCACTTTTCCAAAACAGCTGAACTGATTCAATGTTCAAGTGTTTCTGAATCTCAAATGCAATTGGAATGTGAAGGACAGTTACATATTCCCCAATGGTCCTGGTTGAATTAAGTAGTTTTACAACTGTGCAGAATTGAATGTATTCACCCACTGAAGGTGAACTGTGAACTGTGGGGGTACTGGGGTGGGTGGGGGTGAGCTGTGAGCTTGCGCAGGAAGATAAGGGAAGGAAACCGTTTCACCTCCCTCCCACCCAACCTGATGATTAATCCTGGGCTGGGAAGATTCAATTGTCCTGCTCGCTGCAAGACAGTTGTAAGTTTTAATGTCCCCATCTCTGGTACTGAACCAGCATGGCACAGAGAATGTGTCATTTGGACAGTCCAACTAGTCAGACCCTGATGGGATATGCCTGCTAATTTGGCACGTTGATGCCCATGGAGATATCTCACCAATGGCAAGGGGGACCCATCCTTGTCCTTGACGTTATCTTGCCTTTGCTGGTATTTCGCTGCCTGTTTCTGGCACAACTCTGCCCTCCTGACTCCGGGTTGCAGGGGTGGGCTCGGTGACCACACACTAGGTGACTGGCAGCTCCCGGGGATGGGACATCACCCTCAATAGAACAGGAACCCACAGATAGGAGAAGGTGAGGACTGCAGGTGCTGGAGACTCAGAGTCAAAATGTGTGGCGCTGGAAAAGCATTCCTTATGCTCGAAATGTTGACTCTCCTGCTCCTCGGATGCTGCCTGACCAGCTGTGCTTTTCCAGCAACACACTATTAGGAACCCACAGGTGCCAACCTAGCAGATGCCTGACTGGCAGTAAATTTCAGAATGGTGGCAGTGGGGCCAGCAGTGGCTGTCCACCCATATCCCAATGACCATCAATGAGTTCACAGCAGATTATACGGTTATAAAACATGGGAGCAGAATTAGGCCATTCAGCCCATCGAGTCTCTCTCTGCCATTGAATGGAATCACGGCTGATCTGATCAATCTCAACTCTACTTTCCTCCTTTCCCTATATCCCTCGATTGCCTCACTGATCAAAAGATGGGGCTGTTCAGCCCATTATATCTGTACCTGGTCTACGACCAAGCACCGTACCAAGTGCTCATCCTTTTCCCTGTAACCCCTGCACCCTCTTCCCTTCCCAAAAAAAACCCATCAAATGTCCTTTTGAATGCCTCAGTTGAACCAGCCTTGAACACCCTCTCGGGCGGCCCATCCCAGACCCTCACCACTTGTTGCATGAAAAATTACTTCCCTCATTTTGTGGCTGTTCCAGAGACTGATTGCTTTCAATAGTTCACAGGTCAGAGCAACATTGAAGGGCGAAGGACCTGTTTGGCGTTGTATTTTTCTATGTTCTAATCTATGGTCCCTCTCTCTCTCTCGATCCTTTCACTGGTGGGGACACAGCAAAATGGGAAGAAAAAGCCACATGATGGACCCACCAGCGGTGCCTCTGAAGTTGAAGATGCGTGGAGGGATGGCCACCAGCAGAAAGAGAGACAGAATGTCACAGTGGAGAAGGTAGGGAGCATCCCCTCCCCCCGGAAACCTGGAAACGCTGGGTGTCGAGAGCGGCCTGGTGAAACCCAACCTCCAACCACTGGCTATCACCACACCACAGCTCCAGGCAATGGGAGCAGTGACATTCCAAATCAAGGACAGAGCATGACAGTCCCACTGTTGGAGCCAGAACCAACCTTCCTAACTTCATCCTCACTCTGACAATCAGGGTAACATCCCCAGGGAGGAACAGGACAGTTGCCTCCACATGGAAGACCTTCTGTACAGAAATGCTCCCCTGAGATTAATGAATGTGTATGCCCCGGTGATAAAGAGTGAGCCTCTGGCTGTCCTTCAGCAGCTGCTGGTGACATCCCAGGCTGGTCATTCTGGCCGGAGACTTTAACCGCATCCTCAATGGGATTGAATGATCCGGAGGGGCTGAAAGCAAACTGGATTTCGTGTCCAGATTCCTGATGGAAATGGTTAAAGTCACCAAGCTGCATGGTACCCCCTGCGGATGGAGTGCAGTATAGATGGGCGAAAGTGAAGGCTGCAGATTAGAGCCGAGAGAATGGTGCTGGAAAAGCACAGCCGGTCAGGCAGTATCCGAGGATAGAGCAGTCAGGCAGTGACCAAATGTATCTGTTCAAGGATAGATTTCCAGTTTCATAGAATCCGACAGTGTGGAAACAGGCCATTTGGCCCAACAAGTCCACACCGACCTCTGAAGAGTAACCCACCCAGACCCATTCCCCTAGCCTATTATCCTTATATTTAATCCTGACTAATGCAGTGAACCTACACATCCCTGAACACCATGGGCAATTTAGCATGGCCAATTCTCCTAACCTGCACATCTTCGGTTTGTGTCAAGTGTGGTACTGGAAAAGTACAGCAGGTCAGGCAGCATCCGAGGAGCAGGAGAATCGACGTTTCGGGCAAAAGCTCTTCATCAGGAATGAGGCTTGTGGGCCGGGGGGCTGAGAGATAAATAGGAAGGGGTGAGGCTGGGGGAAGGTGACTGATAAGACCTCACTGTCTCCAATACTCCAGGAGCAGTCTCACCAGAATTCCACACAAGTGAAGCAGGTGTCCCTTGTTTCTGTCATATCTTCCGGTAACGGTGGCTAACATGACAGTTGTGTTCCAAATTGCTTGTTGCACTCGTATGTTAGTTCCCAGTGAGGTACGGACTAGAGGTGGCTCAGTGATTAGCATTGCTGCTACACAGTCTCAGGGACCTGTGTTCAATCTCAGCATCAGGTGACTCTGTGTGTGTGTAGTTTGCACATTCTCCCTGCGTCTGCCTGGGTTACCTCCCACAGTCCAAAGATGTGTAGGTTTATGCCATAGTGTTAGGGGTGTGTGGGTTAGGCATGGGCAATACAGGGGGCAGCTGGATCTGGATGGGATGCTCTTCAGAATTTTAGTGTGGACTTGATGGGCCAAATGGTCTGTTTCCTCATTGTAGGGATTCCATGATTTGAAGAAAGCCCAGGTCCATTAGTGATTAATACTCCCCATTCAAGAAATACTCTTTGCCCCGATTCCTCCTACCAAGTTAGCTGACTTTATACTGATCCATATCATATTCCATTGGCCATAGTCTTACCCCCTCAATCTGCCTTTCTAAATCCCCTTGAATCTTCTTTGCATCTTCCTCACCACTCACATTTCCAGCAAGTTATCTGGCTGCAGACTTATCTGCGTGTGGAGGCTGAAGAGATTGGGGAGACACTGAATGAATACTTTTCGTCAGTATTCACTCAGGAACAGGACGTTGTTGCCGATGCGAATATTGAGTCACAATTAATTAGAATGGACGGCTTTGAGATATGTAGGGAAGAGGTGTTGGAAATTCTGGAAAGGGTGAAAATAGATAAGTCCCCTGGGCCTGATGGCATTTATCCTAGGATTCTCTGGGAAGCAAGGAAGGAGATTGCAGAGCCATTGGCCTTGATGTTTATGTCCTCGTTGTCTACAGGAGTAGTGCCAGAAAATTGGAGGCTAGCAAATGTGGTTCCCTTGTTCAAGAAGGGGAATAGGGATAACCCTAGTAACTATAGGCCGGTGAGTCTCACTTCTGTTGTGGGCAAAATCATGGAGAGAATTGTAAGGGATAGGATTTATGAACATCTGGATAGGAATAATGTGATCAAGGATAGTCAGCATGGTTTTGTGAAGGGCAAGTCGTGCCTCACAAACCTTATTGAATTCTTTGAAAAGGTGACGAAGGAGGTTGATGAGGGGAAAGCGGACTTTAGTAAGGCGTTTGATAAGGTTCCCCATGGTAAACTACTGCAAAAAATAGAGGTATGGCATTGAGGGTGAGTTGGAGGTTTGGATTAGGAATTGGCCGG
>NC_057711.1:9452442-9453835 GCF_004010195.1 Chiloscyllium plagiosum | reverse complement strand
GGTAGGAAAATCGTATGAGGAAAGGCTGAGGCACTTGGGGTTGTTTTCATTGGAGAAAAGAAGGTTTAGGGGTGACTTGATAGAGGTGTACAAGATGATTAGGGGTTTACTTAGGGTTGATCATGAGAACCTTTTTCCACGTATGGAGTCAGCTATTACGAGGGGGCATAGCTTTAAATTGAGGGCTGGTAGGTATAGGACAGATGTTAGGGATAGATTCTTTACTCAGCGAGTCGTGAGTTCATGGAATGCCCTGCCAGTAGCAGTGGTGGACCCTCCCTCTTTATGGGCATTTAAGCGGGCATTGGATAGGCATATGGAGGATAGTGGGCTAGTGTAGGTTAGGTGGGCTTGGATCGGCGCAACATCGAGGGCCAAAGGGCCTGTACTGCGCTGTATTTTTCTATGTTCTATGTTCTATTACAAAGTAGCTTGTGAAACTTCTTACCATTGAGTTTCTAGCATGTTAGTTTCCAGGTGAACCTGAAATTGGAACAGCTTGGGATAGAGCTTCTCCCATTTGTAGACTAAAGCTTTTTATTATTGTGGCTGCAGTATTTCACAGTTTGTACAACAGCTTTCTGATGGTCTCTCTGCCCCTTCACAGCCAATATTTGCCATTTAGAAAACAGGCAACAAACACATCTGTCTCACTTAGGTGACTTGTTGCAAGCTTAAAGTCCTTTGTCAAAATAAGATATTGAGAAATGTAACTTCCGTTTTGTGGCGTTGAGTGTTTGACACAGCCACTGCCTTTGTGCTAATTCAGTCGTACAGGACATTAGTGAGGCTTCTTCTGGTATTCCGAGTACAGTTCTGGTCATTCTGCTATTGGAAGGATATTATGAAATTGGAGAGGATGCAGAAAAGATTTACTGGGATGTTATTGGGTCTGGAGGGTTGGAGTTATGGGGAGAGGCTGGATAGGCTGGGACTTTTTTCACTGGAGCATAGGAGGTTGAGGGGTGACCGTACAGAGGTTTATAAAATCATGGCAGGCATGGATAAGGGGAATGACAAAGGCCTTTTCCCTCGGGTATGGGAGTTCAAAACTAGAGAGCATTTTTTTTTAAGTTGAGAAGAGAAAGATTTAAATTGTCATTTACATAAATGATTTGGATGCGAGCATAAGAGGTACAGTTAGTAAGTTTGCAGATGACACCAAAATTGAAGGTGGAGTGGACAGCGAAGAGGGTTACCTCCGATTACAACAGGATCTGGACCAGATGGGCCAATGGGCTGAGAAGTGCCAGATGGAGTTTAATTCAGATAAATGCGAGGTGCTGCATTTTGGGAAAGCAAATCTTAGCAGGACTTATATACTTAATGGTAAGGTCCTAGGGAGTGTTGCTGAACAAAGAAACCTTGGGGTGCAGGTTCATAGCTCCTTGAA
>NC_057711.1:9391553-9449203 GCF_004010195.1 Chiloscyllium plagiosum | reverse complement strand
GAGGTTATGCTGCAGCTGTACAAAGCTCTGGTACGGCCACACTTGGAGTATTGTGTACAGTTCTGGTCACCGCATTATAAGAAGGATGTGGAAGCTTTGGCAAGGGTGCAGAGGAGATTTACTAGGAGGTTGCCTGGTATGGAAGGAATGTCTTACAAGGAAAGGCTGAGGGCCTTGAGGCTGTTCTCGTTAGAGAGAAGGTTGAGAGGTGACTTAATAGAGACATACAAGATAATCAGAGGGTTAGATAGGATGGACAGGGAGAGCCTTTTTCCAAGTATGGGGATGGCAAACACGAGGGGACACAACTTGAAAGTGAGGGAAGATAGGTATAAGACAGATGTCAGAGATAGTTTCTTTACTCAGAGAGTAGTAAGGGTATGGAATGCTTTGCCTGCATCGGTAGTATATTCACCAAGTTTAAGTGCATTTAAGTCGTCATTGGACAGGCATATGGACGGACATGGAATAGTGTAGGGGGGATGGGCTTCAGATTAGTATGACAGGGCGGCGCAACATCGAGGGCCGAAGAGCCTGTACTGTGCTGTAATGTTCTATGTTCTACGTTCTATGTTCTATCTTGATCAGATGGGCCAATGGGCTGAGAGTGGCAGATGGAATTTAATTTAGATAAATGCAAGGTGCTGCATTTTGGAAAGACAAATCAGAGCAGGACCTATACCCTTATTGGTAAGGTCCTGGGATAGTGTTGCTGGACAAAGAGACCTTGGAGTGCAAGATCATAGCTCCTTGAAAGTAGAGACACAGGTAGATAGGAGAGGGAAGAAGGTATTTGGTATGCTTTCCTTTATCAGTCAGTGTATTGAGTACAGGAGTTGGGAGGTCATGTTGTGGCGGTACAGGACATTAGTTAGGCCACTTTTGGAATATTGTGTGCAATTTTGGTCTCCCTCCTATCGGAAGGATGTTGCGAAACTTGAAAGGATTCAGAAAAGATTTACAAGGATATTTCCAGGGTTGGAGTGTTTGAGCTAGAGGGAGAGGCTGAACAGGCTAGGGCTGTTTTCCCTCGAGTGTCAGAGGATGAGGGGTGAACATGATAGAGGTTTATAAAATCATGGTTAGAGTAAATAGATAAGATCTTTTCCCTGGGGTGGGGTGAGTCCAGAACTAGAGGGCATTGTTTCAGGGTGAGAGGGAAAAATTTATAAGGGACTGAAGGGGCAATTTTTTCACACAGAGGGTAGTGCGTGTATGGAATGAGCTGCCAGAGGAAATGGTGGAGGCTGGTACAATTATAACATTTAAAAGGCATCTAGAAGTCTCCATGAATAGGAAGGGTTTATAGGGATATGGGCCAAGTGCTGGCATATGGGACTAGAATAATTTAGGATATCTGGTCGACATGGACAAATTAGATCGAAGGGTCTGTTTCTGTGTTGTACATCTCTATGACTCTACGACTGAATGAGTAGGCCATTGGGTCATTCAAGCCTGCCCCAACAATCAATATGATTGTGGCTGATCACACAATTTCAGTACCCCAGTCCCACTTTCTCTCCATATCCCCGAATCCCTTCACCTGCAAGGGCCATGTCCAGCTCCCTCCTGAATATATCTAATGATTGGCCCCAACAGCGTCCTGTGGGAGAGAATTCCACAGCACCACAACTCTCTGAGTGAAGACATTCTTCCTTATCACAGTCCTGAATGGCTTACCCCTTATTCTGAGACTGTGACCCCTAGTTCTGGACTTGTCCAACATCAGGAACATTTTTCCTAACCTGCCCAGTCCCATCAGAATTTTATACATTTCCATGAGATACCCGTCATTGTTTGAAATTCCAGCAAGTACAAGCCCAGTCAATCTCGTCTTTCCTCATGTGTCAGCCCTGCCATCCCGGGAATCAGTTTGGTGAACCTTCGCTGGACTCCCTCAATAACAAGAATGTCCTTCCTCAGAGTAGGAGACCAGAACTGCACACGGTACTCAAAATGTGGCCTCACCAAGGCACTGTACAACTACAGCAAGACATCTGTACTCCTATACTCAAATCCTCTCGCTATGAAGGCCAGCAAGCCTTCAGCTTTCCTCATCGGCATGGCAACCTTTAGTGGAACTGCTGGAGGAAGTGTTGGATGCAGGGATAGTCACAACATTTGGAAGTCAACTGAACAAGGACGCGAATAGGATAGGTTTACAGGGATAAGGGCCAAGTACCGACAAGTGGGACTAGTTTAGCCTGGTCAGCATGGACGAGTTGGACTGAAAGGTTTGTTTCTGTGCTGGATGACTGTATGGAAGGTCGATGGGGAGCTATTCCCATTCAGCTCACATATATCAGGTTTCTGTGTGTCTTTTGTCCATGGAGAAACAAAATGCTACAGTTCTTGTTGTCAGTCCATCTGTAAAAAGAGGAATGTGTCAACTTCCTGGATGATTGTTTATTGACGTTTCAGCTCTGCCTGGTGCTGAAGTTGCTAAACACGCTCTGATTTTCAGAGGCCAGTTTAACTGTCTGGCATGGTTAAGAGTTTTGATGTGTCGCCTGAACCTTCACAAAATACTGGGTGTCAGGGAATAAATTTATGCTGGATCTTTTGAAAACAAAATAGTCAGGTGTCGAGACCTTGAGCAGTTAACTATCTTTAATCATGGCCACAGGGAAGTACATCTTCAGTCAGAGAAGACCAATGAATTCCAATGAAGTCGAGAGTGTGGAGCTGGAAAAGCGCAGCAGGTCAGTCAGCATCCAAGGAGCAGGAGAATCAACATTTCGGGCAAAAGCCTTTTGCTTGAAACGTCGATTCTCCTTCTCCTCAGATGCTGCCTGACCTGCTGTGCTTTTCCAACACCATGCTCTCGACTCTAATCTCCAGCATCTGCAGTCCTCACTTTCACCTATTCCAATGAAGTACAGAATGTTACACGTTATATAGTCAGTCACAAGCACACTGACCATTAATTACGCAACCTAGAGGCAGCCGTAAGGTAACAGACCTACATTTCTACACAACTGAATGTTATCTTATACTGCAGGTTTAACTAGACAGAAGCAGAAACAGATAAGTGGCATAACGAACAATGCATCATCTATGAAGCAGAACTGTTAAGGGGCCAGAGGAACTGAGACAGCAAGGTCATGTTATCAAAACAAATTCCTCAGCTTAGTTTTTGCAGCAGGATTAGCAGTTATCTTCTAGGAGAAAGTGAGGACTGCAGATGCTGGAGATCAGAGTCGAGAGTGTGGTACTGGAAAAGCACAGCAGGTCAGGCGGCATCCAAGGAGGAGGAGAATCGATGTTTTGGGCATATGCCCTTCATCAGGGATTTTCTTCCACTTTGAGGATGACACAGGGAACCAAGTGGCAACTTTTATGAGTTGTGTGAAGAGCAATTTGTCCCTTGAAAATGTTAGAAACCAAAAGTCCATCAACATCTCCCAGAGTAAATCTTTATTAAAAATGTTATTTGATATCCAAGTGGCATTCAATACTAAACCAGTTACTGTTCCAAACTGAGCACTGCATTTGAACTGGGAAATTAAAGTAAATCAATTGACAGGGATAAGTGTAGATGGAATAAAATATGATGAGCTCAGTGAGGAACATTACAGTGCAGTGAGGTGAAAGATAAATCCATCAGGGAAGTACATTATATGTTGACTTAACTTATCTACAAAGTTTTGATGACTTTCTATTTGTTCTGATGATGGTAAAGCAACATTAAGCCTGAAGTTCTGAAGATGAATCGTATTGGACTGAGGGTAGGGGAGTGCAAAACTAGAGGTGAGACAGGAAAGATTTAAAAGTGACCTAAGGGGCAACTTTTTCACACAGAGGGTGGTACGTGTATGGAATAAACTTCCAGAGGAAGTGGTGGAGGTGAGTACAATTAAAACACTTAAAAGACATTTGGACAGTTACATGGATAGGAAAGGGTTGATTGATTGATTGATTGATTGATTTAGTGTCACGTATACCTGCCTACAGTGAAAGGCTTTGTTTACAAGCTGTACAGGCATGTCATAGTAAGCAAGAACATACAGATCATAGGCTGTAAAAAAAACTTAGACAGACCCATACGGGGTTATGTTGTGGTGCTAGCACGATCAACATTAGCAAGAGGGACATTATTTGAAATTAGAGAGTCCATTCATCAGTCTAATAACAGCTGGGAAGAAGCTGTTCCTGATGCGAGTGTTCAAGCTTCTATATCTTCTGCCTGATGGAAGAGGTTGTAGGAGAGCAGTACCGGGGTGGGAGGGGTCTTTGATGATGTTGGCAGCCTTTCCGTGGTAGCGAGCCGTGTAAATGGAATCCATGGATGGGAGGTTGGCTTCTGTAATGGTCTGGCCTGTGTACACAAACTTCTGTAGGTTCTTACGGTCCTGGGCAGAGCAGTTGCTGTACCAGGCTGTTATGCACCCGGCTGGTATACTTTCAGTGGTGCATCTGTAAAAGTTGGTGAGGGTCCTATGGACATGCTGATTTTCCTGAGCCACTGAGGAAGAAGAGGGATCTGGGTTAAGCAAAGACAACTGGGACTTGTTCAGTTTAAGAATCCTGGTCAGCATGGACACGTTGGGCCGAAGGTCCTGTTTCTGTGATCTACAACTCTATGTGAAATCTGTTTGTCTCCCCACACATGTTGACTTTCTCTTGCATTTTTAAACTTTAAATTTATATTCTGCTTTGAAAGAGATCCTGTGAAATGTCTGGGCACCTTAATAGAAAGTTTAGCTTTATTGCAGTGAATATCATAGAAACCCTACAGTCTGGAAATAGGCCATTTGGCAAAACAAGTCCATACTGACCCTCCAAAGAGCATCGGACCCAGACACACCCCTTCCCCACCCTATCCCTGCATTTTCCAAGGCTAATCTACTTAACCTACACATCCTTAAACACTATGGGCAATTTAGCATGGTCAATCCACCAAACCTACACATCTTTAGACTGTGGGAGAAAACTGGAGCACCCAGGGGAAACCTGGAGGAGGCACAGGGAGAATGTCTGTCTGGAGTTTGCACAGACACCCAAGACTAGAATTGAACCTGGGTCCCTGGCGTTGTGAGGCAGCAGTGCCAACCACTTAGTCACCATGCCACTTTAAATATGATCTGATGAATGGTATTTTGATTTGCATGGATGTGAGCGTCACTGGCTAGGTCCAGCATGTATTACCCATCTCTACTTGCCCCTTAAGAAGGTGGTGGTGACTGCCTTCTTGAACTGCTGCAGTCCATGTGCTTGGGTTGACCCACAATGCCATTTAGGAGGGAATTTTAGGACAACAGTGAAGGAATGGTGATATTTCCAAGTCAGAGGATGAGTGGCTTGGAGGGTAAACTTGCAGGTGTTCATATTCCTGTATACCTGCTGCCATTAGATGTGGAAAGATTATCAATGCTAGGTATTGGTGGTGGGGGAAGTGGATATTCAGCCCGGCTGAGGAATCCTGGCCGACGAACTGACAGAAGCTAGAGGCCAAAGTCTCGGCTTGCCTAGGCCGCTGGACAGGACTGCTCCGCGTGCTATCTTATAGGAGTGGAGTGCTGGTCATAAATCAGCTGGTGGCCGCCATGCTGTGGTACTGGCTGGTCACTTTGGTCCCTCCTCCTGGCTTTGTCGCCGACATCCAGAGAACCTTGGTTCACTTCTTCTGGGACAAAAAGACGCACAGGGTGGCTGCGCAGGTTCTGAGTCTCCCTATTGAGGAGGGCGGTCAGTCGCTGGTTGCGATGTTCCGCCTTCAGACCTTGCAGCGATACCTTTACGTCGAGCCTCCTCCTAGGTGGTGCGCCCTGGCAACGTATTTTTTCCGCCAGGTGCGTAGCCTCAACTACAACATGGAGCTCCTGTTCGTCGACCTTGAAGGTTTGGAGGTCGCCCTCAAGATGCTGCCTGTCTTTTACCAGGACCTGATCACTGTCTGGAAAATGGTCGAATCGCATCGCGCCTAACCTCCGGCTGGAGTAGCGGCTGTCGTCAGGGAGCCGTTGCTCAGGGATCCGCACCTCCGTACTCGCGGGTTCGAGTGGCTGTCGGAGGGGAGGGCCGTGGCGGCAAGGGTGACCAGGGTCGGGGACGTGCTGGGTGCCTGGGCTGGACGCTGCCGCAGGACATAGCGAGCAGGGCAGCAGTAGATGTCTGGTACGTGGCCACCGCCATCCGACGCCTTAAAACGGCGGTGCTCGGACCCGACGTAGTGCACCAGTTGGAGGACGCTCAGGTGTGCGGTGGGATCCCGTCCGCGCTCACCCCAGCCCGGACGGAATTTCACATTGGCCCCAAGGTCCCGGACTTCCCGCAGGGGCCTGTGCCCCACAACCTGAGCCGCATCTGGAACTTTAGTTTTACCCTTTTTAGGGACATAAAAAGGCGGGCCCTGTATCGACTGCTGCTGCACACCGACCACCTCCTCTCCCTCATCCACCGTCCGGACACGCCTTGGCGTGCCCATTTGCCACCGGGCGGTGGGGATCCCCAGTGGAGGGCTCTCTACGCGGGAGTCCTCCCCCTTTCTCTCGGGGATCTGGGGTGGAGGGTGCTGCACGCAGCAGTCCCCTGCAACCGCAGATTGCGGTGGTTCACGGATTCCCAGCCCAACTGCTTGTTCTGTGGCGCTGTGGAGTCCGTGGACCACATATATATTGGGTGTGGGCACTTACACTCCCTTTTTGATTTTCTTAAAGACCTTCTTTTCTGCTTTTGGTTGCACTTCAGTCCCACGCTCCTGATCTTCGGGCACTCGGTACGGAGGAGGGAGGGCAGGTCCGAAGACCTCCTCGTGGGTCTGCTCCTGGGCCTGTTCAAACTGGCCATCAACAGGTCCAGGCAGCGGGCTGTGGAGGGGGTCATTAGGGCGGACTGCCTGCCCCTCTTCCGCGGCTACGTTAGGGCCCGGGTGTCCTTGAAGAAGGAGCACGCGGTGTCCACCAACACCCTGGAGTTGTTCAGGGAGAGGTGGGCGCCGCAGGGAGTGGAGTGTATTATTTCCCCCTCCAATTCTATTTTGATTTAGTCCCTACGCTCCCCTTCACTGTTTGATCACACAGCATCGCCCTTTGAAAAGGGCAGTGCTTGTCTCTGGCCACCCGGGTGTTTCCTTTCTTCCTGGTGGTGGAAACTGAATAAAGATTTGTACACCTTGTGTCTCTCACTGCGTCTCACACCTACACACATGCATGACATGGATGCTGGGGAAAACAGCGGTAGTGTGGGGGTAAAGAAAAACAAATTACCAGGAGATTTAGGACCCTCTCAGTCTAGGGGACGGACTCTATGCTGGCTGGTGCTACAGTCAGTGTGTTCCTGCTGGTTCTGAGGAAGAGAGTTTCTTTGTCTTTTTAGAACATAGAACATAGAACAATTCAGCGCAGAACTGGCCCTTCGGCCCTTGATATTGCGCTGACCTGTGAACTAATCTAAGCCCATCCCCCTACACTATCTCATCATCATTCATGTGCTTATCCAAGGACTGTTTAAATCTCCCTACTGTGGCTGAGTTAATTACATTGGCAGGCAGGGCATTCCACACTCTTGCCACTCTCTGCATAAAGAACCTGCCTCTGACATCTGACTTAAATCTATCACCCCTCAATTTGTAGTTATGCCCCCTCATACAAGCTGGCATCATAATCCTAGGAAAAAGACTTTCACTGTCTACCCTATCTAATTCCCTCTTTGTTTAGGGAAGATATTTGTTTCTTTTTTTGTTTGGGTTTCTTTATTGCTTGTTTTTTTCAAAAACAAAAGGAAGTGGATATTTATGTATGTGGTGCCAAGCAGCAGCTGCTTTGTCCTGGATGATGTCAAGCTTCTTGAGTGATGTTGGAGCTGCCCCCATCCAGGTAAGTGGGGAGTATTCCAGCACACTCCTGCCTTGTGCCTCATACACAGTGGGCAGTTTTTGAGGAGTTAGGAGGGGAGTTACTCACCGCAGGATTCCTATCCTCTGACCTGCTTTTGTAGCCACTGCATTTATATGGTGAGTCCAGTATTACGATATTAGATTTTATTTTACAGCAATGATAGTTTAATGATGATTATTCCTGAGTCTAACTTTAGTTATGTGGCAAGTCCAGTTGAGGTATTGGTCAAAGGTAAGCCCACAGGATTTTAAAGGTGGGGGATTCAGTGGCACATGTGTGTGGTGTGAATCTAACTTGCCACTTTTCAGTCCAAGGCTGGATTCTGTCAGGTTCTTGCTGCACTTTGACATGGACTGCTTCAGTATCAGAGAGATAATGGTTTGGTGCTGAACGTTATAATTTTCTCCCAAAGTCTCTGATTCTGCAAATTGGATTCGACAAAACTCTCTACTATAAAAAGCGGCTGAGGAAATTATCATCATCAATGTGTTTGAGGAGAAGCTGGATAAACACATGAAGGAGAAAATATTAGATGGGTATATAACTGATCTGAATTGGAAGGGAATGGGAGCAGAATGCTGTGGAGCATAAATGTCAACATAACCCAGATGGGTCAAACAGCATTGGCCTGTTTTTGAATTGTGAATTTTATGTAATTCTCAACCTTCTTGCAGTAAGCTTGAAGCTGCATAGAATGACAATTACATTTTGATATCCATGGTAATAAATCTCGCTGCGCTGTGGGCTTGCCAAGGACTGCTTTTATCCCATTGTTATATTAAAGTTTTTGATTTCTTGTCTCCTGAATCAAAAATAGAGCACCAAAAATTTATGTCGATCCATCCCTTTCCACCCTGTAACAGAAAATCCATTCAGCGGCACAGCCATCAATCAGAAACAAGTGGACCCCTACCTGAGACTGTGCCCTCAATTTGAGAGAGCCTCAAGTATGATAAACAACATCTCACTGTGAGCACGCTCCAACTTCCTAAACTTCTTTGTTTTAATAGATTACCTCTCACTCTTCTAAACCCCAGGGTTCTTAGGCATACTTTACTCAGTTTCACATCATGGGGCAAGCACCCCATCTCAGGAATTAACACAGTGAACCATCACAGGGCTTTCTGCAAGGAAGATAGACCTTCTCCTAGGTAAGAGCTGAAAATGTGTTGCTGGAAAAGCGCAGCAGGTCAGGCAGCATCCAAGGAGCAGGAGAATCGACGTTTCGGGCATGAGCCCTTCTTCAGGAATCCCAACTCCTGAAGAAGGGCTCATGCCCAAAACCTCGATTCTCCTGTTCCCTGGATGCTGCCTGACCTGCTGCACGTTTCTAGCAACACATTTTCAGCTCTGATCTCCAGCATCTGCAGTCCTCACTTTCTCCTTCTCCTAGGTAAGGAGATCTCATATTCTAGTGTACCAGAAATAAAGAGAAACGGTGGTGAGTGACTCATCTCCTGACTCCCCAAAGCCTGTCCACTATCTACAGGGCACAAGTCAGGAGTGGGATGGAATACTCCCCACTTGCCTGGATGGACGCAGCTCTAACAACACTCAAGAAGCTCGACACCATCCAGGACAAAGCAGCCGGATTGATTGCACCACATCCACAAGCATCTACTTCCTCCACCACCGATGCTCAGTAGCAGCAGTGTGTGCTATCCACAAGACGTACTGCAGAAA
The DNA here is from genome assembly GCF_004010195.1 of Chiloscyllium plagiosum. Taxonomy (NCBI): domain Eukaryota; kingdom Metazoa; phylum Chordata; class Chondrichthyes; order Orectolobiformes; family Hemiscylliidae; genus Chiloscyllium; species Chiloscyllium plagiosum. The sequence goes on along the minus strand of NC_057711.1, from coordinate 9,439,682 downwards.
CTCACCAAAGATCCTCAGACAGCATGACCACTTCCATCCAGCAGGGCAAGGGCAGCAGATATGTGGAGAGAGTGAGGGCTGCAGATGCTGGAGAGTCAGAGTCAAAAAGTGTGGTGCTGGAAAAGCACAGCAGGTCAGGCAGCATCCGAGGAGCAGGAGAGTCGATGTGTCAGGCATAAGCCCTTCATCAGGGTCAAAACGTTGACTCTTCTGCTCCTCGGATGCTGCCTGACCTGCTGTGCTTTTCCAGCAGAGATATGGGAACACCACTCCCTGCAAGTTCCCCTCCAAACCCACTCACCATCCTGACTTGGAAATATATCACCATTCCTTCGCTATCACTGGGTCACAATCCTGGAATTTCCTCTCTAAGGGTAACATGGGTCAACCCGCAGTATGTGGACTGCAGCAGTTCAAGAAGGCAGCTCACCCCCACCTTCTCAATGGGGCAACTAGGGACTGGCAATAAATGCTGGCCCAGCCACAAGTGATTTTTAAAAGCCTGCTCGTGAAATGGGGAAATTGTAGTCATGTGGTAATTTGACTAGACGTTATAATTTTCTCCCAAAGTCTCTGATTCTCCAAACTGGATTCAACAAAACTCTCTACTATAAAAAGCGGCTGAGGAAATTATCGTCAATGTGTTTGAGGAGAAGCTGGATAAACACATGAAGGAGAAAACATTAGATGGGTATATAACTGATCTTAATCGAGGCTAGTCATGCGGAGGTCTGGACATTTTCCAGAGACAGATGGGGTATGCACTAAATTGGTTGGATTGGTGGAAAGGAAAGTGAATGATGGGAAATTGGCTAATTTCTTTATGGGCAAGGAGGGGGAGATCCTGTAAATGGGATGGTACAGAGGACAGGTATTGCTTTGGCTCAGGACTGTCAGAGGAGGCCACATATGGACATGAGAACATAAGAGCAAGAGCAGGCCGCTCAGCCCTTCATTGCCTGCTTTTCCATTCAAATAAGATCACGGCTGTTCTCACTTTAATCTCAATATAATATTCTTATTTATTCCTGATAATCTTTTATCCCCTTGGTCTACCTCTCCCTGCCTTAAAAATATGTAAATATTCTGCATCCGTTTTTGAGGAAGAGAATTTCAAAGACTCACAATCCTCAGAGAAAAAGCATATGTTTTAAATGGGTGTCCCCTGATTTTTAAACCATGACCCCAAGTTCTAGATTCTCTCACAACGTAGAGACATCCTTGGCACCAGACCATGCCAGTTGGGCCTGTGATGACATACCCAGGTCAGTGCGATCTCAGTCATCTAGAGGAATGCCCAGTCAAAGCAAATGCCAACATTTTCTTCTCTCCTACCCCACACTCACTCTATCTCAGCGACTGCACCCATCTCCCACCAAGACACATTCCCTATCTCCCTCTCATGACAGGGTCTTCCCTCCCCCGCCCAATCCTCTCACACCTCCAGCTCTGCATGGCTTCTCTGATGCTTTACTCAATCATTCAAGAACACCACCTGTTCCCTGACTTGTACCCAGCAGTACTGGCTGTACAATTGACGTTAATCTTCCTTAACACCTCCCCTTCTCTCAGTGCAGGAGGAAACTTCTCAAATGAGGGGAAAGAAGAGAGACAAGGTGGGTGGTGGCTGTCAGAGGTTAGGATCCCCATCTCTTAAGAGCAGAGGATCTGGACCCTGACTGCCCTGACCATGAGCAAGACACTTGGACACTCAGCAGACAGTGCCCTCCACCTTCTGGGTGAAGAGTTGACTTGACTGAAGACTACTGAAAGACGACCTGTCTCTCTGTCTGCACTGAACAGTAAAGCAATCCAGGAGAGCTGCCGGCCTGATAACTCTGCCTGAGGGGGCACTCTGCCAACAGGCAGGTCAGGGCCAGGCAAGGCTAGTGAGAATGCAGGTTGGCACTAAGTGGGTGGCGATGCAGCCTGGATCAGTCAGTGAGCTGGGTGCTTGTTGCTGTGGGCAAAATGTCTTTGGAGGCTCCTAGTTCCTTGAAAGTGGAGTCGCAGGTAGTTGGATAGTGAGGAAGGCTTTTGGTATGCTTTCCTTTATTGGTCAGAGTATTGAGTACAGGAGTTGGGAGGCCATGCTGCGGCTGGACAGGACATTAGTTAGACCACTTTTGGAATACAGTGTGCAATTCTGGTCTCCTGCCTATTAGAAGGGTGTTGTGAAACTTGAAAGAGTTCAGAAAAGATTTACAAGGATGTTGGCAGGTGTGGAGGGTTGAGCTATAGGGAGAGGCTGAACAGGCTGGGGCTGTTTTCCTGGCGTGTCGGTGGCTGAGGGTTGACCTTATAGAGTTTTATAAAATCATGAAGGGTTTGGATAGGGTGAACGGACAAGGTCTTTTCCCTGGGGTGAGAGAGTCCAGAACTAGAGGGCATAGGTTGAGAGTGAGAGGGGAAAGATTGAATAGGAGGAACCTAACAGGGAACCTTTCACACAGAGGCTGGTGCATGTATGGAACTAGTTGCCAGAGGAAGTGGTGGGGGCTGGTACAATGACAAATTTAAAAGGCATCTGGATGGGTACATGAATAGGAGAAAGTGAGGGCTGCAGATGCTGGTGATCAGATGCCTTTCCTGAAGAAGGGCTTATGCCCGAAACGTCGATTCTCCTGTTCCGTGGATGCTGCCTGACCTGCTGCGCTTTTCCAGCAACACATTTTCAGCTTGGGTATATGAATAGGAAGGGTTTAGAGAGATATGGGCCAAGTGCTGGTAAATGAGACTAGATTAATTTAGGATGGACAGGTTGGACTGAAGGGTCTGTTTCTGTGCTGTACAGCTCTATGACTCTGTGACTAAGTGTCTGCATCAGTCCTTCGACAGCATCGACAGCTTAGAACAAATAATAAAGATCAGCACGGCACGGCCCTCCAGGTCTGCACCGGAATATTTTGTCCTTCCGTACTAGAACTATCTTAACTTATAGGATCCATATCCCGGTATTCCTTTTATATTCATGTATTCATCCAGGTGCTTCTTGAATGCTGTTATTGTGTCTGCTTCCACCACCTCCTCTGGCAGCACATTCCAGGCTCTCACCACCCTTTGTGTGAAAAACCTGCCTCTCACATCTCTTTTAAACTTCACCCCCCTGCACCTTGAACCCGTGTCCCCTAGTAATTGACCCTCCACCCTCGGAAAAAGCCTCATGTTTTCCACTCTCTCCTTGCCATCCACAATCTTATAAACCTCTATCAGGTCACCCCTCAACCTCCTGTGTTCCAGTGAAAACAAACTCAGTCTCTCCAATTTTTCTTCATAATTAAAGTCTCCCCATACCAGGCAATATCCTTGTAAACCTTTTCGCAACCCTCTCCAAAGCATCCACTTCCTTCTGGTAGTGTGGTGACCAGAAACGTATGTAATATTCCAAGGGTTCTGGAAGGGTAGGGACTATTCAAGCTGTGAAGATAGGCTACAATGGCAGAGTGTGTACCACTTCACCTTAGGTCAGTCTTCAACCATGGTGTTCGGACACTCTTCTGAAGTCAGGATTCATCAACCTTGCATCTTAGTTGCTCATCATTACCTCAGGATTCTTGGGGTTCCTCTCAGAAAGACACTGTATGCCTCAGGCTGGTGACTCCAGTCTGCTGCAGTACTCTAATATCGTTTCTTCCAATGCTCACCTACTTATTTATTAAAACCTATCTCGACAGAATCATCTTTTGGATGAGATACTAAACCTCAGCCCTACCTATCCTCTCAGGTAGATGCAAAAGATCCAGCATCCCACCGACTGAAGAAAAGTTGGGAATTTCTTGCAAGGTGTCAGCCAATATATATCCCTCAAGTCTCAAGATAGACACAAAAATTGTCCAGCCAATAATTGTCTTTCCTTGCGTGTTGAGATAGCGCCTCCTACTGTGAGCTGCGGATCTACAGGGGCTAATAAACAAAGGATGGCATTTTGAGGTAGAGTTGGCACTGCCTGCTACTGACAGTCGCAGGTAGACAGGGTGGTAAAGAAGGCATTTAGTACGCTTGCCTTTATTCATCAGTGCATTCAGCATATGAGTTGGGAAGTCATGCTGTGGCTGGAAAGGACATTGGTTAGGCCACTTTTGGAATATTGTGTTCAATTCTGGTCTCCCTGCTACAGGAAAAATGTTGTGAAACTTGAAAGGGTTCAGAAAAGATTTGCAAAGACGTTGCCAGAGTTGGAGGGTTCGAGCTACAGGGAGAGGCTGTTTTCCCCGGAGAGTCGGAGGCTGAGGGGTGACCTTATAGAGGTTTACAAAAACATGAGGAGCATGGATAAGGTGAATAGACAAAGTCTTTTTCCTAGGGTAGGGAAGTTCAAAGCTAGAGGGCATTGATTTAAAAGTGAGAGGGGAAAGATTTAAAAGGGACCTAAGGGGCAATTTTTTCATGCAGAGGGTGGTGTGTGTAGAGGAAGTGGTGGAGGCTGGTACAATTGCAACATTCAAAAGGCATCTGGATGGGTATATGAATAGGAAGGGTTTAAAGAGATACAGGTGAAATGCTGGCGAATGGGTCTAGATTAATTTGGGATATCTGGTCGACATGGACAAGTTGGACTGAAGGGTCTGTTTCCATGCTGTACATCTCTATGACTCTATGATTCAGTGTCTGCAGAGACTGACATTTTAAATAACTAAAGAATTATGACTTTGGCAGATGCAGATGTGAGGAGAAACATCGACATTGCAAGTTGTTCAGTTCTAATTAGTTTTTCTTCAAATTGTCAGAGCAATAAATGAATTGGAAGAACAAGCAAGTCAGCCTGCTACTAATGCTAATTAGATTGGTGTGATACCATTATTCTGTTGACTGTACTTGGCATGGGGCGTGCATTCGAGACAACATTGAAAATGGAAAACACATGGGAGGTCAGCCAGGAAGTGAGGAGAAAGAAGGATATCTCAGCATTTCGGAATGCTGGACCTTCATCATCGATCTGGACCCAATATACCGACCACTACAACGGACAGCTGGAACTGACATCCGGAAGCGGCAGATTCAAACCACTACAAATGCCGGAGGAAAGATCACAGAAGCGCTTCACAGGAGGCTCCCAAGCACTGAGGATGTCACCTAGACAGGGGACGAAATGTCTGCAACACTTAATTCCAGATTTTATTGGATTCAAATGTCACCATCTGCCATGGTGGGACTTGAACCCATGTCCTCAGAATGCTAGCTTGAATTACTAGCCCAGTAACATTATCATTGTGCTGCCACCACCCTCCTTGCTTCTTATAACATTCTCTAATACTCTATTCCTGTGTAGTACGAAGATGTTTTCCCTTTATTTTGGTACTCTTGCAAACTGTCCTGATGACTGCAAGACAAAAATGTGCAATAAACTGTGTCTTATTTTTAAGCAATGCTCAAGGCCTTTCCTGTCAAATGGCGATTTAGAAATAAATCATGCATCAAACAATTGGCCTTTCTTTGGCCTGCTACCAATTCCCATTGTCACTGCCTCTAGTCACAAAATGTGTGATGTAATTAAGGAGAACAGGCACATCCCACAAAAATGTGATGTAGAATAACTTATGTGACAGCCTTAAACACACACTTTAAAGAATTTAAAAAGTGTATGCAAATAATTGAAGTTTTAATGAATGCAATGTGACAGCATGTGATCAATAGGCTTTAACACAACACACAAATCGCTGTCAACTCTTCATTTGTAGTCTGTTAAATAAGAGACCTGCATCTTGTAATGTTTTGAAATTATTGTTTATCAATACTCGTCCAATCGTTTTAACATCATCACAACTTAGCATCTGCCGTCATGATGGCCATTTTAATAAATCTATTATCTAAATCAGTTATCCCTATGCTGAGAAGTGTGACCAGGTTAACCTTCCAATTCCCAGACCTGTCACATCAATCTTTACCCGCCTCTGTTATTTTAATAATTAACGAACAACAGTGCTGATGAAAAATGGAGAGTACCGTTTTCTCTGCTGAAGTTTCACAAAGATTAATCCTTAATTCCTGGAAATGTCCTGGACATTCTGAGGTAGTTGCCAAACTGAAATTGCATTTTTTTTAACGTTCGAGATTATACGGTTCAATTCTCAAAGGAGGTGTTAGCAGCTGTTAGAGACAGCACATTCTTAAATAGAAAACCAATTTTCAAGGAAGTGAGAGTGTGGTTAACTGGGCAATCAAATAGCTGTTAGTCTAATACTTGCCATTGGTAAACGAGTAAGAGTTGATTTTCCCCTGGGATTTTGATTTTCTTCTAAAACTTCATTGCTTATCAAAAAGTGCCAAAACCTATTCACCACCTTCACTGAAGTGGATGGAATATCATTACCTCTGTAGCGGGTCTTGCGGCAGAGCCGAGTTTGCTAGATTAGGTATTCAGAACTGGCTAGATTGTGACAAAGGGCTGGTACGGGCATATCGAGCTGAGTGGCCTCCTCCAAGGTGTCAGATTCTGTGATTAAGAGTGGGCAGTGTAGGATTGAATCATTCCTGCAGACTGCAACAGCTAATGTAAAAAGGCAGAGAAATAACTGCAGAGACTCAGCAGGTCAGGGAGCATCTGCAGAGAGTAGGGAGGGAAACTGAAGACAAAAACAGGACATAGATAGAATCCCTACAGTGTGGAAACAGGTCCTTTGGCCCAACAAACTGAACTGACCGTCCGAACAATATCCCATCCAGACCCATTCCCCTATATTTACCCATGACTGATGCACCTATCCTACACATCCCTGGATACTATGGGCAATTCACCTAACCTGCTCGCCTTTAGACTGTGGGAGGAAACCCACGCAGACACGGGGGGAATATGGAAACTCCACACAGACAGTCACCCAAGGCTAGAATCAAACCCGGGTCCCTGGCGCTGTGAGGCAGCAGTGCTAATGTCTAAGCCACCACGTCATTGTGCTGGAGATCTGAAACCGAAGCAGAAAGTGTCAGCTTCTGTTAGACAAGGCAATGGTGAGACCGCACCTGAGATACATGTGCACTGTAACAGACGCCTTATTTAGGAAGAAGGCAAATGAGCTGGAAACAGACAGCATGGTGGCTCAGTAGTTAGCATAGTGTCTCCCAGTGCCAGAGACCTGGGTTCAAGTCCAGCCTGGGGGGGACTATCTGTGTGAAGTTTGCACATTCTCCCTGTGTCTGTGTGGATTTCCTCCCACAGACCAAAGATGTGCAGGTTAGATGGATTAGCTATGGGAAATGCAGGATTACAGGTTTAGGATAAGGTAGGGTAGTGGGTTTGAGGAGATGCTCTTCAAGGGAGTCGGTGCAGACTTGATGGGCCAAACAGCCCCTTTCTACACTGTAGGAATTCTATAAAACAGTTCAGAGAAGGTGTACCAGACCAATATCTTGAATAGTTGGAACAAGAATAGATATTGCTAGAGAAACTCAGAAGGCCTGAAGAAGGATCACTGTACCTTTTCTATTTATTCATTCACAGGATGAGGGCATCGCTGGCCGGGCAGCATTTATTGCCTATGCCTAGTTGCCCAGAGGGTCTGGAGTCACATGTAGGCCAGACCAGGTAAGGATAGACAGGCAGGAGGCTGGAGGGCCTCAGCAAACCAGGCAGCAGTCATACCCTCTACCTGTCTTCACCTATCCCCACTTCACCACCCTGCCCCCCGTTACACCCACTATCTGTAGCTCCCCACCCCCCTCCAACACACACACCCCCAGTCCTGAAGAAACGTTGACTTCTCCACCTCCTGATGCTGCCTGGCTTGCTGTGTTCGTCCAGCCTCCGGCTTGTTTGGATTCCAGCATCTGCAGTTTTGTTTGTCTCAGACTAGGTAAGGATGGCAGGTTCCTTCCCTAAATGGGCATTAGTGAATCAGATGGGTTTTTCCCAACAATTGACAGTGGATTCATGGTCATCATTAGACTCTTAACTCCAGATGTTTTTTTTTGTTTTATTGATTTCAAATTCAATAGATTAAACCCAGGTCCCCAGAACATTATCTGGGTTCCCTGGATTGACATGCAAGTGATAATATCTCTGGGCCATCACCTCCTCTTGAAATGTTAACTCCATTTCTGTCTCTACACATGCAGCCAGACCTGCTGAGTTTCTCCAGCGCTTTGTGTTTCTGTTTCAGATCTCCGACAAACATCTGCAGTTATTTGATTTGTTATCCTGGAATGGTTAGATTGTCTTGGCAAAAGTGAGGACTGCAGATGCTGGAAACCAGAGTCTAGATTAGAGTGGTGCTGGAAAAGCACAGCAGGTCAGGCAGCATCCGAGGGGCAGGAGGATCGACGTTTCGGGCAAAAGCCCTTCATCAGGAATGGTTAGATTGTCCTCCCTAGTCCTGGGTTGCCTACAAACTAGGCTTGTAACCCCTGGAGTTTGGAACAGTAAGAGTGAGTTGACTGAAACATATAAGATCCTGAGGGGTTTTGATGTGGAAAAGATGTATCCCTCTAAACGAGAATCTAGAACCAAGGGTCACTGTTTATAAATCAAGGGTCACACATTTAAAGTAGAGTTCAGGTGAATACAGCTGAAAATGTGTTGCTGGAAAAGCGCAGCAGATCAGGCAGCATCCAAGGAACAGGAGAATCGACGTTTCGGGCATATGCCCTTCTTCAGGAATTCAGGAATCACCTCTTCAGGTGAATACATTTTCTCTCAGAGGTTCCTGAGACTTTGGAAATCCTCTTGCAAAGGTGTGGAAGCAGAACTTGGAATGTTTTTAGGGCAGGGTGGATAAATCCTTCAAAAGCAGAGGGGAGGAAGATTATCAGGGATTGATGGGAAATATGGATTTGAGGTTACAGTCAGATTGGTCAAGATCCTGCTGAATAGCAGAGCAGACTTGAGGTGTTCTTTCACTCATCTGGGCATCCTGACAGAGTAATAAATTGTTTAGCAAATCAGGGAGAAGTGGGCTGCCTAGTACATCAGGAACAGATCCAGAGAAGCAAGGCTCCATTAGCTGCCAACAGATTGGTTCAGGTTCACCCGGATTGTCCTGGTCTCTCCAAGAATTGAGAATGAATCTCCAGAAACTGAGAAAAGGAGTAAAATGTCTTTTTTTTACTTTGATGGGCGAGGGAGGTAGAAACCGCTGCTGGAAACCCAAGAACTATCTGATTGGATGACAAGGAATCTGTTCGTTCACCAATGACCATGGAATGCCATGAGGTTGGTGTGTAAGGTCACCAGCACCGGAGGTGTATGTGGGGGAAGGGCTGGGGTAGGTTCAAACTATTGTTAGTCATTTATGATTGTGGGCATTTCTTGGCCATTGCTAATTGCCCTGGAGAAACTGGTGGCATGAGAGTGCATACATAGGAAACAAGGGAGACGTGGGAAAAAACAACTTTTCATCACACAGCGAGTAATTAGGATGTGGAATGCACTGGCTGGAAATCTGGCAGAGGCAGTTCAACTGAGACATTCCAGAGGGGCATTAGATGGTCATTTGGATAATAATAGCGTGCAGGGACATGGGGCAAAGACAAGAGTTTGGCACTGGGGGATAGAACCGATGCAGGCATGATGGGCCCAATAACCTCCTTCTACAGTATAACAATCCTGTTTCACAGCTTCAGGATACCCTGAAGTATTTTGTGAGGCAAGTCAGTTTGCTGCTATCTCCGCAGAACAACACTCTCTCCCATAGCACTATCTCCCATAAATCTTACATGTCCTCTTTCAGATTGCAACAAACCTTATTACGGTTTCTAGAATTTTCAGCTTCCATATCTTGCAAATTTTTCTTCACCACTCTCCATCCAACTAACAGATTAATGTTCTCTTCATGAGGCTTTTGTATACAACCCAGCTCCGTAAGTTAGCAATGTTCGCAGCAGGCACTATCAGAGACATGGTAGGCTTGTGGAACGATTACATCAAATTGTGCTTCTTTGTATAACCTCCAAGCAGCAGAGCTCACGTGCCATTTGGTTTGAGCTAACAGCTTTCCATCGACCTCAGAAAATGTAGCCCCAATATGCAGTAACTCGATCAGATGCACGAGACCATCAAGCATCTGATGAGGGGAATATATTCCTGAAGTAATTGGCGTTTCTGATAAAAATTGAAGTGAATTGAATTTATTGTCACGTGTAACGAGTGAAAAGTTTTGTCTTGCGAGCAATACAAAGTTATGTAACATAGATAGTAAATAATAGGTAAACACCACAAAAAACAAAAACACAGGTACAGGCAAATGTTAAGAGTTTGTGAGTCCATTTAGTATTCTACCAACAGTAGGGTAGAAAATGTTTCAAAAGCAGCTGGTGTGTGTGTTTGAGCTTCTGTACCTTCTCCCTGATGGTAGAGGTTGTAGAAAAACATTGCCAGGGTGGGATGGATCTTTGAGAATGCTGACGGCCTTTCCTTGTCAGTGGGCCTGGTAGATGGATTCGAGAGATGGGAGGTTGGCCTTTGAGATTGTCTGGGCCGAGTTCACCGCTCCCTGTAACTGTCTCCGATCTTGAATGGTACAGACAGAATGCTCTCGATGGCGCATCTATAAAAATTGGCAAGGGTATTCGCCATCATGCCAAATTTCCTTAGCGCCTTGTTGGGCCTTTGTAACCAATGCATCCACATGAGGGGTCCAAGAAAGCTTGTGGTGGATGACCACTCCCAGGAGCTTGACACTAACTTGAATTAACAGTAAATTGTCCTGAAGTTCTTCACAGGAGAATCTGGAACTCAGACCTACAACAGGTGACCATGAGCTCGATAGAAAAGACTGCTCTTTAAGGAGAATTTTTAAAAATTCCATCACTAAGATGTGCATGTATGGGGATTTTAATGGCTGTTAATCGTGAGGTCTGAGGATATAAGATCACATCCCAGCATTGCGATTGGTGGAACTCCAGTTTGATCAATTGATAAAAATCTGGAATTATGCTGCTAATCTCAGCAATGATCATCATTAAACTATCATTGACTGTTGTAAAATAAAATCTCATTTAGTCATACTGGACTCACTATATAAATGTGGCTACAAGAGCAGGTCAGAGGCTAGGAATACTGCAATGAGTAACTCCCCTCCTGACTCTGCAAAGCCTGCCCACCGTCTACAAGGCACAAGTCAGGAGTGTGGTGGAATAATTACCACTTGCCTGGATAGGTGCAGCTCCAACAGCACTCAAGAAGCTTGGAACTATCCAGGTCAAGACAAACTACTTGATTAGCACTATATCCACAAGCATCCATTCACTCCACTACCAACGCTCAGTAGGAGCAGTGTGTACCATCTACAAGATGCACTGCAGAGATTTGCTATAGGTCCTCAGACAGCACCTTCCAAACCCACACCATTTTAGCTTGATTTTGTTTAGTTTGATTTGTTATTGTCATGTACTGAGATGCAATGCAAGAAGTTGTTTAATGTGCTCTTCAGGCAGATCATACCATACAAAGTGCATCAGGGTAGCAGAACAGAGTGCAGAATACAGTTGGACAGCTGCAGAGAAGGTGCAGACAGAGAGAAACCAGCATTAATATTTAGGAGGTTCATTCAAAAGTCTGATAACAGCGGGGAAGAAGCTGTTCTTGAATCTGTTTGTATGTGCATTCAAACTTTTATATCTTGCGCCTGATGGAAGAGGGTGGTAGAGAGTATAACCAGGGTGGGAGGGGTTTTTGATTATGTAGGCTGTTTTCCTGAGGCAGCAGGAAATATCGATGGAGTTAGTGGATAGGAGCCTGGTTTGTGTGATGGACTGAGCTGGGTTCACAACTCACTGTAGTTTCTTGTGGCCTTTGGAACAGTAGTTGCCATTCCACACTGTGATGCACCCAGATAGGATGCTTTCCATAGTGCATCTATAAACATTTGTAAGAATCTTTATGGACATGCCACATTTCCTTAGCCTCCTGAGGAAGTAAAGATGTTGTTGTGCTTTCTTGGCCGCCATGTCAACATGGGTGGGCCAGGACAGATTGTTGGTGACAGTCACTCCCAGGAACTTGCTGTTGACCATCTCCATCTCAGCACCATCGGTGCAGAACGGGGCGTGGCCTCCCCTCCACTTCCTGAAGTCAATGACCAGTTCCTTCATTTTGCTGACATCGTCGGAGAGATAGTTGTCTTTACACCACGCGCTAAGCACTCAAACTCTTGCCCATCCTCTGTCTCATTGTTGTTTTGAAAACCAACTTATAACGGTGATTTCATCATCAAACCTGCCCCAGGAGAGATTTGGAGCGTCTTTAAATCTTGTGCTCCCCTGGAACATTAGCGATTGAGAGTTGAGAGAACAGGACGTGGGGAAGGTCAGTTTCAACCACCCGAACGCGGTGATGTTGTAGGTTTTTCATCCTGAATGCTTGTGGAACTGGCTTCTAGGCACTGAACTTATTTCGGGAATATGAAATGAAGAAGGCAATAGACAGGTGCCTCAGGCCCAAAGAATCTCTGTGTTTATTTAAATTACAAATAAAAAGTAAGAATAATACAAGAAAATAAAGATAATTGCAATAAACAGGGAAATTGACACAATAAACTATACAGACGACAATCATTCTATTAAAAACACTATGAGCGAGATTAAACACAACTACTGGACCTGTGCTTCACAACCCACTTCACCTTCAACAACAAGACCTACAAACAAATCAATGGGGTGCCTATGGGATCACCTATATCAGGACTCTTAGCAGAAATAGTTATGTAGAGGTTAGAATGAACAGCCCGTCCCACAATCCAAGCTTTGGGTCGGCTGTGTGGATTACCCGTTTGTCATCACGAAACGCAACAAATTAGAAGTAACCCACAAACACAAAAACAACATCCTTACCGGTATAAAGTTCACCAAAGAGGAAGAGAACAACAACTGACTTCCCTTCCTAGACATCACGGTAGAACACAAAGCCAATGGAGAGGTGCAGAGCAGCGTTTACAGGAAAGCCACACACACTGACCAGATACTCAACTAGAGAAGCAATCATCCAAACACCCACAAACAGAGCTGCATCAGGACATCATTTAAATGGGCCACAAGACACTGCAGCATCCAGGAACTTAGAGAAGCCGAGGAAAAACACCTATCCAACGTATTCAGGAACAATGGGTACTTGATAAGCGCAGAAGGTGGCGCTGGAAAAGTACACCAGGAAGGGCTTTCTTGATGAAGGGCTTTTATCGGAAACATCAATTCTCCTGCCCCTCGGATGCTGTCTGACCTGCTGTGCTTTTCCAGCACCACACTCTCCATTCTGAATCTTCAGCATCTACAGTCCTTACTTTCGACAAGCGTAGCCGCCGATTCCTACACAACAGACTGAAACATGAAGGTACAACACACCCAGAGACTCTTGCCGTACATTAAAGGCATCTCAGAGATGGTGACTAGACTACTCCAGCCCCTAGGACTGCAAGAACTGAACAAACATTACATTGGACAGATGGACAGGAAGCTATTCACCAGGATATATGAGCACCAAATAGCCACCAAGAGACATGGCCAACTATCATTAGTAGTCGTACACACAGATGAAGAGGGACACCAGTTTGACTGGGACCATCCATCCATCCTGGGACAGGCTAAACAAAGATATGCATGGGAATTCCTAGAGGCCTGGCATTCAAACCAGAACTCCATTAATAAGCATATTGATTTGGACACCATTTACCAACCTCTTAGAAAAAGCACCGGAAATGATATCATCCACCACGACAGACCAAGATGCATAAATAGCAAGTGGGACAGAATGCCAGCACTTCATTGGAGGCTCGCTGGTGATGTCATTTGGCAGGGTGATGAAACATCTGAGAACAAGTCTACCAGCTCAGCGAGCAAACTTACAACCTAATTAATAGGGAATTCAAGAGAAACTGCTTTAGTAAGAAAGTGGGGTCCCATATTGTCTTTGCATTGGTTGCACCATTAAAAAATAATTACATTGCATCTTTTCCTGTGGTGATAAATACATATTACACAACACCAGGTTATAATCAACGAGGTAAAAACAATGACTGCAGATGCTGGAAACCAAATTCTGGATTAGTGGTGCTGGAAGAGCACAGCAGTTCAGGCAGCATCCAAGGAGCTCCTGAACTGCTGCGCTCTTCCAGCACCACTAATCCAGAACACCAGGTTATAGTCCACTTTTATTTGGAAGCACTAGCTTTAGGAGCACTGCTCCTTCGGCAGCTCCACATGTTGGTCGGGGAATTGCGTACAAGGGTCAGGTTGTCATGTTGCAGCTTTATGAGACTTTGGTTAGGCCACACTTATTATGTTCAATTCTGGTCGCCACATTACAGAAAGGATGTGGAGACATTGGAGAGGGTGCAGAAGAGGTTTACCAGGATGCTACATGGATAAGAGGGTGTGGGCTATAAAGAGAGGCTAGAAAAATTCAGGTTGTTTTCTCTGGAGCAGCGGAGGCTGAGGGAAGACTTGATAGAAGCCTAACAAATTATAGGATGCATAGGTAGGGTTAACAGTCAGAATCTATTTCCCAGAGTTTCCCAGGGGGCATGCATTTAAGGTGAGAGGGGGAAGGAGATGTGAGGGGCAAGTGTTTTACACAGTGGTAGGAGTCTGGAACATGCTGCTGGGGTAGTGGTGGTGGAGACAGATATGATAGGGATGGTTAAGGGACTTTTGGATAAGCACATGACTATTCAAGGAATGGGCCAAGGGCAGACAGAAGGAATTAGTTTCATTTGGCATCATGTGCTGTACTGTTGTATGTTGTATGTTCTATATTCTAACAATCCAAGAGCATCCAAGAATGTTCCGAGAGCTTCCGAGCAAGAGCTACCAGGCACCGGCCTGTTCTGAACCAGGTGAACCAATGGCAACCAACCATGACCAGCAGATACAAGAACCAACAAACTCCAAAAATAAATCAACTTGACTGACAGCACCAGGCCTCAGGCACATCCTGAGGTAAAACCCGGGCCCCACAGAAAGTTAAATAAACCAAATACTTACTCGATAGATCCAAAATACACCTTATTGTATCAGCGGACTCAACCCAGACTGAAGGCCTACCAAGTCCAAAGTCTTCATCCAGAATCTGGGCACGGTAAGCGGGAACAGCCATCTGTACTTCAAAACCGTCATTTCCCCAGTGGTAAGCTAAAACTCCCGAGACCTCAAAGTGTCCGACCTCGCGAGAAGGGAAGGGAAGGGAAGGCAGATTAAAGTTTTCTGTAACTAAAACTGTTGTCTTTATTTCTAGTAGTGTTTAATCTAGCTAATCGTGCTTTTAATAGTATGATTGTCCTCTGTATAGTTGATTGTATCAACTTCCCTGTTTGTTGCAATTACCTTTATTTTCTTGTATTATTCTTACCTTTTATTTGTAATATGAATAAACACAGGCATTCTTTGGGCCTGAAACACCTGTTTACTGCCTTCTTCATTTCAAATTCCCTAAATAGAGAGGATTATGGGTAATCCAAGATGGAGGACAAGAAAATAAATTCTGGCTGTAACAGCTGCTCCTTTTTTAAGGTATTTTAGGTGTTGGAGATGGTTTCCTTGAATTCCAGGAGCAGCAATTACTGTTTTATATGCTGTTGCAATTGTTTTGGAACTTTGAAAAAAAAAGAACAACAGCACTTTTAAAAGGGAGGAAGACAGACAAAGGCAGCAAGCACATGGTCTGTAAGGGAGAGAGAAAAAGAAACCCCCACTGCTGTCTGACACAGCAGTGAATCTGCACAGTTACTGCCTTTGCTGTTTGAATTCATGTATCGCTGGACATCGGAGTGTGTCTAGGAAAACTTAACGAAGAGCGAAATTCACAACTGATTTCAGAGGAACCTGTTTGGGAGAGGTCACAGCACAAAAACCGATAAGTAAATAGTTTTAGGTATAGCCTTGCTGTAAATCCACAATAGTGCATAGAGTGGGTTCTTTCTTGATATGTTTTTATTGGGATCTGTCTCTTTATTAAAATTTTAAAAATAAGCCATAAGTAGTAAGTTAGCATGGAGCAGTGTTTATTTAGAGCAATAAGATGGTGCCACTTTTGGAATATTGCGTACAATTCTGGTCTCCTCCCTATCGGAAAAATGTTGTGAAACTTGAAAGGGTTCAGAAAAGATTTATAAGGATGTTGCCAGGGTTGGAAGATTTGAGCTATAGGGAGAGGCTGAATTGGCTGGGGCTGTTTTCCCTGGAGCATCAGAGGCTTAGGTTTATAGAGGTTTATAAAATCATAAGGGGCATGGATAGGATAAATAGACAAAGTCTTTTCCCTGGAGTGGGGGAGTCCAGAACTAGAGGGTATAGGTTTAAGGTGAGAGGGGAAAGATATAAAAGGGACCTCTAAGAGGCAACTTTTTCCATGCAGAGGGTGGTACGTGTATGGAATATGCTGCCAGAGGAAGTGGTGGAGGCTGGTACAATTGCAACATTGAAAAGGCATCTGGATGGGTATATGAATAGGAAGGGTTTAGAGGAATATGGCCAAGTGCTACAAATGCGGCTAGATTGGGTTGGGATATTTGGTTGGCATGGACAAGTTGGACCGAAGGATCTGTTTCCGTGCTGTACATCTCTATGACTCTAAGCCACTTCCACGAGCGTGAAACACCTGCAAAGTCACTGCATTCCAATGGTTGAAACAGACCTTCCCCAGGTCCTGTTCTCTCAACTCTCAATCACTAATATTCCAGGAAGCACAAGATTTAAAGGCACTGCACACCTGGGGAGTAACAGCGTTAATGTTAAAGACCGAGGGAACTTGCTACCCCATCGCACAAAATGGAGGCAACTTGTCCATCAACGTTCAAGTCGTGGAGTCTTAAAGATGTGGTGGAGCAGTGGATGGTGTCCCGGATGATATTGAGCTTCTTGAGTGTTGTCGGAACAGGCGAGCGGAGAGTACTTCACTACATCTTAACTTGCATTACCTTGCTGCATTTTCAAGTAACTATTGAGAGCTAAGGCAGGATAATGATTTCAGCTATTTGCATGAATAAAATTACAGCAGTCAGTACAATTCCCATCACCAGTCAGAGTGAAGGAGACCCTTGGGAGAAGCTGAAAGAAAGACAGTAATAGCAATATTTACAAGTGCAAAGACAATACTTTCACAAGCCTCAAATGAGAAGTGACATTAGATTCTATAATGTGTATGTTTTGGGGGTGGGAGCTGTGGATCAGTGGGTAGCACTCTTGCTTCTGGGTCTGTAGGTTATGAGCTCAAACACAGACAATGTATAGCATGGAAGAATGCCATTCGGCCCATCATGTCCCTACTGGAAGAGAAAGAACAATTCAGTTTAGTCTTATGTTTTAGCTCTTGATCAATAGCTCTGTAGGTTGGATTGCATACCAAGGTATCCTCCTGCAATGTAATACCAGATTCTACCTCTCCACAGTGATACCCACTGCCCTCCCTCTAATCCTTTGACCAATTATTTTAAACCTATGCCTCCTGGTTATGGATCTCTCTGTGAATGGAAATGAATCCTTCCCATCCAATTTGACCAGGCCCCTCTTAATTTTCTGCTTGGCGTCCTCTACCACAAAGATACCTACTCCAGTCTCCTCCATCTTTTATAACAGTGAATATTCTCCATTCTTGGCCACTTCCTCATCAATCTCTCCAGTATGAAGCCACTTTTCCTGTAACGTGGAAAGCAGCTCTGTTCCACTTCAATGCCAGAGAAACATGGTGTCAATGAGCCCTCCAGTACAGGACATACTGTATGAGGGCACGAGGAAGCCATTCTCTACCGCCATGATCTGGAGGAGCTGGTGTTGGACTGGGGTGGACAAAGTTAAAAGATCTCACACACCAGGTTATAGTCCAACAGGTTTATTTGGAAGCACTAGCTTTCAGACCACTGCTCCTTCATCAGGTAGCTGTGGAGTAGGATCATAGGACAAAGAATTTATAGCACTCTATATAATGTTATAGAGTTATAGAGTTCGATTCACCACTGGAGATTTTGAAGGAGTAGTGAAAGTGACATAAGAGAAAAATATATAAAAAGGTCAAAGTACTCATATTAAAATAATTATTACTTTATCTTCTTTCACAGAACATGTACGTCACTGAAAAGCCCAACATTCACGAATAGAGATGTCTAGAAGGGCCTTGGGGTTCAAGTCCATAGCTCCCTGAAAGTGGCCACACAAGTAGATAAGGTGGGAAAGAAGGTATATGCCATGCTTGCCTTTGTTGGTTGGGGAATCGAATACAATAGTCAGGATATCATGTTGCAGCTTTATAAGATTTTAGTTAGGTCACACTTAGAGTACTGCATTCAATTCTGGTCACGACATTACAGGAAGGATGTGGAAGCTTTGGAGAAGGTGCAGAAGAAGTTTACCAGGATGCTGCCTGGAATAGAGAGTCTGAGCTATAAGGAGAGGCTAAAAAAACTCAGGTATTTCTCTGGAGTGGCAGAGTCTGAGGGGAGTTTGATAGAAGTTTATAAAATTGTGAGATGCACAGATAGGGTTGACAGTCACAATCTTTTTTCCCAGAGTTGAACTGTTTAATACTCGGGGGCATACATTTAAGGTGAGAGGGGGAAAGTTCAAAGGAGATGTGAGGAGTAAAAGTCTGGAATGGTAGAAGTCTAGAATGTACTGCTGGCAATGGTGGTGGAGGTAGATATGATAGGGGCATTTTAAGGAACTTTTAGATAAGCACGTGTGTATGCAATGAGTGGAGGGATATGGCTCAAGGGCAGGCAGAAAGGATTAGTTTAATTTGGCATCACATTCAGCACAACACCGTGGGCTGAAGGGCTCATTCCTGTGCTGTACTGTTCTATGTAACTGTCAAAAAGGAACTAAAGAAGTACTTGAAGAGGAACAATTGGTAGAACTACGATGGGAAGTGATGTGCAACTTCAGCAGGGGCAAAATAAGGAATTGGGATGTTATGTTGAGGTTATACAGGACGTTGATGAGGCCACTTTTGTAGTACTGTGTACAGTTCTATTGCCCTGTTATAGGAAGGATTTTATGAAATTGGAGCAGGTTCAGAAAAGATTTACCATGACTATATTTGTTGCCCATCCTTCACTAGCCTTGATGAAGTAGATTGCCAAGCCATTTCAGTGGAGTCAACCACATTGTTATGGGTGTGGAGTCACATGTAGGCCAGATCTAGTAAGGATGGCAGATTTCCCTCCCTAAAGGATATTAGTGAGTCAGATGGGTTTTTCCAACAATTGATGATGGTTGTCACAGTCAAGGTCACTGAAGCTAGCTTTAAATTCCAAATTTATGAATAGAATTCAAATTCCACCAGCTGGTGAGATGAGATTTGCACCCCAGGAAATGAGCCTTAGCCCTTGAATTAGTAGCCCACAACGTTACTATTCAACACCATCTCATAGGGCACAGACACGGCTGATGTGGGAATCCCAGTCTCAGTGCAGGAATGTTAACCCACCTCATTCAGAAACACTGCCAGGTCCACAAGACTTGGAAAAGACCATAAATTGTTTGAAAAAAGCTCGACTTTAGTTTTTAAACTGGACTTTGCTGGACTGAAACAAAGCTTCTCTTGATTCCATGACGCCGGTTGACTACAATTCTGGAAAGTTCCAACATCAATATCTCAGAGGGATCTTAGATACCATCTCATAGAATCTCTCCAGGGTAGAAAGATGCCATTTGGCCCATCAAGTCCACACTGACCCTCTGAAGAGCATCCCCACCCTGACCCCTGCCCTACCCGAACCTCGTAACCCTGCACTTCTCATGGCCAATTCACCGAACCTGCTCGCAACTTTGAACTCTTTCCAAATACACAATCAACGCTTTTTCATTATGTGGAAGCTGCAGTCAATAAGACCAAATGAGTGTTTACATTATGGGCAGAACCTTGGGTGATGTCAGCTATGGTGAAAAGTCTGGTAAAGCACGAGAGGTCTCAATGTCGCTTTGTTTTCCCCAGAATTCTGATATCGAGATGGGATTTTTGATCGGGAAGGGTGAGACAACTATTAATGGGGATTATATCACCGCACCAATTGCATATCCTGCCTTATTAATCATAACATCCTTAGAGTGCACATTAGAGACTATTTGGCCCATTGAGTGCGCAATAACACTGCAAAAAGCATCCCAACCAGACCCCATCCCATCCCTGTATGGTTAACCTATCGAGCCTGCACACAGTGGGTAATTTAGTATGGCCAACCCACCTAACCTGCATATCTTTGGACAGCAGAATGAAACCAGAGCACCTGAAAGAAACCCATGCGCACACTCCGTATCGACAGTCACCCGAGGGCGGGATCGAACCCTGGCAGTGAGGCAACAGTGCTACCCGATATGTATCTTCCAATCCCACCCCTTTCCTGAGAATACCTGGAGCAACTCCAGCTTACTGCTCACTCCCCCAGACCTCCATCTTGGATACGAGGCACCAACAGCTCAGGGCACCGCTCCATGGATAGCAGCCGAACACCGCCCATGGACGATGGCATCAGCAGTTGCCAGCTCATGACAGTAGCTTGGCACACATTTCCAATCCACTTACTGGGCACTTTGGCACTTCAGTGCTTCTCATTGGGTCATACCGGCCCTTCTCATTGCAATGCTGCCACAAAGTCTCTTTGTTCAGCAACGTTTCCTAGGACCTTACCATTAAGCACAAAAGTGCTGTCCTGATTTCCCCTTCCAAAATGCAACACCTCACAGTTATCTAAATTAAACTCCATCTGCCACTCTTCGGCCCACTGGCCCACTTGATAAAGGTCCTTTGACAGGAGTTGTGGAAGATGTATTTTCACAGAAATGGGGGTGCTCACTGATGACTACACAATATTCAGCACTATTCACAGCTCATCAGAGGCTGAAGCAGTCTGTATCCAAACATCCAAGTTTATTGGATATGACAAATGAGAAGCACAATTTGTGTCACACACATGTCAGGAAGTGACCACTGAACATAGGACATAGAACATAGAACAGCACAGTGCAGGAACAGGCCTGTTGCCCCACCAGGATGTGCTGACCAGGATGTCATTCTAAACTAATCCCATCTGACCGCACAGAGTCCATATTCCCCCATTCCCTGCCTGTTCATGTGTTTGCCTATATGCTTGGTAAACATTACTCACATATCTGCTTCTATCATCTCCCCTAGCAGCACCATTCAGGCACCTTTCATCCTCCAGGTAAGAATATTGTCTCACACATCTCCTTTAAACTTTCTCTCTCTCACTTTAAACCTGTGTCCCTCAGTATTTGACATTTCCATCTTTGGAGAAAGACTCCAACTATCCACCCTATCCATGTCTCATAAAGTTATACAATTCTATCTGATCGCCCCTCAGCCTCTGACACTTTAGTGAAAACAATGCAGGTTTGTCCAACCTCTCCTCTAGCCAATACACTCCAATTTAAGGCAATATCCTGGTAAACGTCTTCTGCACCCTCTTCCATCAGGCAGAAGATACAAAAATTTGAAAACACGTAGCAACAGATTCAAGAACAACGTCTTCCCTGCTGTTATCAGATTTATGAATGGACCTTTCATATATTAGAGTTGATCTTTCTCTTTACCTTCCCTGCAGCTGTAACACTATATTCTACATTCTGTTCTATTACCCTGATGTACTTATGTAAGGTATGATTTGGCTAATTAACACACAAAACAATACTTTTCACTGTATCTCAGTGCATGTGACAATAATAAATCAAATTAAAAAATCAATAATTAGTATGTTTGCAACTGGCAAAAGAATTGGGAGTGTTGTTGATAATAAGGAGCTTGGTCTCGGGTGACAATCTGATATTGATCAGCTGGTAAATTGGGTAGAGTCATGGAGGTGATGCATTTTGGGAGATCTAACAAGGGAAGGATTTGCACAATAAATATTAGGTCCCCAGGGAGTACTGAGGAATCATACCTTAGTGTATGATCCCTGAAGGTGTCAGCACAGGGAGATAGGGTGGAGAAGGAGGCATAGGGATGTTTACCTTCAATAGCCAGGACGTAGACATTAGGAGCAAGGAAGTATTGCTACAATGTTACAAACCACTGGTTAGGCCACAGATGGAATACCGAGTGTAGTTCTGGTCACCACACTATTGGAAGGATATGATTACACTGGACAGGGTGCAGAGGAGATGTTGCCTGGGATGGAAAGTCTCAGTGATGAGAAAGACTGGATAGGCTGGGCTTGTTTTCCTTGGAACAGAGGAGGCTGACGAAGGATCAGACTGAGGTGTATTATGAGAGGCATGTTTTGGCTGGATCGTGAGAATCTTTATCCCATGGCAAATGTGTCTAAGGCCAGAGGGCATAAGATTGAGGTGAGCAGTAAGTGATTTAGAGCGTGGTACATATATGGAATGTGCTGCCTGAGAGGGTGACAGACTCGCAACAGTTAGTGGGCGGCACGGTGGCACAGTGGTTAGCACTGCTGCCTCACAACGCCATGAGACCCGGGTTCAATTCCCGCCTCTGGCGACTCTCTGTGTGGAGTTTGCACATTCTCCCCGTGTCTGCGTGGGTTTCCTCCGGGTGCTCCGGTTTCCTCCCACAATCCAAAAATGTGCAGGTTAGGAGAATTGGCCATGCTAAATTGCCGTAGTGTTAGGTGAAGAGGTAAATGTAGGGGGGAATGGGTCTGGGTGGGTTGCGCTTCGGCGGGTCGGTGTGGACTTGTTGGGCCGAAGGGCCTGTTTCCACACTGGAAGTAATCTAATCTAATCTAATCTAATTTCAGAGGCATCTGGATAAGCAGTCAAAATGTCAAAATCTAGTAGACTATCATCCAAATGCAGATAAATAGGTTCAGTATAGTAGTCTAGTTTGGTGTTTGTTGGTCGGCATAGTTATGATGAGCCGACGGGCCTGTTTTATTCTGCATGACTCAATGGCTTTATAAATTAACTGAACTGGACTAGCCATATAATTAATGTTGTAGCCATGGCTAAAACAGCAGGTCAGAGATGAGGAAAATTGCAACAGATATCTCACTTCCGGCCTTCCCAAAGTCTGTCCACTAGGCACTTGCCTGGATGGGTGCAGCTCCGACAACTGGGCGGGCACGGTGGCACAGTGGCTCAGTGGTTAGCACTGTTGCCTCACAGCACCAGAGACCTGGGTTCAATTCCCGCCTCCGGCAACTGTCTGTGTGGAGTTTGCACATTCTCCCCGTGTCTGCGTGGGTTTCCTCCGGGTGCTCCGGTTTCCTCCCACAATCCAAAAATGTGCAGGTTAGGTGAATTGGCCATGCTAAATTGCCCATAGTGTTAGGTGATGGGGTAAATGTAGGGGAATGGGTCTGGGTGGGTTGCGCTTCGGCAGGTCGGTGTGGACTTGTTGGGCTGAAGGGCCTATTTCCATACTGTAAGTAATCTAATCTAATCAAAACACTCAAGAAGCTTGACACCATCTAGGACAAAGCAGAACATGTGACTGGCACCACACCCACAAGCATCCACTCACTCCACCACTGACGCTCAGTAGCAGCAGTGCATCCTATCAACAAGATGCCCTGCAGAAATTCACCAAGGCTCCTCAGACAGCACCTTCCAAACCTACGACCACCTTTATCGATGAGGAGAAGGACAGCAAATCCATGGGAACACCACACCCTTCACGTTCCCCTCCAGGCCACTCACCATCCTGACTTGGAAATATATCACCGGTGGAAAAGGAGCTGGGCAGGTCGGACAAGTCCGGACAAGTCAAGGGGACTGGAAGTTTGAAACTAGGATGAGGTGGGGGAAGGGGAAATGAGGAAACTGTTGAAGTCCACATTGATGCCCTGGGGTTGAAGTGTCCCGAGGCGGAAGATGAGGCATTCTTCCTCCAGGCGTCTGGTGGTGAGGGAGCAGCGGTGAAGGAGGCCCAGGACCTCCATGTCCTCGGCAGAGTGGGAGGGGGAGTTGAAATGTTGGGCCATGGGGCGGTGTGGTTGATGGGTGCGGGTGTCTCGGAGATGTTCCCTAAAGCGCTCTGCTAGGAGGCGCCCAGTCTCCCCAATGTAGAGGAGACCGCATTAGGAGCAACGGATACATGCCTGAATTGCTGTGCTCTTCCAGCACCATTGATCGAGAATCCCTTCAACCCTGGTACTCTGACTGAAACTCAATCAATAAACACATTGAACTGGAGCCCATATACAAGCCACTCAGACACAGAGCTGGAAGTAACAGAGACACGTGAATACCAGGGGGGAGAGACCACCAACGCTTCACTGGAGGTACACTAATGATGCCACCTCATGAGGTGGTGAAACGTCTTCAGAAAAACACATCAGCTCGGCGAATAAATCCCGAACCTGGGCTATTTCTGTAATGTAACAGAATGCAAACATACTGTGCTGTGCTCAATTTCCAAATGTTATAAAAATAAGGAATTACAGACTGAGTAACTATATTCATTGGAATTCAGAAGAATGAGGAGGAATCTTATAGAAATATATCAAATTTTGAAGTGAATAGATAAGATAGAAGTAGAGGGATGTTTCTACTGGCAGGTGGAACTAGGACAAGACTGCACAGCCTCAAGATTAAGGGGAGCAAGTTTAGGACTGAAATTGAGAAGGAACTTCTTCTCCCAGAGGGTTATGAATCCATGGAATTCCCTGCTCAGTGAAGCTACTTCAGTAAACATTTTTAAAGCTAAGATAGAATATTTTGAACAGTAAAGGAATTAAAGGTTATGGTGAGAGGGCGGGTAAGTGGAGCTGAGCCCACGAAAAGATCAGCCAGGATCTTATTGAATGGCGGAGCAGGCTCGTTGGGTCAGAGGGCCTACTCCTGCTCCTAGTTCTTGTGTTCTTAAGTACAAAATGTGGTTTCTCAGTTTACAGAGCTCGAACAGCTTCACTCATGTTACAGCATTGACTCTTTCCCTTGGCCTGCTGCTTCATTTATAACACCCTTGACAAATCGATGGTATGTGTATTGAAACTAACTGTCCACCCTAAATGAACTCTGAGATTTGTTGGCATTGCGGAATATCACAGCCACAATCTGATCTCCATTTTTGCTGCGTTGACCTGAAGATAGTTTGAGCTAATTGAGGATACACACACACGCATTGAGGATGGCATTAGTGAACCTTCTTTTTAACAACAAGTGGCAGAATCACTTTAGCGATCGCTCTTGTCACTGTCTTGCTTTACAATTTCTGCAAATGCTGTGTCCAGTTTTCAGTCAGTCGTGTGGCATCATTTCCCTTTGATGGAGCAGGCTAGAGGGGCTGAATGGCCTTCACCTGCTCCTCACCTGGATGTTTGAATGTTAGAATTCATCCAAGAGAAGCACAAACTAAACACATCAGCAAGTTTCCAAAGTGTCGCTCTTAGGAAGGCAGCCACCATCATCAAAGACCCCTCCCATCCTGGCATAGACTCTTCCAACCGCTTCCATCGGGCAGAAAATAAAAATTTAAGCACTCGCATCAACAGATTCAAGTACAGCTTTTCCCCCACTGTTATGAGATTTCTGAATGGAGCTCTCAAACTTTAAAATTAATATTGGTCTCGCTATTTGTTCACTTTCCCGGTAGCTGTAACACTGTATTCCTCCCTCTGTTCCATTGCCTTGATGGACTTTGTACGGTATGATCTGCCTGTACTGCACTCAAAACAAAACTTTTTACTGTGACTAGGTACAGGTGACAATTATAAACTACATCAAATCAAAACATGTAATTGTGGGATGTGAAAGTTGCTGGCTGGTCAACATTTATTCTGAAGAAGGGTCACTGGACCCAAAACATTAACTCTGATTTCTCTCCACAGTTGCCTCGCTCCCCTCTCCCTGGCCCAGTGGGACTGTCTGTTTGTCCCAGTCTGACAGTTAGACACACCATTGTTCTACCATTCTCTCATTCCGATCACTTAATCTGAACTACTTTCTCCACCATGACTCTACACCCAATCGCCCCCACAAATCCCCCTCCCCTCACTGTAGCATAAATGCTGTCTCCTCCACACTTCGCGTCAGCTCTATGGAGACTCATCTGAACTTGAAACATGAGCTTGCTCTCTCTCCATGGAAGCTGTCTGACCCGCTGTGATCTCCACCATTTGTTGTTTGCAGTGCTGCCAGACCTGCTGAGACTGTCCAGCAATTTCTGTTTTTGTCTCTGATCTCCAGCATCCGCAATTCTTTCAGTTTTTAAAATTTATTGCCCATCTCTAGTTGTGCTTGAGAAAGTAGGAGTGAGCTACCTTTATGAACTGCTGCTGTCCATCTGCCAGCACGTGGTAGAATGCTTTGTTTGGACAGTTAGGAGTCAATGACATTGCAATGGGTCTGGAGTCACATGTAGGAACCACCAGGTGAGGATGGCATTAGTGAACCTTCTTTTTAACAACAATGGACAACGGTTTCATGGTCATCATTAAACTTTTAGTTTTAGACTTTTATTGAATTAACATTCTCCTCTCTGCCATTCTGGGATTCGAACCCAGAACATTTGTGGATCGCTGGCTTACTAGTCCAGCAACAGTGCAACTAGGTTCAAGGCTTGAACCAACATTTGAAAATGAAAAACGGGCATTTGTAGACCATCCAAAGACGTCCCAAGATATCTGTTGAAACTAAGTTGGACACCCGATTTCATAAAGAGATTCCAGGACAGGTTACACCATGGGTCTTGAAAGTGGTAGGCCTGAAGAGGTTGTCTAAACAAAAAGTGATGGGGAGAGGTGGACATTTGCAGCATGTTGTTCTGATACTGTACATTTTGAAAGGAACAATGATTTGATGAACACACCTGCTTTAAAACCTGTAAATTGAAGAACATTCCTTTTAAGATTGCAAGTCAGCACTGAGAACACCTAGCTGTGTTATCTTAGCATTGATCCCAATTTAAAGTCATAGAGTCATACAGCACAAAAACAGACTCTTTGGTCCAACCAGTGCATGCTGACCATAATCCCAAACTAAACTAGTCCCACCTGCCTGCTCCTGGCCCAATTCCCTCCAAACCTTTTCTGTTCATGAATTCATCCAAATGTCTTTTAAACATTGTAATTGTAGCTGCATCCACCACTTCCTCCACACATGAACCGCTCTCTGTTTAAAAATCATGTCCATTTTAAAACTTTCTCCTCTCACCCTAAGATATGCCCCTAGTTTCAAACTCCCTCACCCTAGGGAAACAACCCTTGTCGTTCACTTCATCTAGGCCTCAATGATTCACCTCTCAACCTCCTTTACTCTAGTGAACAAAGTCTTAGTCTTTCCAGTCTACTTTTATATCTCAAACCCTCCATTCCTGGCAACATTCTGGTAAATCTATTCTGAACCTTCTCCAGTTTAATCATATCCTTCTATAACAGAGCAACCAGAACTGGACACAGTACTCCAGGATTGGCCTCACCAACGTGATATACAACCTCAACCAGCAGCCTTTAGAACTCAAATTCCATTAAATAAGATAGAAAATCTGCTAATGGTAACCACACCATCCATTGTTATCAGAATCCATCTGGCTCACTAATGTCATTTAGGACAGAAAATCAGCCGCTGTTACCTAATTTGGCCTACACAGACCCAAAGAAATTGAGTTAATCTCCTTTACAAGCCATTTAATTCAAGGGGCTATTCATGATGAGCAACAAACTGGGCATGACCTTGCTGGTCTCATTTTCATCATTTGGGGTGGGGACATGGGGAAGGGTACGCTAGTTGGAGTTCACCCTATAGAAGAAAGTGAGGACGGCAGATGCTGGAGATCAGAGCTGAAAATGTGTTGCTGGAAAAGCGCAGCAGGTCAGGCAGCATCCAAGGAGCAGGAGAATCGACGTTTCGGGCATAAGCCCTTCTTCAGGAATCCTGAAGAAAGGGTCATGCCCGAAACGTCGATTTTCCTGCTCCTTGGATGCTGCCTGACCTGCTGCGCTTTTCCAGTAACACATTTTCAGTTCACCCTATAGAGTCAGTCTTGGTTGAGTGAAGTCTTGGAAATGAGGTCTAAAGGATTAAAGGATGTGTCACCCACTATACCAGGATAGCAGTGTGGCAGGAGAAGGAGGCTGGGACATTGAGAGGGAAATCAGGGTCGAAACAGAAACAAACGCTGCAGGGAGTTTACTTTGAAAATGAAGGAATCTCATATATCCGAACCGTGTTCCAGTCGTGTATTGGAAAGACTTCAGCCTATTTTATATATATATATATATATATATCTCCCTCAAGGCATTCTATGCCTGAAAGCAACTTTATTGCCTTTCATTTCTCATTATCAAACACCTTTTTGTTGCATGTAGAAGGTAAGCAAAATTAGACTTTGATTTGATCTTTGTAAATTAAACTCTGGTTCTTATCTATCCAAGTCAATAAATTAAATTTTGATGTTAGTCATACCTTGGGAAACATTTTGTGTGTGTGACTTTGGAAGCACTTAAGAATATCATCAAAAAAATAAATTACACTTTCTACGAAATTCTTCATTGCTGTTTTAAAAAGTAAATCCCCGTCAGGATGGATGTATTTGGTGGCAAGGCCAGTGCTGCCTGATCATGTCTAGTTTGCCCTTGAGTTGCCTTCTTGAACCGCTGCAGTCCCTGTGCTGTAGGTAGACCCACAATGCCCTTAGGGAGGGAATTCCAGGAATTTGACACAACGACAGTGAAGAGTCATAAAGATGTACAGCATGGAAACAGACCCTTCAGTCCAACCTGTCAACGCCGACCTGGTATCCCAACCCAATCTAGCCCCACCTGCCAGCACCTGGCCCATATCCCTCCAAACCCTTCCTATTCATATACCCATCCAAATGCCTCTTAAATGTTGCAATTGTACCAGCCTCCACTACATCATCTGGCAGCTTGTTCCATACACGCACCACCCTCTGCGTGAAAAAATTGCCTCTTGGGTCTCTTTTATAAGAAACGGCGATACATTTCCAAGTCCAGATGGAGAATGGCTTGGAGGGGAACTTGCAGGTGGTGGTGTTCCTATAGTTTTTTCAAGAAGTAACAAAGAGGATTGATGAGGGCAGAATAGTGGACGTGATCTACATGGACTTCAGTAAGGCATTCAACAAGATTCCCCATGGGAGACCAGATAGCAAGGTTAGATTTCATGGAATACAGGGAGAACTAGCTATTTAGATACAGAACTGGCTTGAAGGTGGAAGACAGAAGGTGTTGGTGGAGGGTTGCTTTTCAGACTGGAGGCCTGTGACCAGTGGAATGCCACAAGGATCAGTATTGGGTCCACTGCTTTTCGACATTTATATAAATGATTTGGATGTGAACAACAGGAGGTATGGTTAGAAAGTTTTGCAGATGATACCAAAATTGGAAGTGTAGTCGAAGGTTACCTTAGATTACAACGGGATCTTGATCAGATGGACCAATTGGCTAAGGAGTGCCAGATAGAGTTTATTTTAAATAAATGTGAGGTGCTGCATTTTGGAAAAGCAAATCAGGGCAGGAATTATACACTTAATGCTAAGATCCTAGGGAGTGTTGCTGAAGAAAGAGACCTTGGAGTGCAGGTTCATAGCTCCTTGAAAGTGGAGTTGCAGGTAGATAGGATAGTGAAGAAGGCGTTTAGTATGCTTTCCTTTATTGGTTAGAGTATTGAGTACAGGAGTTGGGAGGTCATGTTGCAGCTATACAGGACATTGGTCAGGCCACTTTTGAAATATTGAGTGCAATTCAGGTCTCCTTCCTATCAGAAGGATGTTGTGAAACTTGAAAGGGTTCAGAAAAGCTTTACCAGGATGTTGCCAGGGTTGGAGGATGGATGAGTTGGATCAAAGGGTCTGTTTCTGTGCTGTGCATCTCTCTGACTCTATGACTCTATGTATCTGCTTCTGTCAGGTGCAGGAAGATTATTCCCCTCGTGGAGAGTATACGCCAAGAGGGCATATGCTCAGATTAAGGAGTCAAACATTTAAAACAGAAAGAAACCCCTCTCAGGAAGTAGTGAATTTGTGGAATTCTTTACAGTGGAAGGTTGTCAAGGTTGGGTCATTCAGAATTCTCAAGGCTGAAAGAGATAAGTTTGTAATCAGTAAGGGAGTTGAGGATGATCAAATCAACCATGATATCACTGAATAGCAGAGGAGACTCAATGGGCTGAATGGCTTACTTCTGTTCCTAAGTCTTATGCTCTTGTTCTGCTAGATTTGATCATGTGTTTGAAAGGTTCTGTCAAAGGAGGCTTGGTGTTACAGTAATTCATCTTGTAGGTAGTACATACTGCTGCCACAGTGCACTGGTGATGGAAGGAATGCATGTTTACATTGGTGATGTGATGCCACTCAAGTGGGTTGCTTGGTCCTAAAAGAGCATTGAGTTTGTTGACTCTTGTTCAAGTTGCACCCATTCAGGCAAGTGGAGAGTATTCCTACACATTCCTGATCCTTCTTAGTAAGGGTTGGACAGGAAGGGGAATCAGGTGGCCACAAAATTTCCATCTTTGTTCATGGATTGTGGGTTTTCCTGGTGCCGTGGCCACCTGTATTTGCCACCTGTACTTAATGGTTGTTTTGGATCTGGAGTCATGGGTAGGTCATCTGGTTATTGACGGTGAATTGCCTCCTCTAAAGAAAACTAATGAAGGAGATTGATCCTGACGATAATTGACAATGGTTTTATGGTTGGAGAGTGTGAAAAAGCACACAGGTCAGGCAGCATCCAAGGAGCAGGAGAATCAACATTTCGGGTATAAGCCCTTCATTAGGAATGAGGCTTGTGGGCCATGGGGATGGAGAGATCAATGGGAAGGGGTGTAGGGCTGAGGAAAGGTAGCTGGGAGTGCAATAGGTAGATGAATGTGGTGGTAATGGTGGTAGGTTGGTGGAGAAGGTAGAGTGGATGGGTGGGAAGGAAGATGGACAGGTAGGACAGGCCATGAGGGCGGTGCCAAGTTGGAAGGTTGGATTGGGATAAGATGAGCGGAAGGGGAAATGAGGAAACTTGTGAAGTCCACATTAACAATGTGTGGTTGGAAGGTCCCAAGGTGGACTCACTTTCTCCGAATAGTTATATGGTTGTCATTAAGCCAGATTATAATATCAGATTTATATTGAATTTAAAATTCACCATCAGCTATAGTGAGATTAAAATGCATGCCCTCAAAACATTAGCCTATGTTTCTGGATTACTAACCCAAAGACATTACCACTGTGTCACCATGTCCTCATGTTGTAGCTGGTCTAACCTGACCTGCAGTGCTGTTCCAGCAATAAAGTTTCAACTTTGATCTCCAGCATCTGCAGACTCACTTTCTCCCCAACCCAAAGACATTACCACTGTGTCACCATGTCCTCATGTTGTAGCTGGTCTAATTCAGTTTTTGACCAATGATAACTCCCAGGCCTGTGCTCCCCCATGTTCTAGCCTCCTCCCCCACAGACCAGTCCTTCTTATCGCAGGCTGGAATTACACACCCTACCTATTCCTGATGAAGTGCTTTTGCCTGAAACGTCGGTTTTCCTGCTCCTTGGATGCTCCCTGACCTGCTGTGCTTTTCCAGCACCACTCTAATTTATACCCTATCTATTGTTAGCCCAAACAGTCTCCATTCACAGCTATTCATCCTCCCAGCCAGAACATTATCCATTCCTTTGTCAGTTGACTGTTCCTCTCTCTCTTTGGGCTCTATCCCCACCTATGCTTTACTACTTACCTCCTCTCCCCAACCCTACCTTCTGCATAAAAACAACGTTTTCCCAGCTACCATCAGTCCTGAGGAAGGGTCACCAGACATGAAACGTTAACTCTGATTTCTCTCCACAGATGCTACCAGACCTGCTGAGCTTTTCCAGCAATTTCTGTTTTTGTTTCTGACTTACAGCATCCGAAGTTCTTTCAGGTTTAATTTGATAACTCCCAGGTTGTTGATGGAGGATTCAGCAATACTAACATGATGTTGAATCTTGAGAGATATTTAGTGCTTAAGAGAGAAAGCTTGAGTCTAAATTCCTAGTAAGATTATCTTTTATTTAACACTCTATGACCTGTGTGCCTTTAGATGTTGCAAAAGGTTCTACATATCCTAGTGAGTTCAACAGAGCATCTCTCTCTGGAGTCTCCTTGTCATCTAACATCTCACATCATTGATGGCAGCTGAACTATTTAAATATTTGACTAACATCCTGCACAGAGAACAGTGTTAATAATAACAGGCCGACAGGGTAGGGGGGATCGACTTAAAGTGAGAGGGGAAAGATTTACAAAGGTCCTAAGGAGCAACCTTTTCATGCAGAGGGTGATATGTGGATGGAATGAGCTGTCAGAGGAGGCTGGTACAATTACAACAGGCATCTAGATGGGTATATGGATAGGACAGGTTTAGAGGGGTATGGACCAGGTGCTGGCAAATGGGACTAGATTTATTCAGGATATCTGGTCAGCATGGACGAGTTGGACCGAAGGGACTGTTTCTGTGCTGTGCATCTCTGTATTATCAGTACAGGATTCAATCTCTGCCCGTGCTGAGGTAGACTCAGTAATAAAAATCTGAGTATAAACTGAGGCTCCACAGCGTAAATTAATCAAATAATCAGACCTGAGGAAGAGGAAGAGTAACAAATCCAGAGGCCAGACCAATAATCTCGAGACAACGGATTCAATTCCCACTAAAACAGATTTTACTAATTCATTCACAGGATGGGAGCTTCATGGGCTGGGCCAGCATTTATTTCTCATCCCTAACAACTCAGACGGTAGTTAACATTCAACCACACTGCCATGTATCTAGAGTCACAGGTAGGCCAGACCAGGTAAAGATCACAGATTTCCTTCCTTGAATAACATTAGGGAACCAGGTGAGATTTTCCTGATAATTGTCAACAGCTTTATAGTTACCATTGCACTCTTAATTCCTGTTCATTTTTTATTGAATTGAAACTCGACCAACTGCCCTGGCAGGATTCAAACCCGGGTCCTCAGAACATTATCAGGGTGTCTGGATCCATAGACTAGTGACAATACCATTCGACTGTTTCCTCACCATTTCTACACTAATCTCCCCCACATGGAGTCTGGAAGATAAAGTTATCTGGGGCCATGACTAGATGTGTCATGGTTATTGGTCAGAGGGTTTGGACAAGTGATTGACACATCTGAAAAGGCCAGCCCCCTAAATAATGTATAACAGTGGGGTTAGGCGGGGAGAGATGGAGAGAGAAAGAGAGAGCCCTTGAATCCTTGGGTATTAATGATCCCAACACACAACAGAGAGGAGCAGTGAATGTTTTCCCATTGAATTAATCCTCCCGTTTCAGTGAACACCACCAAGAAAGCAGATTCCTGGGTCATTACTCCATGACTGTTGGTGGATGCTGGTGCTAGATCTGTGCAACAGGAGCTCTGATAGCCCAGGAAGAGCTTTAAATTGCTCTAATGTACTAAGGTGCTGGATGAATGACATTTTTGGTTTTTATTCAAAACAAGCCTTCAAATCCATTATTTTAAATATCAGCTATTATTCTGCAAAATTTTCTTGTCTAGCTTGACAGTTAGAAAAGGGCACACCAAGGGTGGTACAGTGGCTCAGTGGTTGGCACTGCTGCCTCACAGAATCACCCTCAGGTGACTGTCCGTGTGGAGTTTGTATGTTCTCCCTGTGTCTGCGTGGGTTTCCTCCAGTTTCCTCCCACAGTCCAAAGATGTGCAGATTAGGTGGATTGGCTATGCTAAATTGCCCGAAGTATCCACTGTTCTACTGACTAGGTGGGTTGGCCATGGGGAAATGCAGGGTTGCAGGGATGAGGAGGGAACCTGGGCGGGATGCTCTTCAGACTGTCAGTGTGGACTCGATGGACCGAATGGCTTGCTTTCATGCTGTGAGGATTCTGTGATCTCAAGTTGCTATGTTAAGAGCAATCCTTTTGCAACAATAGGGCCAGACTTCGACTTGATTGGTTTCATTGGAACAAAACACGTGGCTTTGTTCTGTGCTAGGTCGAGGGTTATGTACATCAGCATTATCCATGACTCCCTGAATCAGATGGTTGTGCGTTCGAGTCCAACTCAGTGAGACTCGCAGCCATGTAATTCAGCCTGGTCACTCCAGTGCTGAGGGAATTTGTGTTGTCAAAGACACCATCTTTCAATTGAGAATTATTCCATGCTTTTTAAAATTAAATTCATATTCCACCATCTGCTCACATGCCCAGAACATTAGCCTGGGGTGCTGGTTTTACTAATCCAGTGACATTATGACTCAGCCCACAGACTGCCCATTAGACCAGCCCTTGATCTTCACCATTTAAAGGGGAAAATCTGCTTAATCTTGGAATTTAGGTTTAGGCTAGTTTCCCTGGAGTGTCAGAGGCTGAATGGTGACCTTACTTAGGTTCATAAAACCATGAGGGATAAGGTGAATGACCAAACTTTTCTCCTCAGGGTAAGGGGAGTCCAAAACTAGAGGGCATAGGTTTAGGGTAAGAGGGGAAAGATTTAAAAGGGACAACATGTTCACGCAGATGGTGGTGTGTGTATGGAATGAGCTGTCAGAGAAAGTGGTGGAGGCTGGTACAAGATTAGATTCCCTACACTGTGGGAACAGGCCGTTCGGCCCAACATGTCAACACCAACCCTCCGAAGAGTAACCCACCCAGACCCATTTCCCTCTGACTAGTGCACCTAACACTACGGGCAATTTAGCATGGCCAATTCACCTGACCTGCACATTTTTGGACTGTGGGAAGAGAAAAAAGAGCACCTGGAGGAAACCCAGACAAACACGTGGAGAATGTGCAAATGCCACACAGACAGTCGCCCGAGGCTGGAAGCGAACCTGGGTCCCTGGTAGCAGTGCTAGCCACCATGCCACCCACTGAGCTTCAATTCACACAATGAGCCTGATGCCTAATTACAACACTTAAATGGCATCTGGATGGGTATATGAATAGGAAGGGTTTAGAGGGATATGAGCCAAGTGCTAACAAATGGGAGTAGATTTATGATATCTGGTTGGCATGGATGAGTTGGACCAAACGGTCCATTTCTGTGCTGTACAACTCTGTGACTCTTTGACTCTAACTTGTCTTCATAATTTAACATTATGAGTCTGGTGTTGGTCCTGGGGAATAGGTACTAAGGCCTCTTGAAGGCTGAGATATATCCCTCATTGGCTGGGAATCGAGCTGCAGCTTAAACTCCACTATCTTGGTCCCAGTGGAGCCCTTTGTTACCACAGCACCGTGCCCTTCCACACACCACACACTTCCTCAGGCTCCTGTCTGACTCAGATTGTCAAATTGTGCTGAGTCCTTTTATTGAAAAGTGCAGGTTTTCATCAGTCAGGAGGCTGGCTGGTTAGTCATCCCAACCCATCCTCGGACTCAGACCCTGTTGAATGCTTGCACTGTCTAATGTGATGGCCTCACTAATGTTCCCCTTACCAGCGTCATCCTGAAGCCGAATCCCAACATCTATCAGCAGAACATACAGTTAAAAAAAGCACAGGCACATCAGAGGAAAATAAACCCTTTCTTAAATTGGCTGTTATGAAATAACAAACAAAGCAATCACTTACATGTTTAAATCATGATTAATATTCAATATTAATTTCTGCTTCACAAATTGGCTTAAATTCTATTCTCGTGAAGTTCTCTGAATGAGATGTGCTGAATTTCTCTTGAGAAACCCATTAAGAGATAACTAATTAGAGTATTTCATTTTAGTCTGGTGCAAACCTTCCCAACAAAGAAACACGTCAAACCACTCTGGAATACAAAGTGGGAGCAATTTGCTTACATTAAGTGCTGATGAGGTGCAGTGTGCTGATTTCTCAAATGGTCCACTCTCGCTGCAGGGAGTTGAATTGGCTGGCGTTGAAATTATAACCTTCCGCAGGCAACAGTGACCCTTGTTCTGAAGGTCGTCTCTGGGTGAAGGCCTCGACTCCAAGTGTCAGATTCATTCTCCTCGCTCTTCAAAGACCTGACAATTGTTTTCATCTGCATGAGCCATGCTCACATTAAGTACACGTCCACGAACTCCAGGTTAAAACCCAATGACTTTCTCAATCATTTTCACGAGACTGGAGGAATTAAGGACTTTGCTCATGGTAATGGCATTCTTTGGTCATCCACTTGAGAATCTCTGAGTGCGATTCAGCAAGAGTGAAACCGAATGTTGCAGATGGTCATGCACTGTAATGTTTCAGTGCTACTTATCCAAAACCCAGGCTAAGGTTCTGAGCACATGGGTTTGAATTACCCTGAAATTCATTAAAACCTGAAATTGACAAACTTGCCTCTTTTTTATTGCATTGATGTGGCACCTTATCAAATGTCTTCTGACAATCTAAGTATAGGACATCCACCAACTCCCCTTTATCTATAGCACTTGTTACCTCCTCAAAGAACTTCAATAAATTAGTAAAATATGATTTCTTTTTCAGGATAACATGTTGATTCTGCCTAAATTCCTCAAACCTGTCTAACTTCCCTGCTATAATGTCTTTAATAATAACTTCTAACATGACTCTCTTATGTTTCTGAATAGTTTTTGAACTAAACTGCGAATGGTAGCCTGTAGGTTCCTACTTTTGGCCTCCCCCTCTGTTTGAATAAAGTATTACATTTGCTAATTCCTAATCTAATGGAAACGTCCCTGAACTGAAGGATTTTTAGAAAATTAAAACCAATGCACCGATATCTCAGTAGTCACTTTTTTAAAATCCTCAGATGAAATCTGTCAAAATTCAAGGGCTTATCAGCCCCAAAGCTCCAATAATTTGCTCAGTACCACATGGCTCCCTTCCCTTTCCTGATTTGCAGTAATTTCTGGGATGACATTTTATCCTCTACAGTGAAGACCAATGTAAAATATTTGGTAAATTCAACCGTATCTCGTAATTTTCATAATTAGTTCTCCAGGCTTCTTTTCTAAGACAAGCTTTCACATTGTTAGGTTTTGTTTCAAAAATATCTATAGAACCTCTCAGTATCTGTTTTATATTTCTTGCTGGCTCTCCCTTTTACTGTAAATCTCCCCTCATCAATCTTTTAGTCATTCTTTGACTTCCTATATTCTGTCCAATATGCTGACCTGCCACTCACCTTTGCATATTTATCTCCCTTTTCTTTATATTTCATGCT
Organism: Chiloscyllium plagiosum; assembly: GCF_004010195.1. NCBI lineage: Eukaryota > Metazoa > Chordata > Chondrichthyes > Orectolobiformes > Hemiscylliidae > Chiloscyllium > Chiloscyllium plagiosum. The sequence continues at coordinate 9,402,736 of NC_057711.1, read as the reverse complement.
ATGTTTAACCTTTCTAGTGAGCAACAGATGGGATGTACATCCTTTGAAGCTTTTTTCTTGTTTATAAGTATTTTTGTTCATATCTATTGGTAGTATCTATTCTATGTATTCTGAAATATCCCCTTAAATTATCTACTGTGGTCTTTCTATTACTGAGCCTAATTTGCCTGATTACTTTAGCTGGGTTAGTTTTCATGCCCTCATAATTGCTCTTATTTAAGTTTAAAACATTAGTGTTGGACCAACTTTTAAAATATATAATATCTAGAAAGCTAGCAAAGTGTCTCTTGAATTTACAGAATGGCTGATCCTCAGCAAGCGTCTGGAGTAGAGAAATCTAAAGATTCTTCACCATTTGAGTAAAGAAACCCCTTGTCATCGCAGTATTAAATGATCTTTAGGGTGGCACAGTGACTCAGTGGTTAGCACTGCTGCCTCACTGTCCCAGGGACCCGGGTTTGGTTCCTGCCTGGGGCAATTGTCCGTGTGGAGTTTGCACATACTCCCCGTGTCTGTGTGGGTTTTCTCTGGGTGCTCTGGTTTCATCCCACAGTCCAAAGATGTGCAGGTCAGGTGAATTGGCCATGCTAAATTGCCCATATCTCTTAACCTCTTAAACTCCAACCCACTTGAAATAAGAGCCAACGTTCCATTAGCCTTCCTGATTCCCTGCTGTACCTACGTGTGCGCTAGCTTTCTGTGTTTTGTGCACAAATCGCCCCAAGTCCCTTTGTGTTGCTGCTTTCTACACTTTTTTTCCATGGATAATATATTCTGTTATTTTTTTGTCCCTTCCAAAATGAACAACCTCACATCTTCCAATATTATACATCATCAGCCAACTTTTTGCTCACTTGCTGAACCTATCAATATCTCTCTGCGTTACCTCACTTGCTTTTCCACCTATTCTGTGTTGTTATATCATTGCCTATGACCATGACTAGCCGCTGTGGCACTACCTATGACCACGATCACATCCATTAAACAAAATAAAGCTCTAATTGAAAAACAGCATGAGGAATGAAAATACCATCTTTTAACCTCAACTTATGAATTTTTTATAGGATAGACGATTGTTGAAGTTTCTGTCGACATTCCAAGAAAACAATGCCATATTGCATTAGTCCCTAGCTGTTTCACAGATTGAATATAAATGACATGGATTTTGCATCGATATTAAATTGTATTCTTTATGAAAATTGCATCTATAAATAGTTATTCCAGTAAGTTAACATGAAAAAAATCAAGGATATATTCCAACATTTTTGATGATTGCATCAAATAACAACAGCAAAACATTTAAAGTGCAGCATGGTTCAATCAGATAACAATTTGCATTTACCTGAACATTTTCTCAAAGAACTTCAAAGTGCTTCAATTTGGACAAACTATTTTGATAAAGGTTTTATATGGTTGAATGTATCAGTCCCATAAACATAAGGTCATTGACACAGCAAGTAAACTTGTTTTTGTTTGGTAGCTCAGCAACTACTAGGAGAAAGTGAGAGATGCTGGAGATCAGAGTGTGGTGCTGGGAAAGCACAGCAGGTCAGGTAGCATCCGAGGAGCAGGAGAATCAATTCCTGATGAAGGACTCATGCCTGAAACATCGATTCCCCTGCTCCTCGGATGCTGCCTGACCTACTGCACTTTCCCAGCAAGACACACTCTTCCAAGTTCATCAACTACTGAACATAGAACAGTACAGCACAGCACAGGAACAGGCCCTTCGGCCCACTATGTCTGTGCCCACCATGATGTTATTCGAAACCAATGCCAGCTGTCTGCACATGGTCCATATCCCTCTATTCTCTGCCTTTCTAAATGCCTCTAAGACACTGCCTTCCCTGGCAGCAAGTTCCAGGCACCTGCCACCCTCTGTGCAAAACATTTCCTCGCATATCTCCATTAAACATCCCCCCTCTCACTTTAAACCTACTCCCCCTAGCATTTGACATTTCCACAGTGAGAGAAAGACTAGGACTAGCCACATCTCTCATAATGTTATGTACCTCCATTAGGTTGCTCCTCAGTCTCTGATGCTCAAGTGAAAACAATCCAAGTTTGTCCAACCTCTCCTTATCATGAATTCACTCCAATCGAGGCAACATCTTGGTAAACCTCTTCTTCACGCTTTCTAACGCCTCCACATCCTTCCGACAGTGCAGTGATCAGAACTGTGCACAGTACTCCAAATGTGGCCTAACTAAAGCTTTACGCATCTGCAACATGACATGCCAACTTTTATACTCAGTTCCGCAACCGATGAAGGCAAGCATAACATTTGCCTCCTTCATCACCTGAGTTGCCATTTTCAGGAAGCTATGAACTTGCAAAGCCAAAACTCCCTGAAGTCCTCATCATTGTCTTAGATGCCTCAAGAGTGACTCCTTGCTGATTTACCTTATTCCATCCACCATAAGACTCAAGGCTTTTCAAACCTCTGTTACCAGTGTCTGAACTGACAACAACTCATAGACTCATACAGTCATAGAGCTGTACAGAATAAAAACTGGCCCTTTGGTCCAAATCATCCATGCTGATCAGATATCCTGAATAAATCTAGTCCCATTTGCCAGCATCTGGCCCATTTCCCCCTAAACTCTTCCTATTCATATACCAATCCAGATGCCTTTTAAATGTTGCAATTGTACCAGCCTCCACCACTTCCTCTGGCAACTCATTCCATACGCGTACCACCCACTGCGTGAAAAGGTTGCCCCATAGGTCCCTTTTTAATCTTTTCTCTCATACCCCAAACCTATGCCCTCTAGTTCTGGACTCCCCCACCCCAGGGAAAAGACTTTGCCTATTTACCCTATCCATGCCCCTCATGATTTTATAAACATCTATAAGGTCACCCCTCAGCCTCCGACGCTCCAGGGAAAACAGTCCCAGCCTGTTCAGCCTCTCCCTATAACTCAAACCCTCCAACCCTGGCAACATCCTTGTAAATCTTTTCTGAACCCTTTCAAGTTTCACAACATCCTTCCGATAGGAAGGAGACTAGAACTGCATGGAATATTCTAAACATGGTCTAACCAATGTCTTGTATAGCTGCAAAATGACCTCCCAACTCCTGGACTCAGTACTCTCACCAAAAAAAGAAAGCATACCAAATGCCTTCTTCACTATCCTATCTACCTGTGACTCTACTATCAAGGAGGTATGAACCTGCACTCCAAGGTCTCTCTGTTCAGCAACACTCCCTAGGACCTTACCATTAAGTGTATAAGTCCTGCCCTGATTTGCCTTTCAACACAGCACCTTACATTTATCTAAATTAAACTCCATCTGCCACTCTTCAGCCCATTGGCCCATCTGATCAAGATCATGTTATAATCTGAGGTAACCTTCTTCGCTGTCCACCACATCTTCAACTTTGGTGTCATCTGCAAACTTACTAGCTATACCTCTTATGCTCACATCCAAACCATTTATGTAAATGATGAAAAGCAGTGGACCCAGCACCGAACCTTGTGGCACTCCACTGGTCACAGGCCTCCAGTCTGAAAAACAACCCTCCACCACCACCCTCTGTCTTCTACCTTCTAACCAATTCTGAATCCAAATGGCTAGTTCTCCCTGTATTCCATGAGATCAAACCTTACTCCCATGGGGAACCTTGTTGAATGACTTACTGAAGTCCACATAGATCACGTTTACTGCTCTGCCCTCATCAATCCTCTTTGTTACTTCCTCAAAAACTCAACAAGTTTGTGAGACATGATTTCCTACACACAAAGCCATGTTGACTATCCCTGATCAGTCCTTGCCTTCCAAACCTGTCTCTCGAGATTGCATCCAACAACTTGCCCACCACCGAGGTCAGGCTCACTGGTCTATAGTACCCTGGCTTGTCCTTACTGCCCTTCTTAAACAGTGGCACCATGTTAGTCAACCTCCAGTCTTCCAGCACCTCACCTGTGACTATCAATGATGCAAATATCTCAGCAAGAGGCCCAGCAATCACTTCCCTAGCTTCTCACAGAGTTCTAGGGTGCACCTGATCAGGTCCTGGGAATTTATGCATTTTAAGACATCCAGCACTTCCTTCTCTGTAATATGGACATTTATTTCCCTACATTCTGTATCTTCCATGTCCTTCTCCACAATAAACATTGATGCAAAATACTCGTTTAGGAACTCCCCATCTTCTGTGGTTCCACACTAGGTTCCCTTGATGATCTTTGAGGGGCCCTATTCTATCCCTAGTTACCCTTTTGTCCTTAATATATTTGTAAAATACCTTTGGATTCTCCTTAACCCTATTTGCCAAAGCTATCTCATATTCCCTTTTTGCCCTCCTGATTTCCCTCTTAAGTATACTCCTAATTCCGTTATACTCTTCTAAGGATTCACTCTGGTAAAAACAATGACTGCAGATGCTGGAAACCAGATTCTGGATCAATGGTGCTGGAAAAGCACAGCAATTCAGGCAGCATCGAGGAGCTTCAGCAAAATCGACGTTTCGGGCAAAAGCCCTTCATCAGGAATAAAGGCAGAGAGCCTGAAGTGTGGAGAGATAAGTTAGGGGAGGGTGGGGGTGGGGAGAGAGTAGCATAGAGTACAATAGGTGAGTGGGGGAGGAGATGAGGGTGATAGGTCAGGGAGGAGAGCTTTTCCACCTATCCACTCCACCCTCTCCTCTGCTGTGTTCTCTGACAGTCCACTTCATGATCAGCTACTCAACCAATCTTAGTGTCATCTGAAAACTTGCTAATGAGGCAACCTACACCTTCCTCAAAATCATTTATGTATATCACAAACAACAGTGGTCCCAGCATGGATCCCTGTGGGACACCACTGTTCACAGGTCTCCATTTTGAGAAGCTCCCTTCCACTACTATTCTCTGTCTCCTGTTGCCCAACCAGTTCTCTATCCATCTAACTAGAACACCCAGGCAACTTCACCTTCTTCATCAGCCTACAATGGGAACCTTATCAAATACCTTATTAAAGTCCATGTATATGACATCTACATCCCTTCCCTCATCAATTAACTCTGTCACCTTTTCAAAGAATTCTATTAGGTTTGTAAGACATGACCTTCCCTGCACAAAATCATGCTGCCTATCACTGATAAGCCCATTTTCTTCCAAATGGGTTATAGCTGATCCCTTAGTGTCTTCTCCAGTAGCTTCCCTACCACTGACGTCAGGCTCACTGGTCTGTAATTACCTGGTTTATCCCTACATCCCTTCTTAAACAGGTTTAGCAATTCTCCAGTCCTCTGGGATCTCCCCTGTGTTCAAGAATGCTGCAAGATATCTATTAAAGCCCTAGCTATTTCCTCTCTCGCTTCCCTCATTACCCTGGGATAGATCCCATCCGGTCCTGGGGACTTGTCCACCTTAATGCCTTTTAGAATACACAACACTTCCTCCCTCCTTATGCTGACCTGACCTAGAGTAATTAAAGATCTATCCCTAACCTTAACATCCGCCATGTCTCTCTCCTCAGTGAATACCGATGCAAAGTACTCATTAAGGATCTCACCCATTTTCTCTGAATCCACACATATCCTTCCTCCTTTGTCCTTGAGTGGGCCAACCCCTATCCCTCAATACCCTCTTGCTCCTTGTATATGAACAAAAGGCTTTGGGATTTTCCTTAACCCTGCTGGCTAAGGATATCTCTTAATTCTTTGTTTCAGATTGGTCCTACATTCCCGATATTCTTCCAAGGCTTCGTCTGTCTTCATCCTTTTTCCTCTTAGCTAGTCTCACAATTTCACCTGTCATCCATGGTTCCCTAATCTTGCCACTTCTATCCCTCATTTTCACAGGAACATATCTCTCCTGAACTCTCTTTAAAAGCCTCACACATATTGAATATGGATTTCCCTTCTAACAGCAGCTCCCAGCCTACATTCCCCAGCTGCTGCCGAAATTTGATATAGTTCGCTTTCCCCCAAATTAGCACTCTTCCTTTAGGACTACTCTCATCTTTGTCCATGAGTATTCTAAAACTAATGGAATCGTGATCACTATTCCCAAAATAATCCCCTACTGAAACTTCAACCACCTGGCTGGGCTCATTCCCAAACACCAGGTCCAGTATGGCCCTTCCCCGAGTTGGACTATTTACATACTGCTCTAGAAAACCCTCCTGGATGCTCCTTACAAATTCTGCTTCATCCACTCTTCCAACGCTAAGTGAATCCCAGTCATTGTTGGGAAAATTAAAATCTCCTATCACCACCACCCTGTTGCTCCTACATCTTTCCATAATCTGTTTACATAGTTGTACCTCTATCTCACGCTTGCTGTTGGGAGGCCTGTAGTACAACCCCAACATTGTTACCGTACCCTTCTTATTTCTGAGCTCTGCCCATATTGGCTCACTGCTCGAGTCCTCCATAGTGTCCTCTTCAGCACAGCTGTGATATCCTCTCTGACCAGTAATGCAACTGCTCCACCCTTTTTACCTCCCTCTCTATCCCGCTTGAAACATTGATATCCTGGGACATTTAGTTGCCAATCATGGCCCTTCCTTCAACCAAGTATCAGTAATAACAATAACATTGCATTGAGGGTGAGTTGGAGGTTTGGATTAGGAATTGGCTGTCCCGCTTGAAACATTGATATCCTGGGACATTTAGTTGCCAATCATGGCCCTTCCTTCAACCAAGTATCAGTAATAACAATAACATTATACTCTCAGGTACTAATCCAAGCCCTAAGTTCATCTTGCCTTACCTACTATACTTATTGCATTGAAACAAATGCAGCTCAAACCACCAGTCCCTCTGCGTTCATCCTCCACTTCTTTCCTACTCTATCCCTTAGTCACACTGACTTAATGATCTAGTTCCTTTTAGGCTTTAGTTACAATCTCCTCACTGTCCACTAGCCTCCTCATTTGGTTCCCGTCACCCTGCCACATTAGTTTAAACACTCCCCAACAGCATTAGCAAAAGCACCCTCAAGGACATTGTTTCCAGTCTGGTTCAGGTGTGGACCATTCGATTTGTAAAAGTCCCACCTTTCCTCAGAACGGTCCCAATGTCCCAAAACTCTGAACACCTCTCTTCTGCACCAGCTCTCAAGCCAAGCATTCGTTCTGAATATTCTATCATTCCTACTCTGACTCACAGTGGATTAATATTCCGAATAATTGTACAGAGATTTGCGTTCAAATTCCACAATGGGGAGGTGATGTGATTTGAATTTATCGAATATAGAATCCCTACAGGCCATTCGGACCCTTAATTCTGTACTGACCCTCTGAAGAGCATCCCACCTAGACCACTCCACATATCCCATGACCTGTTCATCCATGGACACTACAGGCAATTTAGCACAGCCAATCCAGCCTAACCTGCACACCTTTGGACTGTGGGAGGAAACCAGAGCATCTGAAGTAAGCTCACACAGACATGGGGAGGATGTGCAAACTCCACAGAGATGAGGCTGGAATTGTACCCGGGTCCCTGGCATTGTGAGGCAGCAGTGCTAACCACTGAGCCATCGTGGTGAGGTGATGGGTGAGAGGTATTATTGCTGGGCTATTATTCTAGAGATCCAGGTAATGTTCTGGGGACCCAGATCTGTGGCAGATGTGGGTTCTGAATTTAATAGCAAATTTGGTACTGGGTTCACTAAGGAAGTTGCATGCAACTCCAGACCCACAGCAATGTGGTTAACTTTTCAACTGACCTCGGGGCAAATAGAAATGGGCAATAACTGCTGGAAGAGTGATAGGCTATATTCCATGAAAGAATTAAATTTAAAAAAAAATCCTTGATTTTATTTACTGAACCTAGCATCAGGCAGCTTACGACCCCTCAAGTTTCAGGTGAGAGCTCTGTCCCATCTGTGAAGGGGTTAATACTCTGAGAGGAGTCTTGAGATGTGAAAGGACCCATATGAATGCAAATTCCCTCTTCATACAAACTGTCAGCAGATTCATTTGGTACAAGCTCTTCACTGCAACCGTGTGTCTCGGCTCACACGAGGGGAACCAACCATTACAGAGTGTAGAGCTGTAACCTCGGCAGGTATTTAACAGTCTAGCTGAGTTATGTGGGCTTTGTATTGACTTATATTACAGCTGTCATCCAGAGAAAAATGATGTACCTTTGAAGCGGTTCCTAGCAACAAATAAATCAGCCAATCCCACGCTGGCTAGGCAGCTCCCTGTTTAAGTGTGTTTAAGTAACTGGCAGTGGAAAGGATAATAGATTTAGTGAAGATCAGACAGTAACAATAGGATTGTCTGATGTGTCAGCTCATTCCAACAATCAGTAAGAGCATGGCTCCTGGAAGAATCCCCAGCTGATAACAGGGCTGCAACTTGTTGCTGTGGTGAAACCTTAATCCTTTCCTGGATCTCCACGCTTCCAGGACTTTGAATCTCTTGTCATAAATTTGATGGAAGGAGGTGTATACGATGTTCTGACAATGGATGTAGCTGCTTTCGTGACTTCAGCAAGTCCATAGGTGCTTAAAAAAGTGTATCCACTTGTGGGATGAATCATAGAATCCCTACAGTGTGGATGTGGGCATTTATTGCCCGCCCCGAGCTGATCGGCTTGCTTGGCCATCACAGTGGGCAATTGGGAGTCAACCACATTGCTGTGAGGCTGGAGTCAGACTTCCTGCTGCCCCAGGAAGGCAGCTAACATCATCAAAGACCTCTCCCACCCTAGTTATAATCTCTTCCACCCTATTCCATCAGGAAGAAGGTAGTATAGGTTGAAAACATATACCAACAGATTCAAGAATAGTTTCTTCCATGCTGCGATCAGACTTATGAACAGACCTCTCATTTCTGGAGTTGATCTCTCTCTGCACCTTCTCTGCACCTTCTCTGTTACACAACATTCTATTCTATCACCCTGATGTACTTATGATTTGATTGGTTAGCATGCAAAATAATCCTTTTCACTCTGTATCTCAGTACTGCTGCGAATAATACATCTAATCAAATATGTAGGCCAGACCAAGTGAGGATGTCCGATTTCCTGCCCTGAAAGACATTAGTGAGCCAGAAGCTCCCATAGTCTATGTCCTGGCTAATGAAGGCATGCATCTTGAATACCTTCTTCACCACCCTGTCTATCTTTCACCACCTTCCACCACCATAGTTACAGAGAACCCTATTACCTGAGCTCAAAAGGTTGAGCAGTGAATATGGATTGCAGTAAGGCATTTGATAATCTTCCCCATGGTCAGCTCATTCAGAAAGTTACGAGGTATGGGATACAGGGAAATTTTGCAAGGAGAAAGTGAGGACTGCAGATGCTGGAGATCGGAGTTGAGAGCGTGGTACTGGAAAAGGACAGCAGGTCAGGCAGCATCCGAGAAGCAGGAGAGTTGATGTTTCGGGCATAAGCCCTTCATCAGGAAGCCCTTCTGATTCTCCTACTCCTCGGATGCTGCCTGATCTGCTGTGCTTTTCCAGCATCACATTCTCGCCGGGGAAGTTTGGCTGACTGGATACAGAATGGGCTGGCCAAAAGAGGAGAACGAATGATAGTGGATGGAAAGTATTCCGCCTGGACGTTGGTGATCAGTGGTGTCCTGCAGGGATCTGTTCTTGGGCCTCTGCTGTTTGTAGTTTTTATAAATGAATTGGATGAAGAGGTGGAAGGGTGGGTTAGTAAGTTTGCTGAAGACACAAAGGTCAGTGGTGTTGTAGATATTGTCGAGGGCTGTTGCAGGCTACAACAAGACATTGGCAGGATGCAGAGCTGGGCTGAGAAGTGGTAGATCGAGTTCAACCAGGAAAAGTGTGAAGTGATTCATTTTGGAAGGTCAAATTCGAATGCAGATTACAGGGTTAAAGACAGGAGTCTTGACAGTGTGGAGGAACAGTGGGATTGTGGGGCCCACGTACATAGATCCCTCAAAGTTGCCATCCAAGTGGATAGGGTTGTTAAGAAGGCATGTGGTGTTTTGGCTTTTATTAACACGGGGATTGAGTTTAAGAGCCGCGAGGTTTTGCTGCAGCTCTATAAAACCCTGGTTAGACCACACTTGGGAACATTGTGTCCAGGTCTGATCGCCTCAATATAGGAAGGATGTAGATGCTTTAGAGAAGGTGCAGAGGAGATTTACCAGAATGCTGCCTGGATTGGAGGGCTTGTCTTATGAAGAGAGGTTGAGTGAGTTAGGGCTTTTCACACTGGAGAGAAGAAGGAAGAGAGGTGACTTGATAGAGGTGTACAAGGTAATGAGAGGTAGAGATAGAGTGGATAGCCAGAGACTTCTCCCCAGGGCAGAAATAGCTGTCATGAGGGGTCATAATTTTAAGGGGATTGGAGGAAGTAATAGGGGTGATGTCAAAGGGAGGTTCTTTACTCAGAGAGTGGTGGGTGTGTAGAATGCACTGCCAGTGGTGGTAATAGAGTCAGAGATATTAGGGACATTTAAGAGACTGCTGGACAAGCACATGGACAGCAGTAAATTGAGGGGTGTGTAGGTTAGGTTGATCTTTGATTAAAATAGATGCTCAGCACAACGTCATGACCTGAAGGGCTGTACTGTATTGTACTGTGTTGAATGTTGATTTTACTGCTCCTCAGATGCTGCCTGAACTGCTGTGCTCTTCCAGCACCACTGATCCAGAATCTGGTTTCCAGCATCTGCAGTCATTGACTTTACCTACTCTGTTCCATGTTCTACGTTCTAAAAATGACTTTCTCTTCACTCTTCCTTTCATGACCCTGACATCCAGGTAGAAACTATAATTATCTACCTTTGACCGCATCTCCCTTTCAGCTTAATCAATAGACTGCCTATTAATACCTATTTACAATTTGGTGCCAATAGCAACTTTTCTAGGACATCTAGACTGTTCACTGTGAATTCAGAGACTGCTGCTATTGTCTTTAAATTGAAATGACTTTCAACTACCTCTCAATAAAACAACCTTTGACCTCCAATAATCAAGCCTTCCAGGAGTAAGATTAGATTACTTACAGTGTGGAAACAGGTCCTTCGGCCAAGAAGTCCACACCGACCCGCCGAAGCACAACCCACCCAGACCCATTCCCCTACATCTAACACTACAGGCATTTAGCATGGCCAATTCACCTAACCTGCACAGTTTTGGATTGTGAGAGGAAACCGGAGCACCCGGAGGAAACCCACGCAGGCACGGGGAGAATGTGCAAACTCCACACAGAGAGTCGCCTGAGGCGGGAATTGAACCCGGGTCTCTGGCGCTGTGAAGCA
>NC_057711.1:9389067-9390693 GCF_004010195.1 Chiloscyllium plagiosum | reverse complement strand
GGCGGTGCGGGGTTGTGGGACTATGAGGTTGGAGGCGGTGGATGGGAGATCCCCCGAGGTGATGAGGTTATGGATGGTCTGGGAGATGATGGTTTGGTGGTGGGGGCTGGGGTCATGGTCGAGGGGGCAGTAGGAGGAGGTATCTGCGAGCTGGCGTTTGGCCTCAGCGGTGTAGAGGTCGGTGCGCCAAACTACTACCGCGCCTCCCTTGTCTGCTGGTTTGATAGTGAGGTTGGGGTTGCAACGGAGATCTGTGCCCAGGCCCAGCCAATACACATACCCAGGTCCCATGTGGCCAATAAGATGAACAGATGCAACCACTTCGGCAGCTTTTTCCTGTAGTTGCATCCGCACCCAGATGGCGCAAGGGAGTGGTACCCAGTTCTCGATGGGGACTGGAGTTTTCCTCGGATGCACAGAACCAACTCTCCGATTTGGTTCCACTCAGCATTTAGTGTCAAAGGGCATTTTCCGTTCACTGAATTATTGTTGATGGCACTCAAACATTCAATTAAAGGCCTTTGGGATGTTGCATTTGAGAAGTATCTTATTTTAGATTAGATTACATTACAGTGTGGAAACAGGCTCTTCAGCCCAACAAGTCCACACCGACCCGCAAGCCACCCAGACCCAATCCCCTACACCTAACACTACGGGCAATTTAGCCTGGCCAATTCACCTAACCTGCACATTTTCGGATTCTGGGAGGAAACCGGAGCACCTGGAGGAAACCCACGCAGACACGGGGAGAATGTGCAAACTCCACACAGTCAGTCGCCTGAGGCGGGAAATGAACCCGAGTCTCTGGCGCTGTGAGGCAGCAGTGCTAACCACTGTGCCATCGTGCCGCCCACGATCCACTTTGAGAATTAAAAAAGAAATAAAACCCCTCATTTAAAGTTTGATTAAAGGCATCGAGGATATCGTCCCTGAGAAGTATTATGATCCACTTCGATACTCTTAATACTTAAAAAGAAATCAACCACCTCATTTAAAGCAACAGAACTATTCCCCAAGATGTTATAATTCTGTTTTAAGAAAAGAAATAAGTGTTTTTGATGTAAAATAATTAAACAAGCAAACACTACTAAGCTAACACAATGGTTTACGTTATGCATTCAGGTTTCTTCCTTACTTCCCTACAAGAACTCACCGATCAGAAACTTCAATCTTAATGTTGTTTCCTTCTGTACAGATCGCCCACAAGCAAGCCACAGATCTGTGAAGAATATTGCTCAGCTTCAGCTTCTCTCTGAGGTAAAATGTTAATTTGCCATCCCTGGATTGGTGAGAGCTCAGACCTTTGCTCATGATAGTTTGCAAGGCTTCAATCTATTCTGTTGGATGTACTTTGTTTGCAATAGGTTACCGTGGGTCAACTTAGATTCCCCCACTAACTACAAACTAAAAATCACACAACACCAGGTTATAGTCCAACAGGTTTAATTGGAAGCACACTAGCTTTCGGAGTGACGCTCCTTCATCAGGTGATTGTGGAGGGCTCGATCGTAACACAGAATTTATAGCAAAAATTTGCAGTGTGATGTAACTGAAATTATACATTGAAAAATTGATTGTCTGTTAAGCCTTTCATCTGTTAGAATACAGTGACAGTTTCACTTCTTT
>NC_057711.1:9373581-9388952 GCF_004010195.1 Chiloscyllium plagiosum | reverse complement strand
TGTGTGTGTCTGTCTGGGGTGAGGGTTGTGAGTGTGAGAAAGTGTGTGTGTGTGTGTGTATAGTGAGTGCAGAGTGTCTTAAGTCTGTGAGGGGGTGCATGTGTGGGAGTGTGTGTGTCTATAAGGGTGTGTGTGGGTGTCTGTGTGCGCATCTGTGTGTCTGTGTCCGTGTGTATGTGTGTGTGTGTAGTGCAAAGGTGATCACCTGTAATGTGACATGAACCCAAGGTCCCGGTTGAGGCCCTCCCTATGGGTACTGAACTTAACTATCAGCCTCTGCTCAGCCACTTTTCTCTGCTGCCTGTCCCGAAGTCCACCATGGAGGATGGTCACCCGAACTTTGTACACCCCAGTCCAACACCAGCATCTCCAAATCATAACTACAAACTAGGCAGTCTTCTAGCTTCTCTTCCTCATAAGATTCAAACTGTGATTAAGACTCGTCCACCTCCGAGGATTAAATGAAAGTTTTACTCTGTTTACAGTGCAGGCTCTCCATAACTGTTATTTATTTTGACTAACATTTTCTTTAGTCAGCTGCAAACCATACAAGGCCCAAACTGCATCTGAAAATCTCTCCCAAAGTCCAATCAGGTAAATTAAAACCCAAGAGCTTTCTTAAACTCAGCCATCAACATGCCCCTGCACTGTCTTCAAACCTACCTTTAAATTAATTACCCCTCATTTATTCTTTAACTTGGCAAAGTAAATGGATCTTTTTAACCTTTCAGTGTTTGCTGAAGATGTTCAATTTTATTTTAATTCAATATCCAAATCATAAGGTAAAATCTTCTCTCTGGACTGCAAAATTCTTTGCAAATCTTGTAGGTATCATGTCTCCAGCTGTTTAGCTAAATATGATCACCTGTTGTTTTATAACTCTCTTTATCTCTTCTGATTATTAATAAACATGGATAACCTTATGAACTGCTTATTTTGTTCAATATTCTGGAAATCACTAAAGCCCAGAACTGCAATTATCTTACTTCATAGCAATAAATTTTCTCAAAGTAAACATCATCTCTAGAATACTAAAATGAAGTGTAAATTAGAAATTTGTAAAATAAAGAAACTGATAATATATTTCAAGTGAATAAATGTGACCCAATAGTCATTACGGAATGTGGCTTCAAGTTAATTAAGTTTTGGGCGCTGAACATGACATTCCAAAATAATAGGAAGTTCGGTAAAGGGTTGGCTCTATTCGTGAAGGATGGCATTTGTGCATTAGTTAGAGATTACCTTGTTCCATTGGTGTGTGGCATCATCTCAGGAGGGAGAATTGGAAGAGGAGAGGAAAGGGAGTGGTGGGAGTAGTCTGCAGGCCCCCAAATAGTAAACATTATGGTGGACAGAGCGTGCAGGATGAAATTTCGGGTGCTTGTGATAAAGGGATAGCAACAATCACGCGAGGCTAGGTATAAATTAGAAGAAATTGGTCTTGGTAGTCCCCATGATGAACTCATTGAATTATTTCAAGATGATTTCCTTAGAATAGCACGTTTTGGAGTTGACTGGAGAGCGGGTTATATTAGACTTGGTGCTGTGTAATTTGACAGGATTAATTAATTGCCTCAGAGTTAAAGCTCACTGAGACCACAATATGATTGAACACCATATCCAACTTGACAGGGAGAAAATTGGGTCAAAGGTTAAGATTGTAAACCTAGCTAGTTGTGCATGAAAGCTGAGGCAGCTGAAGTGAACTGGGATAGGGGACAAATCAATAGAGATACAAAAGCAGTTATGCAAGGGAATATTCCAGAATATTCAAAGTATAGAGAAAAATTCTAACAGAAGACCTATGGTAAATGAAAGAAGATAAGGGGAAAAGCATATAACTGTGTAAAAGACTAATTTGAATATAAAGAATAGCAGAGCATGATAAAAAGGTTAATCAGGAGGAAAATCTGAAAATACCACAGGAAGCTAGCTCAGAATGTAAAATAGACAGACAGGTATTTAATAATCCGGATAAGAGAAAATAAAATGAGTGTTGATCTTCTAGAGAGTGAGAATGTGGAGTTAACAATAGATAATGATGACAGGGGATATAAAATAAATTCCAATAGTAGGTGGTGGTGGTGGAAAGGAGAGAGGAACATTGGAATTACAATCCTTAAGGAAATGGTATGGAGCAAACGGATGAAGCTGTGGAAGACAGATCCCTGGTCCTCTGATCCTTCATCCTTAGGTAGCAGATGGGTTGGTGTTGATCTTTTAAAACTGCTCAGATTCTGAAAGTAGCAAATGTGATCCCTGAATTCAGGAAGAGAGAGACACAGAAAACAGTTAACTTGATGTCTGTCATGAAGTGTTGTCATTGGTCATTAAAGAGATTAAAGCTCTGACATTAGAAAAGCTCAGGATAATTGAGCAGAGTCAGAATGAGTTTGTCAAAGGAAAATCATGTTTGAACATACATATTGGTATTCTTTAAAGGAATTAAGTGCTGTGAATGAGGAGGAACCTGTTGAAACATGACACTTTGATTTGCAGACTGTATTTGGTAAGGTCTCACATTAAAGGTCTTTCTTGTGGAAAATTAAAGTTCATGTTTCATGGGGTAACATAATAGCATGGATAGAAGAGTGGTTGGCTGGCAGAAAATAGGGAGTGAGCAATATCGGTCTTTGCCGGATTGGCAGAATGTGATGGGTGGAGTCCTGTTGGCACCTGTGCTGGGGCTAAAGCCTTTTACAATTGACACGTCTTCAATAAGGGGAGTGAAGTCATGGTAGCTCAATTCATAGATTAAACTGAGAGAGTTCAGAAAGCATGGTGCCGAGAAGAAGGGGGGGGGGGTGTGGCATGGTGGCACAGTGGTTAGCACTGCTGCCTCACAGCACCAGGGTCCCAGGTTCAATTCCAGCCTCGGGCAACTGTCTGTGTGGAGTTTGCACATTCTCCCCGTGTCTGCGTGGGTTTCCTCCGGGTGCTCCGGTTTCCTCCCACAGTCCAAAGATGTGCAGGTCAGGTGAATTAGCCATACTAAATTGCCCACACCTTTAGGTGCATTAGTCAGAGGGAAATGGATCTGGGTGGGTTACTCTTCAGAGGGTCGGTGTGGACTTGTTGGGCCGAAGAGCCTGTTTCCACACGGTAAGGAATCTAATTTAAAAAAAGACATAAAGCAATTGCTGATGGACATAGGTAGGGTGAGTGGGTGGCCAAAAATTTGAAAGAATGTGAGTTGTTAAATTTGTTGCGTCGCCATTGTCTTACTAGACCAAAGGGGCTGCCCTCATTTGACAGTAGCAACCTATGGTGATTTAACCTGAGGGCCACTAGACCTCAGGCAAGGGAAGAGATTAAGAAGGAGAATTCTTCATGGAAATTGAACCCATGCTGTTGGCATCCCAACTGAGCTAAACTGAGCTAAGCTGACCTCTGTTGTTAAACTTGGCAGCAAGAATAAAAGGAGAAAGTGGAATATGACTTAAATGTGAAAAGATACAGAATTCGGAAGTTTAGGACTCACTAAACGTTATTTGGTGCTAAATGACCTAACTTTGTCACATTTTGTATGTTCATAAAGGGACATGGCATTTGATAAGGTCGGTCAGTCATTTGAGGACCAGAAAATCACTGATGTAATGCCCCCCATGTTCAAGAAGGGAGTGAGGCAAAAGATGGGAATTATAGGCTGGTTCACCTGACCTCGGTCATTGGTAAGATTTCAGTGTCCATTGTGAAGGGTGAGATTTTTAAACAGTTGGAACTGCATATTCAAATAGGGCAAAGCCAACATGGTATCATCAAGGGGAAGTCATTCCTGACAAATCTGTTAGAATTCTTTGAGGAAGTAACGTGCAGGTTAGACCAAGGAGAGCCAATGGATGTTATCTACCTGGACTTCAAGAAGGCCTTTGACAAGGTGCCGCACAGCAGGCTGCTGAGGAAGATATGGTGTCAGAGGCAAGGGAATAGCATGGATAGAAGCCTGGGTGTGGCATAAAGCAGAGAGTGGGGATAAAAGGGTCTTTTAAGTATGGCAGCCAGTGACAAGTGGTGTTCTGTAAGGCTCAGTGTTGGGATAAAGGAGTTTAGAAGGGTGAGCAGGGATCTAATTGAAAGATACAGAATACTGAATGGTCTGGACAGAGTGAATGTTGGGAAGATGTTTCCATTGGTAGGAGAGACTAGGACCCGAGGGCACAGCCTTAGAGTAAAGGGAAGGCCCTTTTATAAGGAGAAACTTCTTCAGCCAGAGAGTGGGGAATCTGTGGAATCTGTGGCAGAAGGCTGTGGAGGCCAGGGCAGTGAGTTTATTTAAGACTGAGATAGTTAGGTTCTTCAGTATCAAGGGGATCAAAGGTTACGGGGAGAAAGTGGGAGAATGAGGCTGAAAAACTTATCAGCCATGATTGAATTGCGGAGTAGACTCGATGGGCCGAATGCGCTAATTTCTGCTCCTATGTCTTGTGGTCTTGTGGGATGTTGATCTCAGATTAAGATAAATGTTCGGCACAACATCATGGGCTGAAGGGCCTGTACTGTGCTGTGCTGTTCTATATTCTATGTTCTATGATGTATGGCCTTCCGAATCTATGACATTGATCATCTGGTTGGACAGAGAGTACACATACACGGGAACACCTGCAGGTTCCCCTCTGAGCCACTTCCCATCCTGTCTCGTCATTCCTTCTGTGTTGCCGGGTCAGAAGGCCCTCTTCCTGACATCCATCCCAAGGACTGCAGCGATTCACGATGGCAGTACCTCATCACCGTGGTAACTATGAATGGGCAATAAATATTGCCAGGAGTACTCACAGCTCTAATATTGTGTGCAGTTTAAGTCTCCCTCATTTAAGAAAGGATGTAAACGTGTTGGAGGTGGTTCAGAGGAGATTTAACTGGTTTGATACCTGGAATGAAAAGGTTGTCTTATAAGGAAAGGATAGGCAGACTGGGCTTTTTACCCCTGGAGTTTCCAGAGAGAAAACTGACTTAATTAGAGTGTATAAGATTTGAATGGTCTTGGATGTGGGAAGGCTGTTTCCTCTTGTGGGTGTGTCCACAGATTTCGGGGGCCACCCTTTCAGGATACAGGGTTTCTGTCAAAGGCTTGTGTGACTTTGGAACTCTCTGTCTCAGAAAGCAGCAGGGGTTGGGCTGTTGACTAATTCTAAGATGGGGATGGGTGGATTCTTCTGTTGTAAATCAAATAACTGTGGATGTTGGAGATCTGAAATGAACAAAAACAGAAATTGTTGGGGAAGCTCAGCAGGTCTGGCCACATCTGGGGACAGAGAACCACAATGAATGTTCTGAGTCCTTTCTTCAGAACTGATCGATTCTCGTTAGGTAGGGGAAATCAATGATACTGGGGTAGGGACAGGGGGGTGGGGAGTGTAGATGGGAGAGTGGAATTCAGAACACAAACAGACCGCCGATGATCTTATTGAAAGGCCAAGCAGGCTCAAGGTGTTAAATGGTCTAACTTTGCTGCATATTGTATGTTCATAAAGGGACAGGGTTGTTTAATAGGGTCGGTCAGTCATTAGGATATATGGCCTACAAACCATAAACTGGTAATGACTGGTGACATTGAGGGCCGCAAAATGAGAGGAACGAAGGAAATACTTTGATAGATTCAGCAACAGATTGGGAATCAGACTGGGAAACCACATCAAGATCTCCGCTGCTATCGAGGGCAGGGAATGATGTGAGCATTCATGTCGCAAAACAGGGCGACTGAAGAACAAACCATCCACATGGTCATATTAAAAGAGAGAGGTGATCTGGATTGATTAAACCTTTTTGGGGGGCGGGGGAGAGAAAGATATTGTGTTCTGTCAAATTCAACGCCAACCCAGTTTTGTCCCACAGCTCCCAATTTGCTAGCTGGTATTTTTCCATTGATCAGCCAGCATTTCACGGAGGCTGCATTTTGACCATCACAGGGCACAGGTAGACAGGGCAGTGAAGAAGGCTTTTGGCACACTGGCCTTCATCAGTCAGGGAACTGAGGAGAGAGGTTGGGAAGTTGTGTTGCAGTTGTGCAGGACGTTGGTGAGGCCGCACTTGGAGTAATGTGTTCAGTTTTGGTCACCTTGCTATCGGAAGGTTGTTATTAAATTGGAAAGAGTGCAGAAGAAATTTACAAGGATGTTACCTGGACTCAATGGTCTGAGTCATAGGGAGAGGTTGGACAAGCTAGGACTTTTTCTAATTAGAGCTCAGGGGACTGAGAGGGTGAAATGCACTCAGTGTTTTTCCCAAGTGTTGGGGTATCCAGGCCTAGAGGGCATCAGTTTAAGGTTAGAGGGGAAAGAATAAAACGGAACCTGAGGGGCAACTTTTTTTTACACAGAGGGTGGTACGCATATGGAATGAGTGCCAGCAGAAGTGGTTGAGATGGGTACATTAACAACCTTTAAAAAGCATTTGGGCAAATACATGGATAGGAAAGGATTCTAAGGAAATGGACCAAGTGCAGGGAAATGGGGTTAGAGTGGATGGGTGTTTTGGTCGGCATGGACCAGTTTGGGCCAATGGGCCTGTCTCTATGCTGTAGGACTCTATGGCTCTATGACCTGCTCCAGTTTTATCCTCTAGTGGCACCCCTCATTTGTGAAGTCAGTTCCCGAAGATGGCTCTGACTGAGCTAGACCCAGATGTGACATTCCAGCCGCAATGATTCGATTGGAGCAGATTATGAATCTGTTTTTAAGTTTAATTGAATTCTCAGCATTGTGTTCTCGTGGCTTCTCAGATGGGAAGTTGTTAGATTTCCCACTGTTCTGCATATGATGGTGCTCTTTCTGAGACATGTTTGTATTAGTGTTTCCCTTAGTGATAAAGCAAACAAAGCAATAATTAAACTGACAAGTTCTATTTCTGTAGAGTTCTGCTGTTTTGCTGTGAAGTGTTGGCACTTTCTGTCAAATATCACAGACAGCTAACTGTGAGCGTACTGCAAGTAACTGTAGGAGACCGGCTTCTCACATCAACATGAAATGCCTCAGAATCAACATGCTTTGTCATTAGAATGCACTGACCTCTCTCCGTAATCAGATTGATATTTATACAGCACCTTTTTATGCTGTAAAGTGACTCAAGATACGTGATAGGAGTGATTATCATTCACAGTCTGGCACTGGACCATAAGGAATCGGAACAAGAGTAGGCTATTCAGCCCATCATGCTGCTCCTTCATTCATTAGGATCTTGGGCTGATCTGACATTCCGCGCATCCACTTTCCCACTTTTCCCTGTAACCCTCGATTCCCCGACTGATCAAGAATCTATCTCTCTCAGCCTTAAGTATACACAAGGACTCTGCCCCCACCGCTCTCTGTAGACAGACAGGAGGCTGGAAGAACACAGCAAGCCAGGCAACATCAGGAGGGGGAGAAGTCAACGTTTCACGTGTAACCCTTCTGCACTTGCAGATGCTGCCCGGCTTGCTGGAGGAAACCCAGATCCCGCAGGGTTATAGGGCTAATGAAAACAAAATACTCGGGATGCTGGAAATCTGAGACAAATGCAGAGATAAGGAGAATTGTTTTCACCCAGGGAATGGAACTTGAAATTAGTGAGCTCTGTGGATGCTGGAAAGTCAGAGTCGATAAAGTGTGGAGCTGGAAGAAAGCACAGCAGGTCAGGCAGCATCAGAGGAGTGGGGATGGGGTGGGGGGGCAGGGGTCGACATTTCAAGTCAGAGCCTTTCATCAGGAACTCGCTGACATAAGCAGGTGAGGCTAAAATATTCAGTGTTTTCAAAGCTAAAAGTCACACAACACCAAGTTATAGTCCAACAGCTTTATTTGGAATCCCTAGTTTTCAGAGCGCTGCTCCTTCATAAGGTGGTCGTGGAGTTTCTCCATAGCTACCTGATGAAGGAGCAGTGCTCCGAATGCTAGTGCTTCCATATAAACCTGTTGGACTATAACCTGGTGCTGTGTGATTTTTTTCAGTTTGTCCACCCCAGTCCGACACCGGCATCTCCAAATCAATGTTTTCAACTCAGAGTTAGATATAGTTCCTAGGGCTAAAGGTATCAAAAGGATATGGGGAGAATGAGGGAGCAGGGTGCTGAGGTGGATGAATGGCAGAACAGGCTCAATGGGTTGAATGGCCTACTCCTATTCCTGGTTTCCATGTTTATCCCACCCTGGGTATCGTTAACAAAAGGACTGCCCTATAATGCTGCCATATCATTTTACTTTGGTAAGCCCACATCCCAATCCCTCCGTTTCCAATTAGTTTAAGGCCCTTTCTATTCCCCTAGTTATTCGATTCAACAGGACACCTGACCCAGCAAGCATCACCCCTCAATGGGACAGTCAAATCCCACTATTCTCTGAATTGTTACCAAAGTTAAAGATCTCATTACAGCATGAAAATATTCCAATTTACCTATCGTCTTAGATACGGCTTGACAGTGAGCACCAACCAGGTTTCTGCACTTAACAAGAATTAGTAATTTATTACGAATAACTTGATTCTAGCCACAGATAAACCATGACAAATTGTTGCCATGTCATTTTGCTATACACCCCTCCAGCCCCTTGGTAAAACTCCCCCTTCACACATGCAGACACAAAAAACATTGGTGTCAGGGACAGAGGGAAAGACTGGGAAGCTAGTTCAAGGGTCCCTGGCCACAGTGTTCATTGAGATGTTCCTTTAGGTTTGTCAGTCTCCTCAGTCTCCCATCTTCCAGATTCTTTCACTTGCTTGCAAGAGGCACAGAGTGACTGGCTCACGACATAAAAAGTCTCTGACTTATTGGTTAAAAGCAACAGCTTGCATCAACAGATAAGGCAGAACACATTGTCCATCTTCAGGTTTTAGGTGTTCACTGCAGAGAAATGAGTATTGAAAAACCAATTGCAATGCTTTTAAAAGAAGCAGTTGCTTTCCCTCAAAATAGCTGGTTTCTGTATCATTTTGGTTGGGCAAGCATAGAATTAAGTTCTGAAATCAATTTTTTTAACAATGTAGTTTTGACTCCTTGTGGATATATATACCAGTTGGTGGTACTATGTTATAGAACATAGAACATAGAAGAATACAGCGCAGTACAGGCCCTTTGGCCCTCGATGTTGCGCCGATCCAAGCCCACCTAACCTACACTAGCCCACTATCCTCCATATGCCTATCCAAAAGTAGAAGTGTGCCTGACTAGCTCACTTTTAAAACAGTTATTATATTCCTATTGGGGGTTGGTTAGCTTGGAGAGCTGGTTTGTTATACAGAGTGACATGAACAATTTAGGTTCAGTTTCTGCACTGACTGACATTACCATGAAGGACTTTCCTCAACCTCTTCCCCCATCTGAGGTGGCTATAAGGGACGTTAGTGAGGCCACTCAGATAAGGTTACAAAGAGTGGTGAACTTGGCCTGGACAATCACAAAGGCCGACCTCCCATCTCTCGAATCCATCTACCAGGCCCACTGTCAAGGAAAGGCCGCCAGCATTCTCAAAGATCCATCCCACCCTGGCAATGTTTTTCTACAACCTCTACCATCAGGGAGAAGGAACAGAAGTCTGAACATATGCACCAGCCGGTTTCTACCCTACTGTTGTTAGAATATTGTCGAGAGTATGGTGCTGGAAAAGGACAGCAGGTCAGGCATCACCCGAGGAGCAGGAGAGTCGACGTTTCGGGCATAAGCCCTTCATCAGAAATCATTCCTGCCCAAAACATCAATTTTCCTGCTCCTTGGATGCTGCCTGACCTGCTGTGCTTTTCCAGCACCACATTCTCGACTCTGATCTCTAGCATCTGCAATCCTCACTTTCTCCCTGTTGTTCGATTCCTGAATGGACTCACAATTTCTGAACATTGGCCTGTAACTGTGTTTTTGCTTTTGCAGCTATTTATCTATTATTTACTGATCGACGCTACTTAACTCTGCGATCTGCCTGTATTGCTCGCAACACAAAGCTTTTCACTGTGCCTCGGTACACGGGACAATTAATTCAATTCAATTCAATTCACTTTTGGAATACTGCATTCAATTTTGGTCTCTCTACTATAGGAAATATATTGTTAAACTTGAAAGGATTCGGAAAAGATTTACAAGAATTGGGATTGAAGAGGATGAGTAGGCTGGGGCTGTTTTCCTTGGAGCATTGGAGGCTGAAGGATGATCTTATTAAGGTTTATAAAATCATGAGGGACATGGATGGGGTAAATACGCAAAGTCTTTTCCCCAGGGCAGGGGAGTCCAAAACTAGATTTAAGGTGTGAGGGGAAAGATTTAAGAAGGACCTAAAGGGTAACATTTTTATGCAGAGGGTGGGTTTGTGTTTGGAATGAACTGCCAGAGGAAGTGATGAAAGCTGGTACAATTACAGCGTTTAAGAGGCATCTGGATGGGTTTATGAATAGGAAGGGTTTAGAGGGATATGGGCCAAATGCTGGCAAACGGGACTAGATTAGGTTAGGATATCTGGTCGGCATGGACGAGTTGGACTGAAGGGTCTGTTCTGTACTGTATATCTCCATGACTCTGTGATTCCATGACTCATAGCGACCCTCAGATTAAACCGCTGCCAGTTGTCTCTCTGTTACAGCCCTATGGTGTGGTAATCTGTGATGATTTTACACATACCTTCACACTATAGGCTTTATATTGAATAATGTTTCAGTTTCAGTATTCACTTAAGGATAGATGTACTTCTTTTTTGTTGTTGTTTTTAAATTAACTTCATTCCACACACTATTAGCTATAACTGCAAACACGGCAACACTTAAGGAGTATTTTTCAGGACATGCAATATTGAGAGCTATATATCAATTACACTTATGGGACATTGGGCCCAAGAATTGATTAATTATTTGCACTTGACACCATGCCCTGAAAGGAATGGGCAAATAAATAATCTTAAAGGTTTCTCAATAGAAAGAAATAAGATTTAATCAGACAAGAATCACACAGCGCCTAACAAATTGGAGATAGATCATGAACTGCTCAGACCAGAGCTGAGGAACATTCTTGACCATGTACTAGCAAGAGTTAATAAGCAGTGGCTAGACACATAGTCAGAAGAAGAACAATGACGGATGTTGGTCAGCAGATCATCTCAAAAGATAGCAACAGAATTGGCCAGATGTTAAGACCTGTTGTACAAAAATGTTTATCAACTGTCTTTGTTAATTGATGCATTTTTGTATTTATTGTAGTTCACCTTATATAATCTGTGAACCTCATAAAGATGCGCTCATGTCTGGCACAGTTAGTAACCACACTGAATCAAGTGCCCTTTTAACATCAGCTCTCCCAGGTCACTCTGTCATTGTAATTGACTTAAAATTTAGGTTTAAATTAAAGCAGAGCCCAGATCTTAACAGGTCCATGTGCATCAATCTTTCGTAAGTGGCATAGTGTGTTGCGAAAATGATTAGCTAAGCAACAGGAACCTTGGGTTGCATAAAATTAGAAGTATTGAGCAGGAAGTTTGGGCTGAACTGTTCTAAAATGCTGGTAAGGACTCGACCAAACACAAACAGAAATTGCTGGAGAAACTCAGCAGACCTGGCAGTATTTATGGGGACAAAGTTTCAAGTCTGATGGTGCTCGGTGCCTTCAGGAAAGATGTAAAGATCCTGGATAAGGTGAAGAGAAAATTTACTACAATGTTCTAGGGATGGGAGTTTCCAACTACAAGGCTAGGTTAGAATGTCTAGGTCTGTTTCCTGGAAGCAAAACATTTAGACGGGAGATTTAATAGAGTCATGTAAAATTATGACAGACCCTGGATAAGGTAGACTCGAACACACTCTTCCCAACGCAGCTGATTGGACAAGACCAAGGTGATGCATGGTGAAGATTTTGGGCAAGGGATATGAGGAGAATATGAAGAAGATCCATTTTTACACAATAAGTAGAAATCATTGCCCTGAGGGGTGGCGGAAGCAGAAATAATTAACAATTTTAGAAGGAAATTTGATGGGAACTTGAGGAAATAAGCTAATATGGTACTGGGGATCGAGCAGGGGTCGTGTGGTGGCACTCACTAAAATGCTCTTCAGGGAACTTACATGGATATGGTGGGCCAAATGGCCTTCTTAGAGCATCCAATGACTTTGTGATCAGGACTCGAGTTCTTTTCCCCAAAATATCAATCAACACTAGATCGACAGAATGTAAATCTCAACTCGGTGGTTTTCTGTCAGCTATAGGTTTTGAGTGATATGGGGGCAATGGTGAGATGGAGTTAGATTGTAGACCAGCCATCTGAATGGCAGAATTTCTTCAGGCATGCCTCTATCTGAGGAGTGAGAAAGTTGGCTTCTCTAAGTCCTTTTCATATTTTGGCTCAGTGTCACTTCCACTAAGTTTTAGGAAAGGTTTCCCTTCATAAATCCCGTCTGTCTTTCTCAAGCTGTTGTACCAAAGGCCACCTCATTAACGATGTGCTGCCTGATTCTATGGTGATACCCACTTCCAATACTAGCCCGATTCTAACACTCGCCGAAGCGGGCTACAATGTCACTGGTATCATCTTTACAAGGCGATTCTAAACCTGGACTAGCACAGTCTGGGGTTCTCCTGAATATCAGCAGCAAAAGGGAAATTGGCATCCCTCTTCGTGGGCTGGGAACTGGATGCCCTAGTGGGCAGGATGCTGTTGAGGATGGAACCTTTTGAACTTTTCTCCTTCCATTATCTGACACCAGATGTCCCTCGAACTGGCTCGGAATCCACAGTTAGGGTAGGGTGAGTTCAATCTGATGTGAAAGTTATGAGGAAAGATTATAAATGATCTCTATTCAGTCGGCAGCATGCCTGGCGAGGGAGTTTGATTTGGATCTGCACATTTCAGTGACAAATGGTCCAACTTTATATTTGGACACATTCTATATTTTCTTAATCTTGCTTTTGACCTGTGATCTTTTCCAAACCGACTGAGGTGCTATAAATCTCTTCAATTTCAGCATAAAAGCCAAATCGTTTTGGTCATGCAGAGGACCTCGGAAAGTGACACAGGCTGTAAAAAAGGATTTGTGAGGGTTTATTTGACCTGAAGGGAAAATGCAGGGATGGGATAGACTTTTAATGGGAGAGTTAATGTAGCAGAGAGATGAGTTTTGACAGTCCCGTGGCCTTGGCTTATTACGGGATTTTCTTGGTCTCAAGTTCACCCAGGACGACTTTAAACCTGTAACATCTGCTTGCATTTAATGTAACGTCTTTCTAAATTAAGTTGCCTGCTTAGGGTTACACTGCCCCGTTTGAATTTTAATCCATCATTTTGGGGGATGGTGGGGGTTGTTGAACCAAGCCTCCAATCCCCTCTATGCTGAACATTATGGGTCCATTGGTACAATTCTTGAGGAAGTTAAAGGGAACATAAAATAAGAAACGGTCCATTTCACAGCCGATCTGATTCCGGCCTTAGCTCCACTTGACTGACCACCACCTTCTCAAGGGGCAACTGGAAATGGGCAATAAATGCTGACCCAACCAGAGACACCAACATCCCATGAATAATTGAAGTGCTCTGTGACATTGTGAAACAGAGAAAAGGTGCCATAAAAACGCAAATGCTTCCTTCCTATATTGGGAGAGATTGCATCAAATAAATTAATGGATAGGGAGAAACCTGTTATATAGACCCAGAGAGAATGACAAACCAGGTTACCAGCTTCCAAGGCGTGTGAGTCAGAATTGGTTATGTTTTTCATCAAGAGCTATGGAACGGGCAAGGGGTGAATTTATTCTCCATGACCTGAGGGCAGTAAGACTCAAGGTCATAGTCTCACTTTGCTTTGCGTTCACTCAAACATGGAACACGCATAGGCCTGGCCAGCTTTGAATCACAGAGTCACAGAAGAAGGGAACATTCTGCCCATTGAGCCTACACTGGCTCTTCAGACAAACGTCATGCCCTAGTGATAATCTCCTGCCTCTCCCCCATTATTCTTGCACACCATTTCTGTCCAATTAACCATACAGTACTCTCTTAAATGCTTCAGTTGAACCTGCCTCCACCAGTTTTCCACGTGCTTCCAGACCTTAACTAATTGCTGACTGAAAATATATTTTTCTCTTAAGTCACCCTTGCTTCATTTGCACGTCACTTTAAGGAAGGGTTGAACAGGGTGTTTGAAGTTTGGAACTCTCTTCTGCTAATGGCAGTAGATGCTGGATCAGTTGTTAATTTTAAATCAGCGAAAAATATTTTCTTTTTGTGAAGTAAAGTTATTAAGGGATATGGGCCAAAGGCAGGTATATGGAGTTAGGCTGGGGAGTGTGGGGCTGGAAAAGCGCGGCAGGTCAGGCAGCATCCGAGGAGCAGGAGAATCGACGTTTCAGGCAAAAGTCCTTCAAGATGAGCCATGATTTCACTGAATGGTGGGATAGGGTTACCCAAGGAGCTGAATGGCCTGTTCCTGTTCCTATCTTCCCTTATTCCCTTGTTCCAACATGTCATGGTGAGCTGCTTTCTTGAAACGTTGCCTGATAGCGGTGCACCCACAATACTGTTAGGAAGGGCTCGCCAGGACTTTGACCATAGCGGGGATGGTGATGTGGTTTCAAGTCAGGGTGGTTGTAGAGAGACAGGCATGCGGTGGTGGTCCCTGTGCATCTGCTGCCTTTGTCAGTCTGGCTGGTTGATGCTGTGGGTTTGGAAACTCCTGCTGAAGGAGCTTGGCAAGTGCATCTCTACATTCCACTAATGTCACCAATTTGCAGCAGTGACGTATTATAGATGGGGATAGAGTAACTGCACAATCTGTGGGCTCCTCAGCTGGTCCACTCTATCTGTTTCACTTTTTTTTCTTTCAGTGCCTTTTGTTCATGCTTCCATTTCTTGTGGTACCTTCGCTTGCTTTAATGACTTCAGCGGAAGGCGTCTTCCCCCGGCCCAGTCCCAGCGACAAGGTGGTTTCCAATGGTCCGGAATGCTGGTATAGGCCTGGCACATGTCAGGGAGGTCTTAGTGATGAGGGGTGTCTCAGCCTGGAGTGGTGTTCTTGTCCCATTATGGAGGTCTCCTTTGCCAGTTTCTAGGTATTCCAGCAGCCCAGAGTGAAGATTTAATCTATGCATGGAGGTCTCACCTTGGCATGGTGATCACGTCCTTTCTTTGGAGGTGACGACCAGACTTCCAATGACCCAGCACTGATGTCTACACCCAGCGTGGATGTCCATACCCAGTGTAGAGGTCTATAGCCAGTGCAGGGGTCTATAGCCAGTGCAGGGGTCTATAACCAGTATAAAGGTCTATAACCAGTGCAGAGGTCTACAACCAGTGTGGGGGTCTATACCCAGTATGGGAGTCTTATCTCATGTGTGGGTGTCTTATCTCAGTGTGGGGGTCTTATCTCAGTGTGAGGATCTTATGTCAGTGTGGGTCTTATCTCAGTGTGGGGATCTTATCTCAATGTGGAGGTCTTATCTCAGT
>NC_057711.1:9365889-9372599 GCF_004010195.1 Chiloscyllium plagiosum | reverse complement strand
AGTGTGGGGGTCTTATCTCAGTGTGTGGGTCTTATCTCAGTGTGAGGTCTTATCTCAGTGTGGGGGTCTTATCTCAGTGTGAGGGTCTTATCTCAGTATGGGGGTCTTATCTCAGTGTGTGGTCTCATCTCCGTATGGGTGTCTTATCACAGTGTTTTGGGTCTTATGTCAGTGTGGGTGTCTTATCTCATTCTGAGTGTCTTATCTCAGTGTGAGGGTCTTATCTCAGTGTAGGGATCTTATCTGAGTGTGAGGTCTTTTCTCAGTATGAGGGTCTTATCTCAGTGTGGGGGTCTTATCTCAGTGTGAGGGTCTTTTCTCAGTTTGGGCGACTTATCTCAGTGTGGGGGTCTTATCTTAGTGTGAGGTCTTATCTCAGTGTGAGGGTCTTATCTTAGTGTGTGGTCTTATCTCACTGTGGGGATCTTATCTCAGTGTGTGGTCTTATCTCAGTGTGGGGATCCTATCTCAGTGTGTGGTCTTATCTCAGTGTGGGGGTCTTATCTCAGTGTGAGGGTCTTATCTCAGTGTGGGTGTCTTATCTCAGTGTGAGGGTCTTATCTCAGTGTGTGGTCTTATCGCAGTGTGGGGTCTTATCTCAGTGTGAGGGTCTTATCTCAGTGTGTGGTCTTATCTCAGTGTGAGGGTCTTATCTCAGTGTGTGGTCTTAGCTCAGTTTGGCGTCTTATCTCAGTGAGGGGGTCTTATCTCAGTGTGCGGATCTTATCTCAGTGTGAGGGCCTTATCTCAGTGTGAGGGTCTTATCTCAGGTGGGAGTCTTATCTCAGTGTGAGGGTCTTATCTCAGTGTGAGGTCTTATCTCAGTGTGGGGGTCTTATCAGAGTGCGTGGTCTTATCTCAGTGTGGGGTCTTATCTCATTGTGAGGGTCTTACCTCAATGTGGGCTTCATATCTCAGTGAGAGGGTCTTATCTCAGTGTGTGGTCTTATCTCAATATGTGGTCTTATCTCAGTGTGAGGTCTATCTCAGTGTGAGGGTCTTATCTCAGTGTGGGTGTCTTATCTCAGTGTGGGTGTCTTATCTCAGTGTGGAGTCATGTCTCAGTGTGGGAGTCTTATCTCATTGTGAGGGTCTTATCTCAGTGTGGGGGTCTAATCTCAATGTGAGTGTCTTATCTCAGTGTGGGAACGTTATCTCAGTGTGAGCGTCTTATCTCAGTCTGTGGCCTTATCTCAGTGGGGGAGTTCTTATCTCAGTGTGAGGTCTTATCTCAGTTTGAGGGTCTTATCTCAGTTTGAGGATCTTATCTCAGTGTGAGGGTCTTATCTCAGTGTGGGGATCTTATCTCAGTGTGGGGATCTTATCTCAGTATGGGGGTCTCAGTTAGAACCCAAGAGCCGTTAATTGAAGTGTGATGTAGATTTCCCATTTTTCCCTGTAGTTTAATGACTCCTGTCATTAATGTCAGTGCCATGGTGTGGCAGCTTATTAAACATCTCACTGTATTTCTTTTTAAAAATACACATGGCAATAAATTGGTATTCTATTCGAAGCAAAGATACATACAAGTGAGGGCAGAGTAATGAATCTGTAAACTGCAAAGTGTAGTGACCCATTCCAATTTCTTCCAATCATTTTGTTGCTATGGTTATGTGACCTGAATTTCTGCATCCACACAAGTACCCACACTAATCACAGTAATGTCGGATTACTGAGATACATTTCAACTCGATGTATCTCCTTACACAATGCACCATTTGCAAATTCCGTGCTGTGAGGGAAGTTATTTTAACTCGTCCTGTCCTGGTTCTGTCCAGAAACAAAAACAAAACAGAAATTGCTGGAGAAGCTCAGCAGGTCCAGCAGCATCTCTGGAGAGAAATCAGAGTTAATGTTTCGAGTCCAGTGACCCTTTCTTTAGAACCCTGCCCATGTTGTCCATGACATGGGCATACATTGGAAAAGTTACACCTGAGTGTAAGGTTGGAGCACAAGGAATTTGTCCAAAGTTACTTGAAATTCCCACTCTCTTTGATCCACTGTTCAATTTCATCGAAAGAAACTACAAAGAAAGAAGAAAATCACTTAAAAAAATCAAAGCTCAGGAAAAGAAATGACCACAACATAGTTAAACCAGTAGAGACCTTTAGTATCTCAGCAAATAGTGTTCAGGAGAGAAATATGATTTTAATTTCCTAGTTTTAAGCAGTATGATATCGTGATATTGAATGAATTGTAGGGGCAGTATTAAATGAAGATATTACATTTTCATGGAGATAGATTGGAATAAGGACTCTCAGAACAACTAAAGTAAAACTGAGACTGAAGGCTCGGGATGAAGTGGGAAAAGTAATTCCAAGTTTTAAGCAATATCACATGGGATAGATGTTTCCGAAATGAGTCAGGTCCTGTTTATTGGTGCATGGGAGCTGGTTAGGCCAACATTTATTGCTTATCCCTGATTGTTCAGAGGGTGACCTCATTGCTCTGGGTCTGGAGTTACATGTAGGCTACTGCAGGAGGAATGGCGAATTAAGGGTAAAAACGAATTACAACCGACGATGGTAACTCAGTCGCAATTAGTCTCGCTTTTCATTGGATTCAAACTTCACCATCTGCCTTGGTGGGATTCTAACCCCCGGCCTGAAAATGTTACTAATCCAGAGATATTACCACTGTTTTCCTGTATCTTTAAGTCGATAGGGATTTCCATTTATGCTTTGCTTCTGGAAGATTTGATGTGGTTGGGGTCTTGCAAAATGCAGCATATAGCCAGCACACTGTTGTCTGAGTTCAGAAGTCGTGATCCCTTATTAGTCTCATTTTAACATGAAATAAAGAGAATTTCTGACGAAACTCTTCCTGGTGCCTTCTCATTGACCAATTTGTCTTGAACCCAAGCTCTCAGCTAACGCATAAAGCCACCCCCACGCCCAACAAGATTGACTCTTGTCTACCCTCCCTCTGGCCTCTCAAACGCAGCTCCCCAGTCTCTCCACTACCAGCCAGGCTATGCCAATGCCCCAGACTGGCCTCAGGGACCGGCCGGTAGATACAGTACAGGCTTGAACCATTCTCAGCTGTTAGAGAACATACAAGTTTGGAAAGCTATCTAGTTCTCCACAAGGTTAATCTGCTGTTTCAGTTACAGTGCTGTGGCGTCAATCCCAGGAGCCTTGCAGTGGCTGTTCCTTTTAAGGCAGCTCACTGTGTTCTAGTTCCCTCCGTGACTACCTGGTCAGGTCCACGCCCCCTACGACCCACCCTCCCATCCTGGCACTTTCCCCTGCCACCGCAGGAACTGTAAAACCTGTGCCCACACCCCCTCCCTCATCTCCATCCAAGGCCCTAAAGGAGCCTTCCACATCCATCAAAGTTTTACCTGCACATCCACTAATATCATTTATTGTATCCGTTGCTCCCGATGCGGTCTCCTCTACATTGGGGAGACTGGGCGCCTCCTAGCAGAGCGCTTTAGGGAACATCTCCGAGACACCCGCACCAATCAACCACACCGCCCCGTGGCCCAACATTTCAACTCCCCCTCCCACTCTGCCGAGGATATGGAGGTGCTGGTCCTCATAATCCAGTTTAATGCTCGGGGGAGATTGATGTAAATCCCTTGATGGCAGCTAATGGTGACCCTCACTGTCCACCACCTTCTCAAGGACAGCTAAAGATGGGCAATAAATGCTGGACCACATCATGACACACAAATCTCATGAATGAATAAAAAAATCATAATGATCCATTTAGTTCACCAATGCCCTTTAGGGAAGCAATGACCATGTTTATGACTTGGCTGCAGGGAGTGCTGTAGCCACATTTGCAGATGACATTAAAATTAATGCGAAAATAAATTGTGATGAAGAAATAAGAGAGACCAAGGTGGTCAGGATCTAAGGCATGATAAGGCCCCACACATACGTCAAATGGCTGTAGGAAAACTGAGATGGGTTCTTCACCAATTCTTCCAGAAGCAAGGAAAGAGATGGGAGGGACTGCTCAACCATCTGGAAACGCTCATCCCCAGACGTTTCATTTCCTACATGCTTCACATATTACTGTGGAAGACGTGTATTTACATAACATGAACCCATTATGTCCAGAGAGAATCGCAAAGGAGATTCTGTTGAGAAAGACCAGTTCCCAGTGAAACAGGTGACATTTAAGCCACGAAAAGGGGCTGATGTACAGGGGGTGTTCCAGAGGTGTGTGAGTAACTAGTATCTGAGAAACATGAGCTTGCCACTGAGTGACCAGCCTCCCCAAGAGCAGTGCAGGAACACTTGTACAACATAGAATGTAATAGTTCAAGACAAGAGTTCAGCATCATCTTTTATAAACAATACAAAAACAGCCTTGTCTATAATATCAGTGTCCCAAGAGTATTTAATTGACAACGCCTCAGGTTTGTGGGAAGTCCAGTTAGGTTTCTATGTTCACTGTGCATATGAATAAATAAGTTAAATAATTCATACGCCGAGGGGTACTCCTGTAGTCGATAAATTGATGGTTCCAAAGAATGATATAAAGAAGAAATGTTACTTCCCACTGCAAGCAATTCGGCCCATTGTGTCTGCACCAGCTGTTCAAATGAGCAATTCACTCTCGACCATAAAAGATCAAAAGGTGTACAAGTTGAAGTCAGCCATTCGGCCCATCGAGTCTGCTCCACCATTTGATGAGGTCATGGTTGATCTGATAATTCTCAGCTCTAGTTTCCTGCCTTTTCCCCATGATCCTTGATTCCCTTCCTGATTAAAAATCTGCCTTGAATATACCTAATGACGATCAATCCTTACAATAAGGAATTCCACTACCCTCCAAGAGAGGAAATTCCACTTTATCTCTGTCATAAATATGTGCCCTAAGAGGACAAAGGATGAAGTAAATTAGAGACACATGCCACAGTATCATTCGAGAAACAGCTGGAAGCTAACTGACTGTGGAAACCTTCTGGATGGATAAACTAATGAGTCTAACAACCTTCCTCACTTCAACATTTTGTGACCTGTGTCTTGTTATCATTTTGCCAGGATGGTTGGTTATCGTGAGCTCTGGCAATCCAGAAACCTGGACTGCTCTGTTGTTAGCTGCGGAAATTTAACCCTCCGTTAAATAAACAAATGTGCGATAAAAATCCACTCCCAGTGATGGGGACCCCTGCTATAAAAGTCCATCTGGCTCATCAATGTCCTCAACAAAGGGAAATCTTTACCTTGTTTTAAATGTGACTCCAGACTGACAGGGGACAGCAAAATTACTGACTTGTCACTGGCAGTTAGCTCAGGTGGCTGGATATCTGATTTTGAGATGCTAATAGTGTGGGTTCAATTCCCACACTGGCTGAAGTCACCATGAAGGTTCTGACTTCTCAGCCTCTCACCTCCTCTGAGGAATGGGGACCCTTGTGTTAATTCTACCTCTAATGAGACAGCAACTCAATGGTCTTCAGGGAATATGAAGACTTTGGTTGACTCTTCATTACCCCATGAGATGACTGAGAATCTACTTTGTTGGCAGCTCACTGTCATTTTCCCGTAGGCAATTAGGGATGGACATTAAACCAGATGAGTGCATTACATAAAAATCTAAGAATACCAAAAGTTGATCATATACACACAACATGACCTGTGTGAATGCTCCTTGCCGGTAAAGCTCACATCCTATGAATAAATAACATGCCAATACAATCAGGTCAAGTCACCATAGTTTTACCAGACCATAGGGTTGCTTTCCTCATTAGAGAGAGTGACAACTGCTGGTGGTTTAACCTGAGGGTCACCATAACTCAGACGAGGGGAGAAGGAGAGCCCTCCATGGTAACCTCAGTGCAGGAACTGAAGCCACACTGATAGCATCACACTGCTTTGCAAAGCAACCATCCAGCCAACTGAGCTAAGGTAACCCCACAACACAATGCAAGCATCACAGAATTCTGCCATATTGCCTTATACAAAACTGTGCCATCATCACCAGCCTGAGTGATATCTTCAATGATTCTTGAAGCATTGCGGGTCCTTGAAAGACATGTGCTTTCTGAACTTGTGATGAGGGAGATGTTTAATTCATTCACAGGATGTAGGGCATCACTGGCCAGGCCAGCATTTATTTCCTGCTCCAGAGAACAATTGCTGTGGCTCTGGAGTCACATGTAGAACTGGACTTTCCTTCCGTAAAGTACGTAAGGGAACCAGATGGGTGTTTTCCACCAACCAATGACGGTTTTGGCGTCATCATTAGACACTTAATTCCAGATTTTTATTGTGTTCAAATTTCGCCATCTGCCATGGCAGGATTCAAACCTGGGTTCTCAGATTGGAACCTGAATCTGTGTTAATCGTCCAGTAGGTGAAAGTGAGGACTGCAGATGCTGGTGATCAGAGTCAAGTTTAGAGTGGTGCCGGAAAAGCACAGAGGTCAGGCAGCATCCGAGGAGCAGGAATATCAACATCTTGGGCTGCAGAACTGGCTCAAAGGTAGAAGTCAGAGGGTGGTGGTGGAGGGTTGTTATTCAGACTGGAGGCCCGTGACCAGTGGAGTTCCACAAGGATTGGTGCTGGGTCCTCTACTTTTTGTCATTTATATAATTGATTTGGATGTGAGCATAAGAGGTATGGTTAGTAAGTTTGCCAATGACACCAAAATTGGAGGTGTAGTGGACAGCGAAGAGGGTTACCTCAGATTACAACAGGATCTGGACCAGATGGGCCAATGGGCTGAGAAGTGGCAGATGGAGTTTAATT
>NC_057711.1:9351675-9365695 GCF_004010195.1 Chiloscyllium plagiosum | reverse complement strand
AGAGGCTGAACAGGCTGGGGCTGTTTTCCCTGGAGTGTCGGAGGTTGAGGGGTGACCTTATAGCGGTTTACAAAATTATGAGGGGCATGGATAGGATAAATAGACAAAGTCTTTTCCCTGGGGTCGGGGAATCCAGAACTAGAGGGCATAGGTTTAGGTTGAGAGGGGAAAGATATAAAAGAGACCTAAGGGGCAACATTTTCATGCAAAGGGTGATACGTGTATGGAATGAGCTGCCAGAGGAAGTGGTGGAAGCTGATACAATTGCACCATTTAAGAGGCATTTGATGGGTATATGAATAGGAAGGGTTTGGAGGGATATGGGCCGGGTGCTGGCAGGTGGGACTAGATTGCGTTGGGATATCTGGTCAAGTTGGACCGAAGGGTCTGTTTCAATGCTGTACATCTCTATGACTCTATGACTTTTGCCTGAAACATCAATTATTAATATAGTGACATTAGTCTCCCCTCATGTACAGAGAGGGGAAACAAAGAAAGTCTCTTTCCAACTGTCACTGAAAGACAGATTAAGTTAGATGGTAAAAAGGAATGTGACAGATATTTTTCTACCCATGCTGCCTGAGAGGGTAATGGATTATTCCACAGAGAGAGAAATTTTCTGGGCTATGGAGGGAGGGGGGAGTGCTAGAAACAGAGAACAGCCTCAATTGGACTGTTCTTCCACAAGGCTGGTGTTGGCATGACAGACTGAATGGCCTCCTTCCATCTGTATGACTATGATTAGCATGAACTAATTTAGCAGTTAGCCTGCTGAGACCTCTGTGAAAGCCTCAATATTCCCAGTTTGGAATACTGACTGACAGCTTAAACATAATAATTAGATTAGATTCCCAACAGCGTGGAAACAGGCCCTTTGGTCCAACCAGTCCACACCGACCCTCCGAAGAGTAACTCACCCAGACCCATTTCCCTCTGACGAAAGCACCTAACAGTATGGGCGATTTAGCATGGCTAATTCACCTGACCTGCACAGCTTTGGACTGTGGGAGGAAACTGGAGCACCCAGAGGAAACCCACACAGACACGGGGAGAATGTGCAAACTCCACACAGTCAGTCACCTGAGGCCAGAATCGAACCTGGGACCCTGGTGCTGTGAGGCAGCAGTGCTAACCACTGAGCCGCCGTGCCGCCCCTAAGTTTTTAAGTTTATATCGTGTCCACTATTGCAATGTTTCAGTCATTTTGCACTTGCTAATTGTTATGAAGACAGTTTGCATTAAATATCACCCCGAGTTTTGAAGGATTGTGGAAAAATTGATTTATTTCAAGGCTGGTGAGTTCAGTGAGGTCATTGGATTTTTCCCTGTCAATCACAGTCTGGTGATAGCTGCTTGCTCTGCTGTAGCTTTTGGCTGGGGATGATTTTAACCCATGACAAGGTGCTTGTTTTACCTGGTTCAGGTGATGGGAAACTAGCTTAAAACAAGCTGAGTTGGAGGAAAGCTCACTATGAACAAGCAGCCCAGTTGATTTCTCCAATTTCTGAAAAGAAACCCCACCCCCTCCACATCGATTCAGGGTGAAACCCATTTGTTGTTTGGAAAGAGTGACTGAAAGAACATCTCCAGATTGCATTTCCTGAGCGAATTGTCTGCAAGACTTTGAAGGATGCCATGTCTGAGAAGTGATATGGCCATGCATGGTGGAACATCAGAGCAACAGAATTAAGGATACTGGGTGACCCCTGTAACTGCGGAATCATATTCTGTGGTTTCAGTTACCCGTGGTTTCAGTTACCCACGGCTTACCGCAACCTGAACATATTACATGGAACATTCCGGAACCGGAGACCAGGGGGCTACCATGTCTGATTAATGATATGGCCACACATGCCAGAACATCACGACAACAGAATTATGAATATTCCACGCTTTATACTTTTGCCTTTCAGAAAAGAATTGGCTAAAATGACCAACTCAAGAGTCAATCTTTGCACCAAAACCTGTTTTGTTCTCCATTTTGTTCCTGAAGAGTGTGAATGTGTTTAAGGATACTTAATGGGATAAGCATTTGTAATGTCATATTACTGATTATACATGTTAAGCAATCATTGCATCTTTAATTGGTAACTGCTCAATGTAATTTTTAATTTTATGTTTTGACTTGTGGAAGAGTGAGACTGTGCTGATTCGAGAGACAGTGCACTCTTCCACCTGTGGCTGTAACGTAACAGAGCCACCAGAGTACCATATAGGACATCAGAAGCTTCAATAATTCATCCAACAATGCTATCAACCAGCACTTCATGGCCCTAGCTATAAGGATTCAAGATCTGATCAAGTTCCATTCAATCCAGGATGGCACTCAGTGCTACGGGAGTGCCGCACTGTCAGAGGGTCAGTAATGAGGGAGTGCTGCTCTATCAGAGGGTCAGTAATGAGGGAGTGCTGCTCTATCAGAGGGTCAGTAATGAGGGAGTGCTGCACTGTCAGAGAGTCAGTGCTGAGGGAGTGCCGCACTGTCAGAGGGTCAGTGCTGAGGGAGTGCCGCACTGTTAGAGGGTCAGTAATGAGGGAGTGCTGCACCATCCGAGGGTCAGTAATGAGGGAGTGACGCACCATCCGAGGGTCAGTAATGAGGGAGTGACGCACTGTCAGTGGGTTAGTACTGAGGGAGTGCTGCTCCGTTGGAGGGTCAGTGCTGAGGGAGTGCTGCACTGTCCAAGGGTCAGTACTGAGGGTGTGCTGCACTGTCAGAGGGTCAGTACTGAGGGTGTGCTGCACTGTCAGAGGGTCAGTACTGAGGGTGTGCTGCACTGTCAGAGGGTCAGTACTGAGTGTGTGCTGCACTGTCAGAGGGTCAGTACTGAGGGAGTGCCGCACTATCGCAGGGTCAGTTATGAGGGAATGCTACACTGTCAGAGGGTGAGTACTGAGGGTGTGCTGTACTGTCAGAAGGTCAGTACTGAGGGAGTGCTGCACTATCGAAGGGTCAGTACTGAGGGAATGCTACACTGTCAGATGCAAGATTGGAGTGGTGTGCCTTGACTCTGACCTCCAGCATATGCAGTCCTCACTTTCACCCTGCACTGTCAGAGGGTTAATACTGAGGGAGTGCCACACTGTCAGAGGGTCAGTACTGAGGGAGTGCCACACTGTCAGAGGGTCAGTACTGAGGAAGTGCCGCACAGTCAGAGGGTCAGTACTGAGGGAGTGCCGCACTGTCAGAGGGTCAGTACTGAAGGAGTGCTGCACTGTCAGAGGGTCAGTACTGACAGAATGCCGCACTGTCAGAGGGTCAGTACTGAAGGAGCGCTGCACTGTCAGAGGG
Source organism: Chiloscyllium plagiosum (assembly GCF_004010195.1). NCBI lineage: Eukaryota > Metazoa > Chordata > Chondrichthyes > Orectolobiformes > Hemiscylliidae > Chiloscyllium > Chiloscyllium plagiosum. Next base: position 9,362,403 of record NC_057711.1, on the reverse strand, counting down.
TCAGTACTGAGGGAGTGCGGCACAGTCAGAGGGTCATTACTGAGGGAGTGCGGCACTGTCAGAGGGTCAGTACTGAGGGAGTGCCACACTGTCAGAGGGTCAGTACTGAGGGAGTGCTGCACTGCCAGAGGGTCAGTACTGAGGGATTGCTGCACTGTCAGAGGGTCATTGCTGAGGGAGTGCTGCACTGTCAGAGGGTCAGTACTGAGGGAGTGCTGCACTACCAGAGGGTCAGTACTGAGGGAGTGCCACACTATCACAGGGTCAGTACTGAGGGAGTGCTGCACAGTCAGAGGGTCAGTACTGAGGGAGTGCTGCACTGTCAAAGGGTCAGTACTGAGGGAGTGCTGCACTGTTGGAGGGTCAGTACTGAAGGAGCGCTGGACTGTCAGAGGGTCAGTACTGAGGGGGTATGACACTGTCAGAGAGTCAGTACTGAAGGGGTGCCACAATGTTGCAGATGCTGTTTCTCAGATATCGCACTAAACTAAGGCTCAATCTACTCTCCCAGGTAGGAACAAACGATGCCATGATCACCATTTGAGAGACAGAAAGGTATGTTTCTCCCCAGGACCTTGGCCAATATTTGCTCCTAAACCAGCATTACTAAAACACACAAGATGTTCCGATCAATACTGCACTGTGGTTTGTGGGATCGTTTCCAACATGACAACAGAGAAGACATTTTGCAACCACTTCATTGTCCGTATAGCAATTAGGAATGTCCTGAGGGTCATGAATGGTGCTTTATGAAGGCAAGGATGAGGTTTGACCTGGCACCATGAACTGTGTTGACACAAACCTGTGCTGTTCTGTCCTGTGCAGTTTGCCTCCCGTGATGTCCAGGTTTTGGGATTCTGTCCTGCCAAGTGTGCAGGCTGCTCTCTCAGACTGGACTATCCCCCTATTCTCTGCTGCCACTCTGTCTCAACCTTATCAAAGAGTGACTATCTCTGATGATCTGTGGGTCTCTCGGTTCCGCGATTGGTCAATTAACACACCAGTAAGCGACACTTTGTCTAACATGCAAAAAATTGTCTTTAGTATGTTCCAGTGCTGGGTTGGCGGACTCTGATTCATCCAGAATTATGAAAACTTCTTGGCAATCAAAAGAATCCCACAACCTTACAGAGTTTGCATAAGGTTTATATACATTATTCATCATCAGACATGGAACATAGCCAATTAATACATTTAGATTAGATTACATTACAGTGTGGAAACAGGCCCTTCAGCCCAACAAGTCCACACCTATCCGCCGAAGCGCAACCCACCCATACCCCTACATGTACCCCTTACCTAACACTACGGGCAATTTAGCATGGCCAATTCACCTGACCTGCACATCTTTGGACTGTGGGAGGAAACCGGAGCACCCGGAGGAAACCCACACAGACACAGGGAGCACTCCACACAGTCAGTCGCCTGAGGCGGGAATTGAACCTGGGTCTCTGGCGCTGTGAGGCAGCAGTGCTAACCATTGTGCCACCGTGCCACCCATGATATCGCCTCATGGGTAGTTGCTTGAACTAATGATATTGATTAAGTCATAATGGTTTTTGTCACCTTTACAAAGATTCGCAGCTTGCAACATGTGGTTTAGTATTTCCCCATCTTATCCATTTACTTTTTCATGCTGGTGGTTTTAGTGATTAGTTATTTATGTAGCTTTATAGACTAGCTGCAGGTAGTCACGTAGACGCAGGGAACCATTTAGTTTCTATCTGCAATTTAGAAGTAACTGTTAATTTGCAATCTAATTTAGCAACACAGAAGCCATTTTGTGCAGCTCCTTTATCCATTCTGTCCTACCTCCCAGAGGCCCATATCCTCATCTCCCCTTTTAGTGATCGCAGAGCAATCAAAGGGAAGGTTAATCCAGAACGAATGATGAAGGGCTTTTGCCCAAAATGTCAATTTTCCTGCTCCTCGGATGCTGCCTGACCTGCTGTGCTTTTCCAGCACCACTCTGATCTAAACTCTGGTTTCCAGCATCTGCAGTCCTCACTTTTGCCTAATCCAAACGAATGCCCTTCAAGGCATTCCAGCCATCAACATCCTCTTTGCCACTCACCTGGACATATTTATCATCGCCATTTACACATGGGGGTGAGCCATCGGATTGCAAAAGGAGCATGTTCTGGGGTGAATCTATATCACTAAAGGAGCTCATATGTTTAGCAATTAAATGCTTAACAATAGCAATACCTGCAAACAGACAGAGGAGAATAATTCTGATATACATAGCTAAATTGATAAGACATGAGCCCAATCCCCAGTTTGCCAACTGGTCCCATCAGTCATTCCATCAAGGAACACCTGGATCTCATTTTGTATCTTAGTAATAATGTCAGTGCGCTCGGGAATGCCCCCATAATACACTTGTCTTGGACAATTTTACAGAGCTCACCTTCCCGGGCTAGTATATAGTCTAAGGCATACCAATTCTGCATAGAGTAAAGGCGCAGCTCTGATAATCTCAGTTTAATCTATTCCAGAGCCTCTTTGGTCTTATTTCCTAGAATGAGGTAATTGCGGTTCTTTTGACCTATTACCCCCGCCGATCCTCCCAAAGTCAGGATACTCAGGATTCCCCAGCCTATCGAATGTCTTGAATTGTCCCCCTAGTCTGTTGGGGCAAAAGTCAGCTGAGACTGGCCACTGCTTCCTCCTCAGATGAAGGTTCCATCGACTTGCCCACTGGCCAGGACAATAGCGACCTTATGGGGAACATCTTTGCCATCAAGGACAAGGAAATTGGTAACTTTACCTTGGCTGAAGAAATAATAGCCTGGTTTGGTGTGTATGAGGGAGGATTTAATATAGGTTACTGAAATGTTACAGCAGGAGTTCTGGTCAGGCCTACCGGAGTAAAGGGCTGACATTTTGCAAGAGGCATCATTTGAGCCATAAGAAGTGGGCAAAGTGACTGTTGAGTGCACGCACTGTATAGTGGACAATGGTCCTCAGAATTTTGTTCCCATCGGGCTCTCCCTCAGCTCTATTGCATGTGGTCTTGGTGACAATATTAGATTCTGAAAAGAGAGGAGACCTATAAATGTGCAAGGGAAGGGTTCCATTCCGGGTCTGTACCTGATGATGGGTATAATTACTTATGCCACATAAGGCCTATTGTCCCCCAGGCAAGCTGTTTGTATACACGGGCAGGAGGTATAAAGTCCCTTGTCTTATTGGAGTGGGTGAGACAAGTCTCAAATAGGCAGGTGATGTTATGTGGAACATGAACAACTGCACACCCATAGCCAGTTCCATTACAACAATTTTCATACGACCCTGTAGTAGAGTTAAAAGACATCAGCAGGCAGGTAGCAGGAGGGCTAATACTGGAAAGTGATATTTCTCTTTGGAAGGTCGGCAGTAGGGAGCCTGACGAGTAGTTTGGAATCGGGGACTGGGGACAGGGCAATTAAGTCATCTACTGATAGAGAGGCGTAACCTACTACTGACTCTGTGTCCTGTGTTTCCTGTGGGCCTGTATAAATACGTTATTTGTGGATTGAGGAATTTCCCCTATCAGGCTTCTCTTTTCCTGGGTAGGCCTGTTCTGAGAAGAGGCATTGTGCTCCCGGGCCTCGTTAAAACAGTTACCATAGTAACGTCTATCCTCACACGACTTACGTCGGCAGGTAAAGTCAAATAAAACAGGTTTAGAACTAACATGGTAATTTCCACTGATTCCTACTGTCCATATAGATGAGACGGCCTTTCTAATGTAAAAGTCCATTGCAATAATCAATCTTAGTCATGCTCCATGTTAAAGGCATCTGGTCTGGTGCACTGGACAACATTTTTTCCTTATAGGTGATAGATATCCTCGGATTGTTCCGGTTGCATTGATGTTTAGTGGCTTTCCCACCAGGATTGTCTCTCCTCTTCATACAAGTACCTGCAATAAGAATAGCATTAAAACAATAGCAACATTCAAAAACCCAAATGGACAGGATCTTGGTTTCCTAGGATTCCAGTATTCTCTCCTCCTCTCCCCCCTTCTGATTGGTGCGGCCAATGAATTTACAATGGTGCAGGTGGACCCAAGCCGAGCGACCAGTGAGCTTGACCGCCGTAGGGGTGGGACGTAAAACCTGGAAGGGGCCATCCCAATGGGATTGGAGACCCTTGGGACTCCAGTTCCTCAAGCATAAACGAACTAGGCTCCACCCGTGACGAGACTGAAAGGGAGGGAACATCGCCATAGGCTGCACGCACCTGGGAGTGAAAGGCACTCACAACGTTAGTTGGAGCAAGAACATAAATAATAATTTCTTCAGTCATGTGGTGGAAGTGGACTGAGGGGGGAGTCGAATCGTTCCAAAGAGTATGGATTGGGCTACAGTAGAGAATCTCAGCTGGAAACAGTCTTGTCTTGCGTGGATCGCATCTGGAATAAGGCCAAAGGGAGCAACATAACCCAAGAGAGGGCAGTCTCAGCCATTACTTTGGCAAGTTTAGTCTTAAGAGTCAGGTTAAAACGTTCAACAAGGCCGGTAGTCTGAGGTCAATAAGCACAATGCAGTTACAGATGAATAGAAAGCTGGGAACAGAGTTCTTCATTAATATCCGTTTTGGATACTTGTGGGGGGGGATGACTTACTCTCCTTCACCATCTGCTGGTTATCACTGACTTCTACGCAGGAACATCCGATCCCCTGTGTGGACTTCCTCACTGAGCTCTCAGCTCTTCCAGTTGGTCCAAAACATTAAAATATTCTGCGTTAAGTCACCCAATCTTTGAATTAATCTGAAATAGCCCAACTATGTCAGATTTGAAACTCACGTTTGGAATATTTTAACCATGAAACTCCGGCACAGACTTGCATTTTGTAATTTTCTCAACTAACATCTTGTCGTCTGAAATAAACATTGGTGCAGTACATCCTTCATTGTCAATATCATCATCAGGATTATTAGATTTAATGCCAGTATGTGGAACCATGTTATTATAAAACATAGCAACAAGCGTGGCCGTGTACTAATGCTTCATGAGCAACTACAGAATGGAAACAAATTCCTCCAGTTTGTCCCCTGTATGCACAGCTGCAATGGGGACCGCAGTGGAGGGTCTGTCTGTACACTGCTCTGTGTCCGTGTATGTTCAGGACTTCATGTCCTGGGGCAGGGAACTGCTTTGTAGGGCAACAGACGGCTGGCTATCTGTAAACATTTGACCACTCGTCAGGCTTCATTGCCGCAAACAGAATGACACAAATGAGCCTGTGCTCACTGTTCTGTTCATGGCTCCATGAAAATCCATCAGGTCTTTTCACAAAACAAGTGCAGCCGCTAAGAAACGGAGCAGCTCTGCAGGCAACCTGAACAACAACCAATCCCCCGCATTCTTACATTTATGGAATTTCATTGTTGCCAACACTGACATCTCTAACTTTGATGGATCTCTGTCCAATGTCATGTACACGTTGCTTTAAACAGCTCACAAGACTGTCTCACAGATTGTTGAAAAAAGAGGCAGCAATTTAAACATTTCTATGGTCTACTTTAAAAACATCCAGAACTGAAAGTTGAAAATGTCTTCTGCGGCATTTTATTCTGTCACAGAATTTCACAAACTCTCTTCAAACCAGATGCCAGTCTCTGGCATGAACTAAGCTATCAGTTTGTTTGGTGATTGTGCTATCTCCCTGTTTCGAGTAAATTCTTATCGAACTGTAAGATAAGGAAAATTTGTTCTTCTAACCGATAGCAATTTAGATCAAAGTTCAGGGCAACAAAGCTCTCAGAGTTCGGAAATGGTGTCCACACACATTTTTACAGTGAGTCATACTGCCCGCCATGTTGGTGGGCATGTTAGAGTGCACAACCTTAAATGGACACACAAATCAATGACATCAAACAGCACACAGCCTGGACATTCCACGCCAACAGTGCCAGTTCACAGCTCAATGTTCTAGCTAATGCCCTCGTTATGGGGAAAGGACAGGATGGTAGACGTGAGGAATGCTGGATCAGCCATAATCCTATTGAATGGGAGAGAAGACTCGAGGGGCCGAATGGCTACTTCTGTTCCTATTTCCAATGTTAAGAGGCCATCAGCCCATCATCTTCACACATGCACCTTCCAAGCAGGTGTCTAAGGGGAACACCAACTACTTCCAAGTTGGTTACTGTTTGATTTTGTTTGACTACTTCTTCAACTGTTGGTGAGTTTTAAAATCTTTGTTCAAGGCTTGCTAAAGTCCACCAGGGGTGTTGTAGCTGGTGCTGAATAAACTCAAAGCATCTGCACAAACTTCTTTACATGGGCACACGCTGAGCTTTTCCATTGAAATACACTGGGACTTGGAGAACGAGTAATAAGCAGCCAGAACTGAACGAGCTTCTAGAGGGCAGTGGGAAGGAGACAATATACTCCCCAGCCTGTTCAGGAGAATGTCTCTAACTGAAAACCCAATGAGGATCAGGGTAGGAGATATCTGAACTTTCAGTAAGAAGGACCACTGTGAGCTCCACTTTCCCCAACTTCAACTGCAGCCTCCGAGCAGGGTAAAGACTCAATTGCTTCTGGTTGTGAGGGTGACTGCTGCAATGAATGCTTTATGCATTTGATTGTCTCCAGGATATTTCTAACATCTCAGTGTCTGTCTCCCACTGTTGTACAGGGCAGTCATTGACGTGGGCTCCTCAATAACAGCATTACCAAGGAGATGAGCATGCTGGCAGCTTTGCTGGGGTACAGGTATCTCAATGGGGCAAAGTGCTATTGACTGTACTCACCTCACTCTGCAACTGCCAATCACTCTGGCAGCTGGAGACTGGGCGGGGAGTCCACACCATTAACATCCAACTGCTGTATGACAACAGGTAGTGAATGGAAACAGATCAATGAAGGACTCTAATTTCAAACTTTAAATTTTATTACTACTTTAGACTGAGAAGGACTGTAAAGTCAAACTTTTAATTTATTTTAACTTATTTCTTTGTTTTTCTACATTTTACCTAAGATTTTGCAGCTAGGTGCCTATATCTAAGATGGTGCCAGGACTGGCGACATTGTAAATGTTTCAGTGTACTCCTGTATCCCTCCGTGTAAGTACACATGACGGTAAAGCCTCATTCTAATTCTATCTTGGCATCTGTTATGTTGCTTTCATTCTGCAGCTGTCTGATGTTCCAGGGACATTTGAACCACTCACAAGCCTTAGGGTGACTGCTGGACAACAAGCTTAATGGCTCTTGTACACAAACCATGCACAAATTCATAGTGTGTACATAATGAAAGTCATGCTTTGATGCCAAGTGTGTTAGGGAAGATCATTGCTGCATTGATACAACATGTCAAGACCTCTTGGGGAGCCCCGTTGTATTCTTGGCAGAGCAGGAGTCAGAATTTATCTCAGTCTGCTGCACGCAAGGAGAAAGTGAGCACGGCAGATGCTGGAGATCAGAGTCGAAGAGTGTGTTGCTGGAAAAGCACAGCCGGTCAGGCAGCATCTGAGGAGCAGGAGTATCGATGTTTCGGGCATATGCCCTTCATCAGGAATGAGGCTGGACATGCTAGGCAAACGCATTAACATTAAAAGACAGCCCTGCTCAACAATGAGCGCCTCAAGAGGATGAAGAGGGAGAGGAGGAACAGGACGTGTGGAGGGAGCAGCTGGAGGACGGGAAGAGGAAACTTGGAGAACCCATTTCTGGCAGCACTGTCCTTGAAGGTGATACAGGAAGGGGAAGGTAGGGACGTGGGTTGTGGTGGGTGGAGTGTGAGAAAGAGAGTTAGGTTTAATAACAGTGCCACCTTCAATGATTTCAGTGTTGGCTATTAGCTATGACTGCAGCAAGGTGCTGAGCACCATCTCCTCTGTGGGAATAAGGAAATCCAGCTGTACCTATGACCCTCAGGATATCTCCTGCAGCCTATGGATGTGCACATCGTGTCCTGAAGGAGAGAGTGAAGATCCCCAAAGAGTACCATGTAATCTGGTCAAAATAGTTGAATAGCTGATAGTGTGTGTGTGCACTGTAAGACCTGACTGTGTGGTTTGCAACAGTGTTAAATGCTTAAGAGTGTGCTCTTGAAAGTCAGGTATGAGCCCAGAGTGATACAATGGTTGGGATCTGAGATTTAGAGATGTGGTGTTTAATCAGTCTGGAGATATTGTTACATTTGGCAGGGTATGGCATTTAAATAAATATTCATTGTATATGTCTAGTTGTGTAATGTCATTACCATTCATATCGTTCATGGAATGCCCTGCCAGTAGCAGTGGTGGACTCTCCCTCTTTATGGGCATTTAAGCGGGCATTGGATAGGTATATGGAGGATAGTGGGTTAGTATAGGTTAGGTGGGCTTGGATCGGTGCAATATCGAGGGCCAAAGGGCCTGTACTGCGCTGTATTCTTCTATGTTCTATGTTCTATAACTCACAAAGTGCAGTCCATTGTCCGAGCTAATGCACACAGGTATACCGAAGAAGGAAATAATTTCCTTAAGCAAAATCTTCACTGCAGTCTCAGAAGTAACGTTAGTCGTAGGGTAGGCTTTAATCCACTTAGAAAAGACATCAACAATGACCAAAACATATTTATAACATAGGCATTTGCTCAACTCAATGTCATCCATTTGGAGGGTCTCAAAAGGGCTGCCAGGCTAAGGGTATATTCCCCTGCTCACATGACCGTCCTTGCCAGGGTTATGCTCCTGACAGATTAAGCAACGGTCACTAACCCTCTGAGCCAACAACAGGTATTCAGAAGTAAGTCACTGACTGCTCTGACACCACAATGAGCTGCGCAATGACCACACTCAATAACTCATAGAACAAGATCATCAGACATACAAGTTTGACCTGCAGAAGTGGTCCAGAGTTGAGTGTCAGGGTCATACAAACAGCCCATCCCGGACCATAACAGCTTATCAGTGTCAGGGACGACCCCCCCCCGATATGATGGTTGGCATTAATTCATCCGAAGTAGACTGGTTTTTGTTAGAATTTGTAGACTGCCTCATCATTCTGGGCACAATCATATGATCCCCTTTAGAGGCTGCTTTTCCTGCCGCATCTGCCAAATGGTTGCCAATGTCAACTAAATCTTCGCTATTACAATGGGCAGTATATTTTAAAAAAAAAATCAGCTGTAAAATTTGTTAATGAGAACTTCTGTCTTCCTTTACCACTTTTATTTTGTAACATTCTATTTTGCTCCTCCTGAAGCCTTCTAATTCATCCACTCTCTCTATACAAGACTACTGTTCCAAAAGGAGAAAGTGAGGGCTGCAGATGCTGGATATCAGAGCTGAAAATGTGTTGCTGGAAAAGCGCAGCAGGTCAGGCAGCATCCAAGGAGCAGGAGAATCAACGTTTCGGGCATGAGCCCTTCTTCAGGAGGGCTCACGTCCGAAACATCGATTCTCCTGCTCCTTGGATGCTGCCTGACCTGCTGCGCTTTTCCAGCAACACATTTTCAGTACTGTTCCAAAATCCAATGTTGATTGACCCAGAATTTCTTCAAACCAGACTGGAAAATTTAAGCCATCATTCACTGTCACTGACTGTCTCCCTGATTCCCAATCTCGATCGCTGTCAGGCTGCCGGTTTTATCTTGGTGCTTGTTGGATTTTGAACTAAAGTCCCAGTTTCACATCCTTTCTATCAGAGGTTGTTTACTTGCACCTCTGCCTCTTTCTCAGTAATTTGTCACTGAAACTGCTGTGCATTACACCGTTGTCACTTGGAGACTTGACTGTTTTGATGCTTCCCCAGGTATGGTGTCACCTCAGCAGTGAGTCCTAGTTAACTATCAACAGTATCCCCACTGAGCCACATTGTCTTTTAACTTAAATGGAATTTGATGGGACTTTCCATGTAGATTCATTTCCCCCTTTTCGAATTATTGAAGTCCAATAATAAAAACTCATGTATTCAAAGTTCCCCTCATTAATTTAAGACCAACCATTGAACTGCGCAATTCTTTAGTATTGTCATTACATTTACATCGGGATCTCTCAGCTTGTAACCTTTTCTCATGTGCACATTCCTTTTTAAGAACTTCAACCGGTTTAAGTATACCTCCTTCGGTCAATTTGATGCCCAATTTAGAAGCATTTTCATAACAAGAAGCTAGTAAAGAATTATCTTTAAGTTCCTGACAATATTGATGCCAAAGTCTAATTAATTCTTCAGTTTTTTGAGTCCATATCTTTGTTGCCAAATTTGCTGTTGGGCTGACTTTACCATGTCTAAATTCTTTGGACTTCCCAATGGCCATTGTTCAACCCCCTATTTTTTTGTTTGGGTCACCAGACAACTGTCTAAAACTTTGGGCTTTTTCTAGACATTTATCACACAACACCTACAATGGATAATCTTTCTCAATGGTTGAATCTATATAATTTCCCAGAATTTCTTATTTTCAAAACAATTTAAAACAGATGAACATTTCTACATATAGGACAACACAATATTAAAAGATTTTTTAAAGCAAGTTTAAATCTGTAAAATACAATTTTCAAATCAAATTTAAATGTCCAAATCACAATTTCTTTAATCAAGACAATTATTTTACGTTTGGAGCTCCAGAGAACAAGACAAAAACATTTAAACACAAATAAACAAACTAGATAACAAGCCGTTAAATCTTCTACAGGCTGAAGGGAAACAAACTGCTCTCTCTCTCACACACACACACAGACACACACACACACACTCACACACACACACAGACACACACTCTCTCTCTCACACACACACACA
>NC_057711.1:9317689-9348910 GCF_004010195.1 Chiloscyllium plagiosum | reverse complement strand
CACACACACACAGACACTCTCTCTCTCTCACACACACAGACACACACTCTCTCTCTCTCTAACTTTTTCTTCTTTCACTACTTAATTCAGGACAAGTTTTTAAGGTCATTTCATTAGTCTGCGACACAGGAAAGTATACAAGTGGAATTTATTTTAACTCTATTCCCAAACACAAGATTTTCTTCCCAAATTTATATTGATTCACATTTTCTTCAACTACGTATGTATATCCTCGTGACCCACATTTTTTACCTTATATTCCTATTTGTCCAAGTAACTCAGTTCCTACAAATTTTTCTCTCGACAATCTGCCTTTAATGAACAAAATTCACAATGTCTCAATCATTTCCTTTTTAACCAATTGATTGTAGAGTCAGTGTCCCATCAGCATTCCGTCTCGGAATCTACACCACTGACCGGTGTCCCATTGGACTTCGGTTTTGGAACCCAAACCACCTTTTTTGTGTCTCAATTCAGACACCACGTATAATTCTAAACTTATGATCTTTAAGCCTTTCCATTTTTATTTGAACTGTTAATCAGTATTCTGCGTCAAAACTTTTATAGATGTAGATTTCTGTGACCAATATTTTGTCGAGTTGAATCAAGACCAAAAGCAGCGAAGGGTCGAGCCCACCCCGAAATAAGTGAGAGGAAAACCAAATGGAGGAGGAAATACTCACGTCTGAGTGGCCCATTCCTCAACACCTAATGGTGGAGGAGTCAAGGCACATACACTGCTGTCGATGGTCTGTCCATACTGAGTCGAGTCACAGCACCAAATGATGATCTGTGGGTCTCTCGGTTCTGCGATTGGACAATTAACACACCTGTAAACGACTCTTTGTCTAACATGCAAAAAATTGTTTATTGTATGTTACAGCGCGGGTTGGCAGACTCTGGTTCACCCAGAATTATGAAAACTTCTTGGCAATCAAAAGAATCCCACAACCTTACAGAGTTTGCATAAGGTTTATATACATTATTCATCATCAGACATGGAACGTAAGTGCATAGTAACAACCAATCAATACATGACATCACTTCATGGGTAGTTGCCTGAACTAATAATATTGGTTAAGTCATAATGATTTATGTCACCTTTACAAAGATTCGGAGCTTGCAAAATGTGGTTTAGTATTTCCCCATCTTATCCATCTACTTCTTCATGCTGGTGGTTTTAGTGATTAGTTATTTATGTAGCTTTAGAGACTAGCTGCAGGTAGTCACATAGGCGCAGGGAACCATTTAGTTTCTATCTGCAATTTAGAAGCACTGATTACTTTGCAATCTAATTTAGCAACACAGAAGCTATTTTGTCCAATCTCCCAGAGGGCCATATCCTCATCTCCACTGATACGAGTTCCAATAAACACTTGTATTTACAAACCCATGTCCAGCATTCTGGTCACTGTATTACAGCTCTCCAGTGTGACGATGCAATGACTTTAAGAGGTATATTTTGTCTTGGTTAGTGTTATGAAGAATGGTTGAGACAGAGGTGCCAAGCATCTGCTCAAAGCCAATAAATTAATCTGTTTGTGAGATTTTGGGGTTCTTTTATAAATCAGAACAATAGAAGCAGCCTGAAGGGGTGGGGACAAGCTCCCACAGAAGCAGGAGTTTTAGTATTTTCCCTCAGTAGCAGTTCCTGAGGTCTTAAAGCTAGATGTGGAACATTTATTCCTCTCTCTCTGTTACAGTGCAAAAATTATTTTGTTAAGCATTTCAATAGAGTTACAGATAAGCCAATTCTTTTATTTTCATTTTGTCTGTATTTTAACTGTAGTGTAAAAAGTTGAGTAGTTTGACCAATCGAATTGCATCTGGAACACAGTGCCTTACATTTACCTTTAAATAGGAAAAGGTTAGGGTCTTAGTATATTTTGAGAGGGTTGACCTGGTCCATAACAGCAGTGCTGTTTGTCCTTCAGTCATTCATAAGATGTGGGCATCATTGATGAGGCCATCATTTGTAGAATTGTATAAAACAGGAGCAGGGGAAGGCTATTCTGCCCTTTGAGCCTGCTCCACCATTCAATATTGTCATGTCTGATCATCCAACTCTGTGCCCTGTTCTGACTTTCTCCCCGTGCCCTTTGATCTCTTTAGACCTAAGAACTGTGTGCAGCTCCTTGTTGAAAACATTCAATATTTTGTCCTCAACCACTTTCTGTGGCAGAGAATTCCACAGACTCCCACTCTCAAGGAGAGACGATGGGGAATAGAAAAGAAAAATAAAATGATTTGATAATAGAACCAAGTCCCGCAAGCACTGAAAACTAATACAACACAAAGTAGGAGTGCAGAATGTGATTAGTTATTCAACAAACTCACTCATCTGTTAAAGCTGTCAAAAGAGCTGTCAGATCTAGACTTTGTGAAAACATTTCTCCTCTTTTCAATCCTAAATGTCCTACCACATATCTTTAGACTGTGGGCTTTGGTTCTCCCTCACCATCAGGAACATCCTTCCTGTGTTTACCCTGTCCCCTCCCCCTCGATTGTCTAAACTCCAGTGAATTGTTTTTAATTCATTCGCAGACGAGGGCATCATTGGCTAGGCCAGTGTTTATTGCCCATCCCTAATTGCCCAGAGGACAATTAAGAGTCAAACCCATTGCTGTGGGTCTGGAGTCACATGTCGACCAGACCAGGTAAGGATGGCAGTCTCCTTCCCTAAAGGATATTAGTGAATCAGATGGATTTTTACTGACAATCGACAATGGTCTTATGGTCATCATTAGACTCTTAATTTCCAGATTTTTATTGGATTCAAATTTTACCATCTGTCACAGTGGGATTCAAACTTGGGTCCCCCGAGCATTACCTGGATCTCTGGATTAACAGTCCAGGGATAATGCCACTAGCCAATTACCTCTCCTATAGTCTTAACTGTTCAAGTCTCTCTTCAAACATAAGTCCCACCATCCAGGGAATCAGTCTGGTAAACTGTTATTGCCCATCCCTGAGAGCCAACCATATTGCTGTGGGTATGGAGTCACATGTTGGCCAGACCAAGTAATGACAGCAGATCTCCCATCCCGAAGGCAACTAGATGGATCGTCTGTAGCTCTCCTCTCAGAGCCTTCATAACATGATGTCAGAGCTGCATTGTCACACAGGAGGTCCCTGATTAATGAACATCTGACTTACACACTCACGTACAGGAATGGGGGGAGGGGTAAATTTAAACATTGAACATACGACCATTTCCTTTACTGACAGACAGCTGCTTTCCATTGTCCTGCATTGTGTTCCAACTTTTGTACAAAACAAGAAGTGAACAGGCTCCAGAATAGAACCCATTCATGACCCAGGCTCTGCTGGTAATCATCATCATGGCTTGGACTGGTTGGACCAAAGGGGCTGTTTCCAAGCTGTATAACTCTATGTCATTAACATACACACTCCCATTACACTACAGTCCCTTCCATTTCTTAATTCTTTCAGTCACAGAAGTTAAGGAACTTTGGGGAAAGCCATGTTTTGCAAGACTCAGCATTGGCCTTGTGATCAATTGTTCTTCCTGGTACTTGTTCACTCAGTGATAAAGGGCGATCAAGGAGATTTATGGTGGTTTCAGGCATTTTAACATTCAATACCTCACTGCCCAGCCTTATAGAATGCATCTTGCAGAATGGCTGACTTTCCCAAATGGAACTGATTATATAATTACAACACTGAATCAGCTCGTACTGCTTCAAGGGAACATTACTAAATCCTAATATTCACTCACAGTAAACATCAACAGACCTGAAGAAAGTCACAGTAAGGATGAAGTAAACTTAGGGTTAGAACTAATGTCAGTGTTAAACTTTTCCAAAACAAAAGTGACTGGTTACTGCTAAAAGCAAAGGGAAATGGAGCAGGGTTCCACCAGTGTGGACAGAGTCATTTTCAATCATTTGGGGAGAGAAGATGGGGAATACAAAATGAAAAGAAAATGACTCTCGGGACAAGAAAAGCCAAATCCTGCAAGCACTGAAAACTAACACGACACAAAGTATGATTGCAGAGTATGATTAATTATTCAACAAACTCGCTCATCTGTTAAAAATGTCAAAAGAGCTGTCAGATCTAGGCTTTGTGATCGATGGAGCGGAGGAATTCTGTATTAGATACCACAACTTGAGTAAGGCAGGATGAATCTCTGATTCCTGCCGTGTTGGCTTTTTCAATATTGCAAAGGCAGAGGTTGAAGGTCCGTCTCTCGGGACAAGAAATGCATTTAAGACAAAGGGGGTAGGTTTGCTCACTTAGTTAGATGGTTTGCGCCGTTGAGTAACGCTAGCAGTGGGGGTTCAATCCCTGCACTAGCTGAGGTTTACCTGAAGGACTCTCTTCCTCGACCTGCCCTCTTGCCATGAGGTGTAGTGTCCCTCAGGTGAATCTACTACCCGTCGTCTCTCTATAATGGGAGAGTGGCCCTACAGTCTGGTACGACTATGGTGATGTTACCTTACTGATAGTAAGGGGAGGAAGTTTACCATTCAATTGTCTCCATGTAGTTGGCTCCAGAATACCCCAACCCAACTAACATTCGATGATCTTGATATTCCAGGCTAAATAAGACCTTTTGGATCTGTAGTCCCACAGAGGAGAGAATTCCAGATTTCCACCACTGCTTGTGCTGAGAACATACCTCATCACTTCACACTAAAATAACCCAGCTCAATTCTTTAGTGAGAGTCGTAGAGTTTTTACATCATTTCTGCACCAATCATCCATCTAGCCTAATCCCGTATTTCAAAACTTGTCCCATCGCCATGTGTATTATGGTGTGTCAAGTGCTCATCTAAATATTTCTAAAATGCCTTAAGGGTTCCGGCTGTAATCACCCTTTTTGGCAGTGAGTTCCAGATTTCCACCCCCCTCTAGGTGAAAACATTTTTCCTCAAATCCCCTTGGAAACTTGTGCTCCTTACCCTTAAACTGTGTCCTTTGGTTATTGAACCTTCTACTGAACAATAAGGTTTCTTCCTATCTACTGTGTCTATGCCCCTCATAGCTTTGCACACCTCCCCTGTTGTGCGCCATAATCTCACCAGACCATTGGTCTGCTCTCTTATTAGAGAGAAGCGACTGGTGGTGATTTAACCTGAGGGCCACATGACCTCAGGTGAGGGAAGAAGTTGAGAAGGAAAGTGCTTCATGGTAACCTCAAACGGGTGATGGGAATTGAACCCATGCTGTTGGCTTCACACTGCTCTGTAAACCAACAATCCAGCTAACTGAGCTAAACCAATTCCCTCTTGCACACTTCAATCAGATCCATAAGATGTAGGAGTGGAAGGCCATTCAGCCCATCAAGTCCACTTCACCATTCAGTGAGAACAGGGGCTGATCTGATAATCCTCAAATCCACTTTCCTGCCTTTTTCCCAGAACCTGAGATTCCCTTACTCCAAGCCAACCCAACCTCTCTCCATTTATAGCTGAATCCCTCCAGCTCAGTCAGCTCTGCTACAACATGGTCGTTTCGTTCTCGTGCAATCCTGTGTTATAAGAAAGCTGTGTAACAGCAGCGATGATTAAATGCTGGAATTGTGTTATATCTCATACACGCTTTAAAAGCTTGCACTATAGAAGCAGTATCTCTAAATCGTCAATCGTGTTGTAGCGAATTTGTGTTAATGAATGCACCTTATAGCAGGACGTCCTGTAAATATTTTCTCTTATATTTATGCTATTTGATTGCTTCAAAGAGCAATTCAATACCACTGATGTGTTTTGTTTGTAATCACAAATTTCATTTGAACTTCACCACGAACCCAGAACCTCATTGCTAACCTCTCACAATGATGCACAATAGGAGGATACAGCAGATAGTGTTCAAAAAATGAAGACAGCATTTCCATCAGCACATTTCAAAACATGGTTTCTTTTCATTCACAGGATGTGAGCGTCGCTGACTAGGCCGGCATTTATTGCCCATCCCTAATTACCCAGAGGGCAGTTAAGAATCTGTTGTCACACGTAGGCCAGACTGGGTGAGGATGACAGATTTCCTTCCCTGAAAGCTAGGTGGTTCTGAAAACCAATTCTGTAGAAGGGCCATTGGCCCTGAAACATTAACTCTGCTTTCTCTCTTCACAGATGCTGCCAGACCTGCTGAGTTTTTTCGTCATTTCTGATTTGTTTATGAACCAGATGGGTTTTAGCCAACAGCCAACAACAATTACACGGTCACCATTAGATTCTTACTCCAGGTTTGTTGTTCACATCCAAAGTCTGTTTCAGTACTCGGAGGAGATAAGCATTCTGAGGTCTAAAGAATGGATTGATATAGTTTTTTTTCACTGGAGCATAGGGGGCTGAGGGCTGACCTTATAGAGGTTGCTAAAATCATGAGGGGCATGGAGAGGGTAAATGGCATCTGTGTTTCCCTAGGATTTGGGAGTTCAATTCAAGGGGGCATATTTTTAAAGTTAAGGGAGAAGACTTAAAAAAGGACACGAGGGGCAATGTTTATTACACAGAGAGCAGTTCGTGCAGCGAATGAGCTGCCAGAGGAACTGGTGGATGTGGGTGCAGTTACAACAATGAAACGACTTTTGGATAAGTACATGAATAGGAAGGGTTTAGAGTAATGTGGGCCAAATGCAGGCAGGTGGGACTAGTTTAGTTTGGGGAACATGATTGGCCAGGGCTAATTGGACTGAAGGGTCTGTAGTACACTCGATGACTGTACTACAATTTGTTGTTTGATGGTTGAATTTAGAATAAGGTTTTACTAAAGGAGGGAGAAGAAGTTGTATCCATCTGCTTGGTGTTTGATTCTGTGTGATGGCTGACTCTTCTCGAGTCTCTGTGCTACTAGTCAAGCCTGGGTGCAGTTCCTGAGGAATTGAAACAAAACATAAGCTTAATATGAGGACAGATTTTTTCAAAGCATTCTGTAAATGAAACTCATTCACTTGTCAAACTAATTTGTCATCTCTGCATATCTCCAGGGCATAAAATATAACACCTTCGGAATCAGAGATGAGAAAGTAGAGTACTTGTCCCATAGCAGACACTATGCTGAGATATTCTTCGTGTTAAGGGCAAAATGTATTTTTTTTAATTATCTATTTGCCGAAGGTCTAAGTGTCAGTATGTGGTGTGGTAAATCTGAAATTGATGTTAGGGAATATGCGTTATACTTCAAAATAATAAGAATGACACCATTCCAAGGAGACCTTCATATGTTTGTTAAGTATGTCATTAAAACTATTGCTTATTATTATCATACACACACTCACACATAAACACACACATAAACACACACACACCTTGTATAATTATTGGCAACGTCACAGATGCTAACAATTCACCACTGGCCCATTTCTATATGTTCTTTGATTGATTGAGGATCATCAGATCAGCCACAAATGGCAGAGCAGACTCGATGGTTTTGATTTCTGGTTGAGGAACGTTTCCACATTAAAACTTACCTTGCTTTAAATCATTATATGGCCTCATGCCTCCTTCTCTCTGCAACCTCCTCCCAACACAACTCTCTATGATCACTGTGCTCCTCTCTCTCTCTCTCTCTCTCTCTCGAGTGGGCTGGGTTTTAGCTATTCCAAGATGCTGTTAACCTCTTTAAACCTCTCAGATTTTTTACGCTCCATAACCTGACCTTTTTGACCAAGCTGTTGGTCACCTGTCTTCATGTCACGTCATAGAGCTTTGTGTTAAATTCCATTTTATAATGTTCCTGTGAACATCTGTGCTAAGGCACTGCAGAAGTGCAAATTGATGCTAATGTTAACATTCTCAAGCCTTCTCAAGTCCTAAGATCTTCTTCCTCAGTTTTTATGCCTGATCCTACTGTTTTTCAATATTTCCTTGCTCTTCTCACAGTAGTTTTCAGCAGCTCAGTAACTGGTGTAGATTTTCACTTGTCAATCAGAACATCAGAATCAGAAAGTGTGGAAAAGCAGGTCAGGCAGCATCCTAGGAGCAGGAGAGTTGACATTTCAGGCATAAACCCCCAGTCAGAACATCAGCTGGTTACAGAGATACCAAAGATTTCCCACTAAATTGTGGGGTTGACAGTTTAACCATTAACTGAGGCCATTATTTTCCCTAAAAGAAGGGCTTATGCCCGAAATGTTAATTCCCCTGCTCCTTGAATGCTGCCTGACCTGCTGCGCTTTTCCAGCAACACATGTTTCAGCCGTTATTTTCCCACCCTACCACCTTTAACATGGTCATCAAAACTTGGTTTCGAACCATTTACCCTGCTTTCTCTCTCCACAGATGCTGCCAGACCTGCTGAGTTTCTCCAGCATTCTCTTTGCCTGTTTCAGAATTCTACAAGGTGAAAGTGGGGACTGCAGATGCTGGAGATTAGAGTCAGGATTAGAGTAGAGCTGGAAAAGCAAAACAGGTCAGGCAGCATCCGAGGAGCAGGAAGATTGACGTTTCGGGCAAAGGCCCTTCATTAGGAAGGTGGGGGGAGGGGGGGAATGAGGAAATTGGTGAAGTCCACATTGATTCCCACATTGCATGTCCTCGGCAGACTGGGAGGGGGAGTTGAAATGTTCGGCCACAGGGCGGTGGGGTTGATTGGTGCGGGTGTCCCGGAGTTGTTGTCTGAAGCACTTATGCTTTTCCAGCATTACTCTAATCTTGGCTCAACATTCTACTGTCTGCAGTATTTTATTTGACCTCTTCTGCATTCCTTAAAACTTTGAAAGGTGAACGTCTAACCAGAGACAATAGGCCAAAGGATCTCCATCTGTGCTATAATTTTCCGTAATCAGTTAATATTTATTATATATCTTCTATGTAGTGATTGTAATGAGGTCAGCCAGGTGGACATCATAAAATATGAGTTCCTTGATTGGGGCTGTTAATCTAGTCCAATCAGGGAGCCCTTGCTGACAGATAAAAATGGGAGTGTCAGAGCTGGCTTGGAGGGAGCTGGATCAGTGTCAAGGACTCTCCATGTGTAAATAAACGGGGAATGTGGCGACAGGATACTGGCCTTTATGGAGTTATTTAAGTCTGCACACTCAGGCCTTGCGGAACCATGGGTAACAGGTTCCCTGACATCTGTGTGGCATTTCTGTGTAGGTGAAGAGTGAGCTGCGCAAAAGGTGCTGAATGCATTTTAATGTTTTCTCAGAGTCTTTGGAATTCCCCTCCTCCAAACGTAGTGGGTGGAGAGTCTTTTCAATGGCTTTAAGGCAGAGGGAGATAGACTCTTGTTTACCAAAAGGCATCTCCTCTCCAGACTGAGTTCATAGAATTGTTACGGTGCAGTAGGAGGCTGTTTGGCCCATCATTCCTGCACTGGTTCCATCCCCTAGTGCCAATCTCCTGACATTTCCCCATGTCCCTGCACACCAGTATCGTCCAAGTAACCAGTTAATGTCCCTCTGGAATGCCTCAATTGAACCTGCCTCCATCACACTTCCCAGCAGTGAATTCCAGTCCCGAACTACTTGCTGCGTTTTTCTCACAGCATCCTTGTTACATTTGCACTTTAAGTCTATCTCTTCTTGTTCTTTTTGCTTTTACAAGTGGGGACAGCTTTTCTTTCTCTAGTGTGTGCTCAAAACTGGGAGAAGAGTAACCAAGCTGTTCCTGAGTAAGAATCATCTATCAGACAGGATCACTGACACAGTTTAATTCTCATTAACTACCCTCTAAACCAAAGCCTTTGTGTTGCCATTCAACAGGATGGCCATGACCATCCAGACTGCTGCTGTGGTGCAGTCGAAATGATGGCCCACATTGTCAAGGAGTGTCTGTTGACTACACTTGAAGGCTGTTTACAAGAATTCTACCCGCATTGATTTCTGAGAAGAACAAGGAGGTTTAAGTGTTTAAACACAGCAGGAGCTTTAGGAAGGAGGGGTTTGTTCTTCAGGCAGCAACATTAGACTGAACTGTTTCCCATCCAAAATGGCTGATGACGCCACCATTGTGTCACATGATCAGACTCTGAAAGTGACAGTCTTCCATGCTGACATAAAATACATAACAGTCTAACCACTGAGAAGGCTATTGCCTGACCTAATAACAAAACAGACTCTGAACACCACCAATATTGTTCATCAAAGTGTTTAGGCATTTTATGCTGCATCTCGGAAGCAGGTGGGACATGAACCTTGACCTTCTGGTTCAGAGGTAGGGACACTACCACAGTATCACCAGCAAACAATGATATCAAGTTTGTTTACCTGAATGCAGGCTGATCTGCGGAAAGCTGTTCCAACATTACATCTACCTGCAAACTCAGAGTGGTTCACCTTAACCATGGTTACCGGAGTGTTAACCAGCTCACACCAGATTCCTCGAATGGAACGAGCACTTGGGAACATGTCAAACAAAGTTCAGCCACGCCACACTTCCCTGCTCTCCGATGCATCA
Organism: Chiloscyllium plagiosum; assembly: GCF_004010195.1. Taxonomy (NCBI): domain Eukaryota; kingdom Metazoa; phylum Chordata; class Chondrichthyes; order Orectolobiformes; family Hemiscylliidae; genus Chiloscyllium; species Chiloscyllium plagiosum. Next base: position 9,338,540 of record NC_057711.1, on the reverse strand, counting down.
TTCCCATGGCAACAGCTTTTGAATTCACTTCCATCGATGTATGAGTATTCCGGGCAGGATGTAGTCTGGATTCAGGAACTTCCTTGCTGTCCAGTTGCGCATTGTCCTGATAGGATTCTGCACCTTCAACTTCCCAGCTGGGCCTGGGGGACCTTCGACTTCACCAGCATTTATAACTGGATAATCCGTCAGCCACCTCGGAATCAGATCGAAACAAATCCACAAGGATGTTCTACTTTTACACTTTAATCAGCTTTGAGGCAAGGCTGTCAATCAATGTGAATCATGGAGCAATATTCCAAATACTCACGGTTCTTCTGAATGAGTACAGTGCAAGCTGATTTGGTAATGAGAACATCAGCGCACAGCATCAGAAACCTTAGCAGCTCAGTGCCTACCCTGCTGTATTTTTTTCAGTTAAGTCACAAGACTCGGTAACAAGGAAGGATCTGCTTTATTCTGGTCGTCCGGGTGGAGAGATAAACACAAGTTGGCTCCCCACGGTTCTGTTGGCTGCTCAGTTGTTATTTTCCTTCAGCTCCATCTTTTGGTTTCTTTTTCCTACGCAAGAACGAGGAGCAGGAGGAGGCCATTCAGCCCCTCCAGCCTGCTCCACCATTCAATCCGATCATGGCTCATCTCACCACGACCTCGACTCCCAGCTTTCCCGCCCACTCTCCATATCCCTTCAACCCATTATTCTGAAAAATCTGTGTCCTCCTTAAATTTGCTCAATATTCCAACCTCCACCACTCTCTGCGTGAGTGAGTTTTGCAGATTCATGATCCTTTGAAAGAAGTGATTTCTCCTCATTTCTGTTTAGAACCCACCACCCCTTCCCCTAAAGCTGTGAATTCTCATTCTGGCTTGCTTTTCTGCTTTTCCTTTCTCACCCTTTCTCACCCTTTCTCACCCTTTCTCACTCTGTCTCTCCACGACGCGCCCTTCCTTGAGGTTGATTCTGTATTCACCAATCTCTTTTCTAGTTCACACTGTTTCAGGTTGTGCTTCTTTCAGGTCTGGTCCTCCTTTGCCTCCTCCCCCCTGACGGGAGGATTTAACCCAGTCTCCATCTGCCGGAAATGGTGGATGTCGACATTTCTATGGTGACCGCTTCAAAGCAGAGCAAGGAGGTTAATGCTGGTGACCGAGTTGACATTTATTTACTTTCTTTCACTCGTGGGACATGGGCATCACTGACTGGCTCAGCATTTACTGCTCGTCCCTAGTTGCCCCTTGAGAAGGTGGGGGGTGACCTGCCTTCTTGAACCACTGTAGGCCACTGGCTGTGGGTTGACCCACAATGCTTAGGGAGGGTATTCCAGGATTTTGACCCAGCGACACTGAGGGAACAGTGATATATTTCCAAGTCAGGATGATGAGTGGCCTAGAGGGGCATATGCAGATGAGTGGTGTTCCCATGTATCTGCTGCCCTTGTCTTTCTAGATGGTAATGATTGTGGATTTGGAAAATGCTATCAAAGAAGTTTTGGTGAATTTCTGCAGTGAATTTCTGTAGATGGTACACATTGCTGCAACTGAGCACCGGTGGGGGAGGGAGTGGATGTTTGTGGATGTGGTGTCAATCAAGCAGCTGCTTTGTCCTGGATGGTGTCAAACTTCTTGAGTGTTGTTGGAGCTGCCCCCATCCAGGCAAGTGGGGAGTATTCCAGCACACTCCTGCCTTGTGCCTTGTAGATGGAGGACAGGCTTTGGGGAGTCAGGAGGGGAGTTACTTGCTGCAGTATCCCAGGCCTCTGACCGGCTCTTGTAGCCATTTTAGTTTAGTTTACCATTGGATGTCAAAGGAGTCACTTATTCCACAATGAACCTCACAGGTACAATTCACCGAAACATTAACGTACAGGAGGTTATGTGATCTTGTTGTGCATGAATGATCTGAAGTTCTCCTACACTGCAATTGTGACCACATGTAAAACCGTATTGCATTATCTGCCAAACACTTCTGTTATATTCACAGTCCCAAGCTATTCAGTTAACAGAGAAGTGTGAGGCTCTCCACTTTGGTCAAAAAGAGGATAGTGCAGGGTAAATTTTACATGACATGATGTTAATCACAGCGGATACCCAAAGAGACTTGGATGTTCAGATGCATAGATCTTTAAAAATGCCACACACAGATGCAGACAATGTTTGAGAAAGCTAATGGGGGAATGCTGGTCTTTACATTTTGCAGACTGGAGTACAAGGACATTGGGGTTATGCTGCAGTTATACAAACCCCCTGGTTAGATCCCCTGCTTGGAGCACTGTGAGCAGATCTGGGCACCACACTTTAGGAAGGATAGATTGGCCTTGGAGGGAGTACAGTATAGGGGAAAGTGAGGACTGCAGATGCTGGAGATCAGAGTCGAGAGTGTGGCGCTGGAAAAGCACAGCAGGTCAGGCAGCATCTGAGGAGCAGGAAAGTCGACGTTTTGGGCATAGCCCTTCATCAAGAGTGCAGGGTATTTTTACAAGATTGAGACCTGAATCTCAGCTTAAGTTATGAGGAGAGATAATATAAATCAGGCCTGTTTTCTCTAGAATTTCAAAGGTTGAGAGGTGATCTGATTGAAGTCTTCAAGATATTAACAGGAAAAGACAGGGTAGATAAAGATAAACTATTTCTATTGTTTGCAGATTCTAGAACTGGGACATAGTCTGAGAATTAGGGCCAGACTATTCAGGAGAGATGTTAGGAAGCACTTCAACACACAAAGGATTAGATTAGATTCCCTACAGTGTGGAAACAGGCCTTTTGGCTCAACCAGTCCACACCAACCCTCCGAAAAGTAACACACCCATTTCCCTCTGACTAAAGCACCTAACACCATGGGCAATTTAGCATGGCCAATCCACCTGGCCTGCATATCTTTGGATTGTGGGAGGAAACCGGAACATATCCACGCAGACACAGGGAGAATGTGCAAACCCCACACAGACAGTCACCTGAGGCTGGAATCAAACCTGGGACCCTGGTGCTATGAGGCAGTAGTGCTAACCACTGAGCTATTGTGGGAGAGTTTGGGAACTCTCTTCCATAAATAGCAGGGGATGCTGGATCAGTTGTTAATTTTAATCAGAGGTGTATACATTTTGGTATCAAGGGATATGGGCCAAATTGCCAATAGTGGAAATAGGCCAGAGATCAGCCATGATCTAATAGAATGATAGAACAGGTTTGAGGGGTTGAATGGCCTATTTCTGTTCCCATATTCCAATAACCAATTACATGATTGTCAGCAGGCAGAAGTCTTTTGTCATTGTTAACTGGTCACTATCCATAAACTTATTATTGCCACTCAGCTGCTGCTATAGACAGAATCCTTCATCCGCAATCTGTCTGTAATCACTGCTGTTTCTGTCATGCTTGTCCAGTAAAACTCTGCTTTCAAAACAGTCCTTCCCCATTTCAGGCCACTGTTTTTAAAAGCATAGAAATAAAACTAAATGCCCTTTAAAACCAATCTGCAATGTCTTGGAAACTTTACGGTCGGTGTAGTTTTGTAACAGTTAATCTTTCAGCAGTAACAATGACTTTTATTCCTGTTGCAGCTTTCACAACATTCTAAACCAAGGAAGTGCAGACAACAGACTGCCAATAGTAATCAAATTATGGGCAATAAGTTCCCACAGACACATACATCAATGGTCAGTAGCCAACATATGTACTGTTTACAAGATGCATTTCGCACATTCACCAAAAGCCCTGCGGTGGCCCAGTGGTTAGCTCACAGTGCCAGAGACCTGGGTTCAATTCCACCCTTGGGTGACTGTCTGCTTGGAGTTTGTATATTCTCCCATGTCTGTGTGGGTACCCTCTGGGTACTCCAGCTCCATCCAAAGACGTGGAGGGTAGGTGGATTGGCCATGGTAATTGTGGGGAAAAGGGCGGGCGGCTGTCCAGAGGATTGATGCACACGTGATGGGCCAAATGGCCTCTCCCTGCACTGTAAGGATTCTAGAAAGCACCCTCCACCCTACATATTATTATCGAGGACATGGGAAAAACAACCCTACCTGCACTTTCCCAGCCAACAACACTCAAGTCCCACTGAATAAAAAGAAAAATAGGATAATTTGTATTGTTGACTTTGATAAATCAATAAATAAACTCCTGTGCTCTTTTAGAACATTATGCAAGGTGATCTTTCACATTGACTTGAGAGGACAGACTGGGACAATACAATCTATCATTGGGACGAGAGCAACTATGACCAGGCAGCACTCCCTCAGTAATGCACTGGAGTGTCCCCCTCAAGTGGTGTGGGAGTGTGTCTGTTTACTAAGGGATAAAGGGTTGAAATTGTAATCACTTTAGGCTAGGCAGCAGTGACCATTGTTCTAACTTACCTGATCACTTGTTTGTGTTCTTTTTCGCAATGTGGTGCTGCTACATTTGTAAATTCGTGACCGCGTCTTGCTTGTTCAGTTCTCTGTAAGTCTTGTTACTTTTTTGTGACTGTGCGTCACGTGCCCACCGCCTGACCTAACTGCCAAACAGAACGATTTGCATCTATCCAGATATGTATAAAAATTGCATGTGTATTGTAACCTTTTGCTCTCCTTAGACCGACAGTGGGGGCAACAATACCTTGCTTTCAGTAGGAAAAGCAGCCCTTGTACAAGTAAAAGTTATTGTTTGATTTACAAGAATGTGTCTGTGCGGTCCTCAAAGAACACAGTTGTATAATCTTCGACCGTGGGACAATGAACCATTATTAATTCCAGAGAGGTGGGACTTGGTTTATGAAGAGAGATTGAGCAGTTTAGGCCCATACCCTCTGGAGTTGAAGGGAGATTTAATTGAGGTATACTGGACACTAAAAGGGATCGACAAAGTAGATGCAGCCAGTACGTTTCCTCATGTGGGGTGGTTTAGAATGAGAGGTCCTAGTTTCAGGATAAGGAGTGGCAGGTTTAAAACAGAGATGAGGAGAAATTACTTCTCTGAAAGGATCTTGAATCTGTGGAATTCACTGTCCCAGAATGCGGTGGTTACGGACCACTAAATAAATTTAGGAAAGAGATAGATTTTTAATCAGTAATGGATTCAATGGTTATGAGGTAACCATGATCTAATTGAATGGCAGAGCAGGCTCAGGGACTGAATGGCCTACTCTCTTTCCTAGTTCTTATGAAGCCACAACCATTTAACACATCAACTAGCACCCTTATCACATGTGCTACCATATGAGCCACAGTTGGTACATGATAATTAGCAAAGTGAAGTCGATTGTAGAAGAATTATTTCCATTTGGGAGTCACCGAATCTGTAAATTCTTTTCAGCTGTGTGTTTTTTAGAGTGTGTACCAATTCCTGATGCGTGGCCTTGGTGTGGAGTGAAAACCTTTCACACGTGATCCTTTTCCTTCAGACAGTCCCACATCTAATCTGTCAGTGTCCACTCTCTCCACTGGGAAAGCTGTGTGTCAATGTCCCCGCTGTATTTCAGCTTCAGTCCATCCTCTCATCCTCCTACTCCTCACTCAGCTCAATAAAACTAAGAATTACAGCTGCTGGAAATCTGAAACAAAATTAGACACTTCAGCAGAAACTCAGCAGAACTGCCAGCATCTGTGGAGGGGGAAAGCAGAGTTAATTTTTTTGAAGAAGGGCCAACGAACGTGAAATATTAACTCTGTTTCTCTCTCCACACTCGTGGCCAGGCCTGCTGAGTTTCTCCAGCAATTTCTGTTCTTGCTTCTCTCTCTCTCTCTCTCAGTATGTGGTTAGACAATGAAGGGTTGTTACTAATGTCAAGGATGTGCAAGATTACACCACAAAATGATATATGGCCCAAAGCCAAGGCCTCAAAGCCCTCCGCTTCTTCCTTTCCCACTGTACCAACCAGTTCCTTTCCACTGACACCCTCCTTCGACTGACTGAACTGATCCTCACTCTTAACAACTTCTCCTTCCAATCCTCCCACTTCCTCCAAACCAAAGGAGTAGCCATGGGCACCCGCATGGGCCCGAGCTATGCCTGCCTCTTCGTAGGATATGTGGAACAGTCCATCTTCCGCAGCTATACTGTCATACACCCCACCTTTTCCTCCGCTACATCGATGACTGTATCGGCGCTACCTCATGCTCCCACGCATGGTATCAGCAAACATTCAAGAATAAAAAGATCTGTTGTTTGATTAGAGATTTACAACATCAACACCTTTCATTCTTGGATTGAAACGTTGGCTTTCGCTGCGGGGAGAGTGAACACACTGGCCAACTAGCAACGGGTCATGGATTCCCGGCACTTTGCAAGCAGACCATTCGGCTCATCAAGTCCACACAGATCCAGTGAAAAGCATTCCACCCAGGCACATCCGACCGCTGTAATCCTGCCTTTCCCAAAGGCAATCCACAAGCCTACATATCATTGCACTGTGAGAACAGCACTCAGAGAAAACCCATGCAAAGACGGGGAGAATGCGCATTAAACACACGTTGCTGGCTTGCGAGGCAGCAGTTCTGATCACTGAGCCACCACACCACAATATTGGTGTTCCGAAATAAATATCCAGGTGAAGAAGAAGACTCTACGATGTGGTTACATTGTTAGCCAAGGACGTTCATGATGGCATCGAGTTGAAAGAGAACGCATACTATACCTTACAAAACCATATTGAATCATTATGTTTAGCCTGTGCCTGCATCCGATATTTCACGATTGATTCCTATAATTTGTCATCCACGGCATAAACCTGCTGTAACTATCAATATTTGTCTCAATCTTGCAACGCTTTTGAATAATTCAGTGTAATTGCCTTCACAAAATGATAGTTAAAGTTGGACATTGCACATTCAAATCCAATTAGACATCCTTGCTGAAATATGAAGTACCTTTATACTTTATGCTTTCTACATGCACATTGAAGAATTTGGAAAACAGAGTGGAGACCACAACCAAATCATACAGTATCTTTCCTTGCCGTGTGAGAATCCCCCACTCGGACCTATCTCCTCCGGCCTATCACCCTCACCTTAACCTCCTTCCACCTATCGCATTCCCAACGCCCCTCCCCCAAGTCCCTCCTCCTTACCTTTTATCTTAGCCTGCTGGGCACACTTTCCTCATTCCTGAAGAAGGGCTTATGCCCGAAAAGTCGATTCTCCTGCTCCTTGGATGCTGCCTGACCTGCTGCAACACATTTTTAAGCTCTGATCCCCAGCATCTGCAGTCCTCACTTTCTCCAAAGCCAAGAGAGGCCATAATGCTTTTAAGGGTTTAGATCAGAGTGGTGCTGGAAAAGCTCAGCAGGTCAGGCAGCATCTGAGGAGCAGGGAGATTAATGTTTCAGGCAAAAGCCCTTCATCAGGAATAGAAAAGCAGAGGAGATGACCTGGGGGTTGCAGTGAGAGAGAGACTCACTGAGCTTCTTGTGGAGAGAGGAGGAGAACTTCTTCAAGGTAGGCATCCTTGCAAGAGGATTCGCAGTAAGGTTAAAATCAAGTAGGCAAAAGTGAGGACTGCAGATGCTGGAAACCAGAGTGGTGCTGGAAAAGCACAGCGTGGACGAGTTGGACCAAAGGATCATTTTCCGTGCTGTATATCTCCATGCTTATTTTCTTCTGAATTTCTTCATTCAAAATATCGCTGATACTGTTATAGCTCCCATACCGAGAAAGGGTATGTCATGAGAAGGGGAAGCAGCATTAGTTGAAGGTGAAATTGTGATTTTTGAGGAGCTCTTATCATGGATCAGCTATGACAGTAAAGAACAGCACAGCAGGCCTGAGGGGCTGAATGGCTTACACTTTACTGTCCAAGATGTGTAGGTTAGGGTGGATTGGCCATGCAAAATTACCCAGTGTCTAGGGATGTGTAGGCTGGGTGGATTAACCATGTGGGGTCAGAGGTTGGGACCTGGATCTGTGTGGGATGCTGTTGGTGTGGAATCTATGGGCCGAGTGGCCTCTTGTAGGGAATCCAGAGGACAAGGCTAGTGTTCTGAGGATGTGGGTTCAAATGCTGCCATTGCAACAAAATCTGGAAGTAGACACTAGCCTAATTAGTGGTTATTGTAAAATACCATCTGGGTCACCCATGCCTTCGAGGGAGGTCAATCTGATGTTCTGTCTTGGTCCGGTTTTACACGGGAACATCAGGCCCACAGCAATGTGTTTGACAATTCTCACACCTACCCTGAAATAGCTAAGCAAGACTCTCAGCTCCACTACAGGTGAGCAATAAATGGCAGCCTTGCCAGCGATGCCCACATCTGACGCCAGAATTAAAAATAAAAGTCTACCCCGGCCAAAGCACGGTTTGGTCTTGGGTTGCTGGTGTTATTTAGAACAGGCCAACTGAGCTAAACAATCCGAGGTTGCTGAATGCCTGCCATTATGATCAGGTGTCCACCAGTTAACTGGAGAAAGAGAAGTAAAAGCAGCCATACATGGGGTATGGTGCAGGCCCAGAACAATCTGAACAGGGGTAATGAGAGGTTAACATTTATGGTCAGGTGGCCATCAGCCAAAATGGCTACAAGAGATACAGTGAAGCATGCTGGGAATTTTGGTCAAACTAGTTAAAACTCTGGCCTCAGTTAAACTGCAGCCAGGACATGTTGTGACCTTTCCTGTAAACTGCCATCTGCAGTTTTCTGTGCTGACTCAATAATGGAGGTGTCATGGCAGTCGGCTAGACAGGATGACACCATTATTACCTCATGTGAAGCGTGGAATGTGGCTTTAAACGTTCAGGAGCTTTTTAGCAGTCGACACCATTGGCTGGGATCGAACCATGTGTTCTCTGAGTGCCAGAGAAGTTTCTAGAATGACAAACACATTTTGGGCTAAAATTTAGCAGAACTAAGGATTTTACAGATGGAGCCTTCAAGACCAACATTTGAAAAACACGTGCCCTGAAGTCACCTTCAGAGTTGACAAAGAACCAAAATCTGCAAGAAGAGCAAAGTTGGCCACTTTAGGGGCCGCGATGGCCTGGTGGTATCCTTGCTAGACTGTTAATCCAGAGATCCCAGATAATGCTCTGGGGACCTGGGTTCGAATCCCGGCACAGCAGATGGTGGAATTTCAATTCAATAAAAAGAAAATTTGGAATTAAGAGTCTAGTGATGACTATGAATCCATTGTTAATTGTTGGGAAAACCCCAAATTGGTTCACCAATGTCTTTTAGGGAAGGAAACAGCCAACCTCACCTGGTCTGGCCTACATGTGACTCCAGACCCACAGCAATGTGATTGATTCTTAACTGCCCTCTGGGCAATTAGGGATAGGCATTAAATACTGGCCTAGCCAACGATGCCCTCATCCTGTGAATGAATAAAAAAAAACTTTACTCAAATCAGGGTAGTATTTATTCCAAGATAAACGTCTTGTATTCAGTATTGGTACTTAAGTGTTAAATAAAGAAGGGTTTGTTTAAATAACTTCTGAGTTGACTCCTTGCCTTTGACTGTCACCCAAGGGAAGAATACCTTTGGTAAAGAGTAATCCTTTTGTGCAACACAATGAGCTGAGGGTGGTGGTTATGTGTTTAGAGAGGGTTAGGAGGAACAAGTGGTACTGTTAATTTAATATTGGACACTGGAGGCAATGACATTCAGAATAGTCTGAGGTCTGTGGGTCTTCGAGGATGGTGAGGGTGTTCTGGAAGAGTTGAATGTGGTTGAGGGGAGTTTGTACAAAATGCAAGGCCCGTAGTGGGTGATGAAAGGGTTTGAGGGTGGAAAAGATGTAGAATTGCAAGAAAATTGAACAATGTATCCCACACAAAGATCAGCCCTGAGTCAGTGCGTGGTATCTGTGAGGCTGAAGGTGGTGTATTCAAGATCACATGAAATTAAATAAAACATAGCTCACATGTGCAGTGCTGTATGGAGAGAGCGAGAGCTGCCCTGTTAGTGGTATCATAATTCAAGGGTGTGGTGCTGGAAAAGCTAAGCCTCATTCCCGATCGCCCGAAACGTCAATTCTCCTGCTCCTCGGATGCTGCCTGACCTGCTGTGCTTTTCCACCAACACAGTCCCACAGCGGAGACAGGCACTGACAGTGAAATGGGCACTGAACCATAGAATCACACAATGCAATAGAAGTCCTTTGGCCTAACCAGTCTGCAGTGACGAAAACCTACTCTAAATCTAGACCAGCTCCACTTTCCAAAACTAGACTCATATCCTTGAATCCAATGATGTTTCCTACCTGAACTCCCCTCCCAGGCAATGCTTTTCAGATTCCTACCATCCTCTAGGTGAAAAAATCATTTCCTTAAATCCCCTCTAAACCTCCAACCTTTCACTTTAAAATTAGTTCCCTCATTATTAACCCTTTAACCTGATCTCCAACCACTCTATCCATGCCCATCATAATCCTGTACATCTCAGTCAGGTTCCCCCCTCACCCTTTCCTGTACTAGTTGGTATTGTAGGATCTTAATGAGTATCTTTAATTTGACCCAAACAATCTGTAGTGATTTTAATGAGGTCGGACAGCTGGAGCGCATAGAATCTGAGTTCCATGATTGGAGCTGTTAATCTGGTCCAATCAGTGAGCCCTGGCTGACAGGTAGAAACAGAAGTGCAGACTCTCCAAACCTAATTAAAGGGTGACTTGGTGACAGGACACCAGTCTTTGTGGAGTTATTTCAAGATAGCAACAAGTTATCGAGAAATAATATTGGACTATTATGGTACAGTGGTAGTGTCTCTGCCTCAGAGCCAGGAGTCCCAGATTTCATGATGTCCTTGAAGAGATTGATGAAAACATACTTGCAATTGAGAGCCATGACGTAGAAATGCCATTATTGGACTGGGCTGGATAAAGTCAGAAGTCACATGAGACCAAGTCTCTGCTGTCATGTGACTACTGACTTTGTAATTGAGAGACCATTCATTATCCTTTTACAGGATGTGATTATCAATAGCAAGGCCAGCCTTTGTTGCTATATATCTACTTGCCCTTGAACTGAGGAGTTTACTAGAGTGTTTCAGAGGACAGTGAAGAGTGAACTCCATTACTGTGGGTCTGGAGTCACACAGAGGCCAGACTGGGAAAGGACAACAGATTTCCTTATCTGAAGGACATTAGTGAACCAGATGGGTTTTTCTGACAATCAATGATATTTCATGGTCACAATTACTGAGGCCAGCTTTCAACTCCAGATTTATTGATTGAATTTAAAGTTTACCAGCTGTAATGTGGCCAGTAGGTGGATGAGGTGGCAAGTTTATAGGATCGTAAATGGGTGAGGTACCATGCGTGTATGGCAGTAAGGGTGTAGGGTTGTAGTTGGTACAGGTGATGGGTGAGAGTGCAGTTGCAGGTCAGTAGTCAGTTACTTGGGTTGAATACTTCAGTTAGATTAGATTCCCTACAGAATGGAAACAGGCCCTTCAACAAGTCCACACCGACTCTGCAAAGAGTAACCCACCCAGACCCAATCCCCTCCCTATATTTACTAAAGCACATAACACTACAGGCAACGTAGCATGGCCAATTCACCTGACCTGCACATCTTTGGACTGTGGGAGGAAACCAGAGCACCTGGAGGAAACCCACGCAGACACGGGGAGAATGTGCAAACTCCACACAGACAGGAGCCCAAGGCTGGAATCAAACCTGGATCCCTGGTGCTGTGAGGTAGCAGTGCGAACCACTGAGCCACCCAGTTAGACTAAAATTTTACTAGTAAGTAGGTTTGGAATTCTCCAACCAGTGTAGGAATTGAACCCACACAAATGACATCAGTCTACATTGCAAGCCAACTGACCTAACAAAGCCGCTTTGAAAGATGGTCATCACTGAAATGTAAGAATACCCCAAATTATGCACAGGAAGCTCCCATAAACTGCAGTGACTTAATGGTCCAGATTTTTTTAGGAATGTTGGCCCAGAAACCAGGATCTTAAAATGCTTTTCTTGCAAATAATTGACAGATTGAACAAATCAACAGAAAGTTGATGATCCAAGGGATACACTTGTTATTAGGCCCACTGTGTAATTCCAGTGTTTAATTCCTTATCTTAGATTTCCAGCATCCCCATAATTTTGCTTTTCTTGTAGGTAGTGGATATTCATAAAATCACAGGTTATGTATTGTGTCTGAAGTTTGAGTGAAATTTATTTTCAGAAAAAGTGCGCAACTGTTTTATAGGAGTTACGAAGTGAATTCTCAGTTCAGTTGATCACAGTCCCTTTGGTCCGGTTGAGTGACATTTTCATTATGTTCTGAGTCCCGAAGTCTGAGGCTTTATAAATTTTGAATTGGATCACAAATTTCAGGGTTACCTAATGCTGCCCATTTGAAGTTGTCTGCAGGTCCCAGAGTGTACTCCCTTTCTTCCTTTCAACTGGAGCTTTGGCCCTATCATGGACAAAAGAGGTGAGGTGAGAGTGAGAGTCCTTCACATCAAGGCTGCATTCGATCGAGTGTGGCATCGAAGAGCCCTGGCAAAACTAGAATCAATGAGTATCAGGAGGGGTCAAGGTCTCTGCTGGTTGAAGTCATACTTGGCACTAAGGAAGATGCCATAGTTGTTGGAGGTCAGTCATTTCAGCTCCAGGACATCTCTGCAGGAGTTCCTCAGGGTAATGTCCTCAGCCCAACCATCTTCTGCTGCTTCATTAATGACCTTCCCTCCATCATGAGGTCAGAAGTGGGGACATTCACTGATAATTGCACAATTTTCAGCACCATTTGCAACTCCTCAGATATTATAGGAGTTCATGTCCAAATGCAGACAATATCTAGGCACGGGGTGACAAGTGTCAAGTAACATTTGTGCCAGACAAGTGCCAGGCAATGACTATCTCCAATAAGAGAGAATCTAGCCATCACCCCTTGACAATCAATCATGTTACCATCACTGAATTCCCACTACCAACATCCTGGGGGGAGAGGGGTTACCATTGAAAATGAACTGGACTCACTGTATAAACGCAGGAAATCTGAAGGGGCAGAGGTGATGGGTGAGAGTGCAGTTGCAGGTGGATAGTCAGGGTAAGGACCAGATTGAGTACTTAGGTCTTCTGTTCTGTAGTTAAATTAACATTTCCAGCTGAATACTTAGGAATTCTCCAAAGTCTCCAACTCAAGTTGAGATGGAGAGTCCTTCATGATAATTGCAATCAGTGTATGAATTGAACCTATGCTATTGGCTTCAGTCTATGTCAGACTCCTACCTCCCTAGCCCCCAAGGCACAAGTCAGGGGTGTGAGGGAAGACCCCCCCCCCCCCCCCCCCCCCACTTGCCTGGATGTGAGCAGATCCAATGACACTCAAGAGGCTTGATACCATTCGGGACAAAGCAGCCCACTTTATGAAGTGGAATACAAGACCAAAGGAGATTTCATAGAATCACGACAGTGTGGAAACAGGTCATGATACTCCAAAGAGCATCTCACCCACTTCAACAACCCTGCATTTCTCACAGCTAATCCACCTAATCTACACATCTCTCAGATACTATGGGCAATTTAGCATGGCCAATTCACCTAGCCTGCACATCTTTGGACTGTGGGAGGAAACCGGAGCAAAACTGTACAGACACAAGGAGAACGTGCAAACTCCACACAGACATTACCCGAGGCAGGAATTGAACCCAAGTCCCTGGTGCTGTGAGGCAGCAGTGCTAACCACTGAGCCACTGGGGCATATAAAGATGCAAAAGACATGTTTATAGAAGGATGATTTAGAAGTAGATGAACACACCAGTTATATTGGACCTTCTTTTTGTTGAACTCTGAGTTATGTATTAACAGGAATTGAGGATTGTTTAACACCCACAAGATGCAGAGTCGGGATTAATAGGTCTTTTTCAGGCTGGAAAGATGTAACTAGTGGATTGCCACAGGTATCAGTCCTAAAACCTCAAATGTTTACAGTCTACATCAGAACTTGGCTATCAGACTCTGCTCGGTGACTCTGCACAATCCCAGTTGGAGATAACTTCAGCGGTCCATCATATTCGGCCTCAGATGTTTGGGTGACCATCCTCCAAGGCGGACCGTGGGATAGGCAACAATACAGAGTCACCGAGCAGAGGCTGGTAGCCAAGTTCGATATGGATGGGGATGGCCTCAGCCAGGACCTTGGGTTCATGTCACACTGCAGGTGACCCCACTGCACTCTATACACACACACACACCTCCTACATATACAGTTACACAGACTCTCTCCCTCATACACACTCTCTCGCAGACACCCACACATACACACCCCAAACTCACACTCATGCACACATTCTCTCACAGGCTTATACTCCATCACACGCACACACACACACTCTACCAAGCATGCAAACATGCACTCACTCACACACACACATCCACATGCACACACTCATAACTCTCTCTCTCCCTTACTTGCATATACACACACATATCAGTCTATGGGGTGGATTTGCATTTGCAGAATTGTAATTGCAGATGCATTTTATTTTGTTCAAAAAGTGCACAATCTACAGGCAGTCAATCCATGTAACATTTTATAAATTCCTGCTTTGGAAATAGAACCAGTCTGACTCAAGTTTGGGATACAGGCAGACTCTAACCTCAGCTTTAATGCATTGTCTGAGCTGAGATATCACCTTTTTTTATAAAACCTGAAGTTATCTCGAGAATGTGACTGGAAAGATGTTCTAGGATTTACATTTGAATGAACTGAAACCTGCAACTCATTCTAAATGATGAAAGATTTAACAGCTATCTAGGTTTGTTCAATATATCATTTCAGTTTCATGACACTGTGATTGCGATACATTCTGTGTCTTATGATCCTGCTCCACAACCCCTTGATGAAGGAGCAGCGCTCCGAAAGCTAGTGCTTCCAAATAAACCTATCGGACTATAGTGTCTGGTAGTGTGGCTGAGCAGTCTAAGGTGTTGGATTAAGGCTCCGGTCCTCTAAGGAGGTTCAGGTTTGAATCTGACTGCTGCCATTCCTGAAAGTTGCAAGTCACACATCAGCGTGTTAAGCGTTGCCACATTTAAAATGGGTAGTTCAGCTGCCTCACAGCGCCAGAGACCTGCATTCAATTCCAGCCTCGGGTAACTGTCTGTGTGGAGTTTGCACATTCTCCCCATGTCTGCATGGGTTTCCTCCCACAGTCCAAAAATGTGCAGGGGTCAGGTGAGTTGGCCATGCTAAATTGCCTGTAGTGCTAGGGGAATGGGTCTGGGTGGGTTGCATCTTTGGAGGGTCGGTGTGGACTTGTTGGGCCGAAGGGCCTGTTTCCCCACTGTAGGTAATCTAATAACCAGGTGTTGTGTGATTTTTTAACTTGTCCACCCCAGTCCAACACCGGCACCTCCACATTCTTTACAATGTAATGCTGCACCTACACCTGGCATCTTCTAGCAGTGACACAATTAAGATGAAGAATTCCTCACCCCTTGGAATCATGTGCCCAATCCCTTGCCCGTCTCCAGTATTTCGACTCAATGCCAAAAAACGTTTTGCTGACACCAGGAGTGAGTGTGTTCATGATTACACTGAGCTATAAGAGCGGCTCTAGTAAGGACAGCACTTCACAGAATCACCAAAGCATTTCAGTGCGGAAGGAGGCCATTCAGCCCATCAGGCATGCACTGTCTCTTCAAACAAACTTCTAGTGCCAATCCCATGCTTTCTCCCCAGTCCCTTCCACGTTATTTCAAGCCAATTAACCATCCAATGGCCTTTGATTGCCTCAGTTGAGCCTGCCTCCACCACAGTGGAGTCAGTGAGGACTCCAGAATGGAAACAGGTCATTCGGCCCAACTTGCACATGCTGCCCAACACTTTCCCTGAACACCTGTAGCACATCTCTAACTGCCCTTTGAACTGAGTGATTTGCTCGGGCTATTTCAGACAGCAGTCACTCGTGAACTAGATTACTGTGGGCCTGGAGTTACATGGAGGATAAGGATAGCTTATAAGGATAGACATGCAGGAGGCTGGAAGAACGCAGCAAGCCTGGCAGCAACAGGAGGTGGAGAAGTCAACATTTTGAGTGTAACCCACCCCCAGTCCTGAAGCAGGGTTACACACGAAACGTCGATTTCTCCCCCTCCTGATGCTGCCTGGCTTGCTGTGTTCTTCCAGCCTCCGGCCTGTCTACTTTGGATTCCAGCATCTGCAGGTTTTTTTGTCTTTAACCAAAGCTGGTAAGGATGGCAGATTTCCTTCCGGAAAGGACGTTAGTGGGTTTTTACCAGACCTGTTGATGGTTGCCATGTTCACCATCACTAAGACTGGCTTTAAGTTCTCAATTTTTGTTGATTGAAGTTAAGTTTCCCATCGCTGCCGTGGTGAGATTCAAACCGGAGTATTAGTCTGTGCCTTTTGATTATTCGGCCCACCGCACCATTGTCTCCCTCTTGTCACTTTAACTGGAGTGCACACTCTGTGGCTCTGATCTTCCCTGGAGTGAACATATCATGTATTCTAGTATCCAAACAAAAATGATTGCCTTTCTCTTTCATCAGGCTTGTGTTTGACAGGTAAGTGTTGTGTGAATAATTCCTATGCCTGTGATGTATTATTACATTACAGTAGCGGAGTCTTCTGGAATCTGTCAGCTCAGACATATTCTGTACAAGTTGGAAAATTAATGCGCAGAATAATTCGATTTCTGCAGTGTACTGGATGCTGGAGTTTATCCATTGCAGAATTTGTTTTTTGAAGTGAAAAGGAGTTCAATTTTTCTAGACACCAGACAACATAAAAAGATTATTCAAGTTTGAAAAGTAAGTATTTTCCACAGCTTCAAGGAGTTAGTAATCACTCTGCTGCCTTTTCTGTGAATATGTAACTGTGCTGTTGCAGTGAAACTTTCCAACTGACTGGACGCCATTTGTATGGTTGTCGAACTAGAGCTGAGGCCATTTTCCATCTCCCTCATTTCAGATTGTGGGATATAGGTAAAGTAGTGTTACTTCTGCAATCATAATTACTTATCCAAGGTAAATGAACTCACACCAGTGTATAATTATTTCAGCCAAGAGCTGAGTCAACAAGAATGAAAACTATGTGAAGGAAATACATAATTGTTTTTGTATTAGCTAAAATGTGCATGCAAGAATGAAATGTGCCTGCAAACAATGGTAGATGTTTCAGATAAATAGATAAGGTGCTGTGAGGGGAGGGGGTTAAGCTAGATATGCTTGTACAAACAGTAGTTATAAGCATCTATTTCCCACTTCTGTAAAAACAAGAATAAGCCACAATCAAGAAGTCATGAGGTCATAATGTCATAATAAGTGAGGGAAACGGATGGTAGTGAAGGAGGATATACCTAACAATGGACCACAGAGGGAGGTGGTCAAACGGCCTTGTGAGGCCAGAAATAAGCATTTTGTCACAGACAGGGCCGGATAAGGCAAGAGATAAACAGGAATAATGGGCGCCGGTCTTAGAGAAATGGGAGATGTAAACAGGGGAGGAGCAATGGGAGGAGAGAAGGGAAATAATTTACATAAATATTGTGTACTAGTTGAATTCAGTGTGTGTGTGTGTGTGTGACTACCTTATACACAGTAGACACCACACCCCTCTTGTAAGAGCGAAATAAATGACACTACTGATTCAGATCTTGTCTCAGACTGAAATTATTGAAGTGAGTGAGCTTCATTTCTCACAAGATCATAGAATCCCCAAACTATAGCCAACAACTGTAGAAATGCTCAGTTCACTGAAAGAAATTACCTTCTCTCTCACTTCATATCCCTCAGACTTCTTGAAGTCTTTGATTCAGTGCTATGAAGCCCAGAGACATTTTGTTCTTAGACTCCCCTTGATTCTAACCACATTCAATGGCATTCTAATCTGTGAACACCCCGCTCTCAATATTCTTGACGTTACCACTAACCACAAACCAAACTGTCTATGACAACAGGTTAGATGCTGGAAATTCCACAGTGAGTAACTTACCTCCTGACTTCCTGGTGTCTAATCACCATCTACATGGCACAAGACAGTAGTCTAGTGACTACTTCCCACTTGCCTGAATGGGCACAGATGGAACAACACTCAACAGGTTCATTACCATTCAGAACAGAGCACCCAGCCACCTCCTTCATTATCCACTCCCTCCACCTCTGACGCTTAGTATCACCAGGATGCGCAGTAGTAACTCACCCAGATTCCTTGTGCAGCACCCTCCAAACACACTCATACCACCTGGAAGAATAGAGGCAGCAGATGCATGGGAACACCATAATCTGCAAGCCACTCACCACCCTGACTTGCTGTTCTTTAACCGTCATCGGAACAAAATCCTGGAACTCGGTCCTGAATTGCGTTGTGGGGTTATCCACACCGAGTGGATGGCAGTGACTCAGGAGGGCAGCCTACCATTGGCATCTCAGGGGCAGCTAGGGATGGACAATCAATGCAGTCCCATCCAGTGGCTCCCATGTTCTGTGAAAGTATTCTCCACTGGGGTCATATTGTGCTGCTTTGTCAATGGTTTATCTTTGGTTAATGAGTTACAATGGGTTGAGAATGTGTCAGAGGAACACTTGAGGAAACTCTTTGCAATAAAGATACTGTTGAAGAGGAAGGAGCTGAAGAGGTCCAGTAACCCCCTTAACATGGTAACATCAGGATTAACCAGATCGGCAAAGCACTAGAGCCTGCTGTAGATAATTAAAGTGTTGACACTATGCAACCCCTCATTTCCAATGGCTGTTTTTATTTTCATCACTTGTGCTATCTGGCTCAATTAAAAACTGTAATAATTGATACAATAGTATAAGTCCATCCTTTGCTCAAGTAGTCAAAATTCAGTTGGGATATCTGTGGCCTTCCAGTTCATGTTGGGGAGTTTTTCCCTGGGCTGGTTTCAACAACAACTTGAGCTTTTCTGTTTTCTGAGCATTTGACCTTTGCACAGGGATGGTAACAGAGGTTGTCTGCATCCTGCATTTTCTACATCCCCGTTCAGAAACCAATTCCCTGCCTGTACCAATCTGGCCAGCGCACAAGCCAAGTTTAGCCAGTGCTGTCTGTGTTGTGATTTTCTTTACTGGGTTCTCAGTTTTAACACAACTTCTGTACAAACTTCAAATCTCATCGGGGTCCTTTACTTGTAGTTTTAAAACTTGCATTGATGCCTTCATTTGCATTTTAAAAAAAACCCATTGATCACTGTGTTGAATTCCTCATAGTGGGTTAGAATACTTGAATCCCTATAGTGTGGAGGGCCATTCAGCCCACACCAACACTCTGAAGAGCATCGCACATAGACTCATCGCTCTCCCCGACTCCCCTATTCTATCCCTGCATTTCCCATGGCTAAGCCACCCAGCCTGCATATCCCTGGACACTAGGGGTCAATTTAGAACAAAGAACAGTACAGCGCAGGAACTGGCCTTTTGGCCCTCCAAGCCTGCAGCCTCTATCTAAGTGTGTCACCAGTTTTTCAGGGATCAGTATCCTTTTGCTCCCTGCCCATTCATGGACCTGTCTAGATCCATCTTAAATGAAGCTACCATGCCCGTCTCCACCATCATTAGCATGGTCAATCCACCTAACCTACACATCCCTGAACAATATGGATAATTTAGCATGGCCAATTCACCAAGCTGTACATCTCCGGACTGTAGGAGGAAACTGCAGCACCCGGAGGAAACCCACACAGACACGGGGAGTGTGTGCAAACTCCACACAGTCGCCCAAGGCTGGAATTGAACTCGTGTCCCTGGCGCTGTGAGACAGCGGTGCTAACTGCTGAGCTACCAGCTTGCTCAGTAGAGTAGGTTCCAAGAGTCAGCTTGCTTGACAATTTCAAACAGATTTACTGGAATGACAGGCCAATTAGCAGTTATAGAGTGACGTAGGTATATATGGGCGGCACGGTGGCTCAGTGGTTACCCTAGCTCATCAGGGACACGGGTTCAATTCCCACCACGGGCAACTGTCCGTGTGGAGTTTGCACATTCTCCCTGTGTCTGCATGGGTTTCCTCTGGGTCCTCCGGTTTCCTCCCACACTCCAAAAGTTGTGCAGGTCAGGTGAATTGGCCAGGCTAAATTGCCCGTAGTGTTAGGTACATTTGTCAGGGGTAAATATAGGGTAGGGGAATGGGTCTGGGTGGGTTACTTTTTGCAGAGTCGGTGTGGACTTGTTGGGCCGAAGGGCCTGTTTCCACACTGTAGGGAATCTAATCTATATCCTTAGTCTAACACTGCTGTTGCTCTAACTCCTCATGGCTGCTGGTCATATGATGTTATCGCAGTTAAAAATCACACAACACCAGGTTATAGTCCAACAGGTTTAATTGGAAGCACTAGCTTTCAGAGCGCTGCTCCTTCATCAGGTGGTTGTGGAGGACTCGATCGTAAGACACAGAATTTATAGCAAAGGTTTACAGTGTGATGCAACTGAAATTATATATTGAAAAAGACCTGGATTGTTTGTTATGTCTCTCATCTTTTAGAATGACCATGTTGGTATCAGTTCTTTCATATGTAAATCGCAGAACTTTTTTTAAAATTACATTCTCAAGTGATTTTTAACAATAGGTGCCATGTCATCTCAGATAATGTATTGAAGGGGTGAGGTGCCCTTTGTGAGGCTGTCTGTGCCCCAATGTTCAGACTGATTCTATTTCGAGAAAGGGGATTTACAGAATCTTACATCAATTCATGCAATTTTTGAGCAAAACAAAATGTAATTCTGCAAGTACAAATCCACCCCCACAAACTTATATGTGTGTATGTGCTTGTGGGTGTGTGTGTGCGGGAGGGTATCAGTTTCTGTGAGAGAGTGTGTGCATGTGAATGTGTGAGTATGAGGGTAAAGGGGTATAAGTTTGTGAGGGGGTGCATGTGTGGGAGTTTATGTATGAGTGTATGAGAGAGGGTGTGTGTGTGTGTGTGTGTGTGTGTGTGTGTGTGTGTGT
>NC_057711.1:9307090-9317678 GCF_004010195.1 Chiloscyllium plagiosum | reverse complement strand
GCTGAAAAACTACGCCATGTTCTTCGCAGCCTGCAACACATTATCAATGAGGATGAGCACCTCACCAAGACCTTCCCCACACCTCCACTGCTCACCTTTAAGCAACCATCAAACCTCAAACAGATCATTGTTCGCAGCAAACTGCCCGGCTTTCAGGACAACCCCATACAACCTTGTCACATCAGATGCTGCAAGACAGGTTAGACTATTAACACGGATACCACCATTACACGTTGGGTCACCTCACACCATGTACGCGACAGGTAGTCATGTGACTTGACCAACATTGTCTATCTCATATGCTGCAGGCAAGGATGCCCTGAGGCATGGTACATTGGTGAGACCGTGCAGAAGCTACAACAACAGATGAATGGACACTGCACAACAATCAACAGACAGAGCGACCCCTCCCAGTCAGTGGTCTGGAACATTTGACCTCGGACCTTTGGGTGACCATCCTCCAAGGTGGACTTCAGGACAGGCAACACCGCAAAGTGGCCGAGCAGAGGCTGATAGCCAAGTTTGGTACCCGTGGGAATGGCCTCAACTGGGACCTTGGGTTCATGTCACTGTACAGGTGACCCCACTACACTACACACAGACACAGACACACACACACACACACATACATACACACACACTCACACATATACACACACACTCACTCACACACACACACATACACACACTCTCATACGCACACACATACACACACTCAAATATACACACACATACACATAGACACACTCACATACACACACACACTCACATACACGCACACACTCACATACACACACACCTCACGCAGACCCTCTCTCATACACAAACTCTCTCTCATACGCTCAAACATACACACCCACACTCACACGTACATACGCACCCGCTCATAGACTTATACCCCTTTACACTCACACTCACACACATACACACAGTCTGTCACAGATTCTCATATCCTCCACACATACACACCCACATGCACATACACACATATAAGTTTGTCGGGTGAATTTAAACTTGCAGAATTACATTCTATTTTGCTCAAAAACTGCATGTATCCACGGAAGATTGTGTAAATCCTATTTTTAGAAATAGAATCAGTCTGAACACTGGGGCACAGGCAGCCTCAAACAGGGTACCTCACAACTTCAATGTATTATCTGAGGTGACATGGCATCTATTGTTAAAGGACTAAGAACAATGAACATTACAGCACAGGATCAGGTCCTTCGTCCCTCCAAGCCTGCGCTGATCCAGATCCTCTATCTGAACCTGCTGCCTACTTTCTAAGGGTCTTGTATTCCTTTGCTCCCTACCCATTCATGTATCTGTCTAGATGCATCTTAAATGATACTATCGTTCCCGCCCCTACCATCTCTGCTGGCAACGCGTTCCAGGCACCCACCACCCTCTGCGTGAAGAACTTTCCACGTATATCTTCCCTAAATATTTCCCCTTTCACTTTGAACTCGTGACCATAGTAATTAAGTCCCCCACTCTGGGAAAATGTTTCTTGCTATCCACCTATCTATACCTCTCATGATTTTGTAGGCCTCAGTCAGGTCCCCCTCAACCTCCTTCTTTCTAATGAAAGTAATCCTAATCTACTCAGCTCTCCTCATAGCTAGCACCCTCCATACCAGGCAACATCCTGGTGAACCTCCTCTGCACCGTCTCCAAAGCATCCATATCCTTTTGGTAATTTGGCGACCAGAACTGTACGTAGTATTCCAAATGTGGCCGAACCAAAGTCATATACAATTGTAACATGGCCTGCCAACTCTTGTACTCAATGCCCCGTCCATGAAGGAAAGCATGCTGTATGCCTTCTTGACCACTCTACTGACCTGCATTGTCATCTTCAGGGTACAATGAACCTGAACACCCCGATCTCTCTGTATATCAATTATCCCCCAGGACTTTTCCATTTTCTGTATAGTTCGCTCATCACCTCGCATTTGTCCAGATTGAACTCCATCTGCCATTTCTCTGCCCATCTCTCCAATCTATCTATATTCTTCTGTGTTCTCTGACAGTCCCCTTCACGATCAGCTACTCCACCAATCTTAATGTCATCTGTAAACTTGCTAATGAGGCAACCTACACCTTCCTCCAAATCATTTATGTATATCACAAACAACAGTGATCCCAGCATGGATCCCTGTGGGACACCACTGGTCACAGGTCTCCATTTTGAGAAGCTCCCTTCCACTACTACTCTCTGTCTCCTGTTGCCCAACCAGTTCTCTATCCATCTAACTAGAACACCATGGACCCCATGCAACTTCACCTTCTTCATCAGCTTACGATAGGGAACCTTATCAAATGCCTTATCAACGTCCATGTATATGACATCTAAATCCCTTCCCTCATCAATCAACTCTGTCACCTCTTCAAACAATTCTATTAGGTTTGTAAGATATAACCTTCCCTGCACAAAATCATGCTGCCTATCACTGATAAGCCCATTTTCTTCCAAATGAGTATATATCCGGTCCCTTAGTATCTTCTCTAGTAGCTTCCCTACCACTGACGCCAGGCTTACAGGTCTGTAATTACCTGGATTATCCCTGCTACCCTTCTTAAAAAAAGGGACAACTTTAGCAATTCTCCAGTCCTCTGAGACCTCGCCTGTGTTTAAGGATGCAGCAAAGATATCTGTTAAAGCCCCAGCTATTTCCTTTCTCGTTTCCCTCAGTACCCTGGGATAGATCCCATCCGGTCCTGGGGACTTGTCCACCTTAATGCCTTTTAGAATACACAACACTTCCTCCCTCCTTATGCTGAGTTGACCTAGAGTAATCAAAGATCTATCCCTAACCTCAACATCCACCATGTCCCTCACCTCGGTGAATAGTGATGCAAAGTACTCTTTAAGAACTTCACCCATTTTCTCTGACTCCATGCATATCTTTCCTCCTTTGTCCTTGAGTGAGTCTACCCTTTCCCTCATTACCCTCTCGCTCCTTATATATGAATAAAAGGCTTTAGGGTTTTCCTTAACCTTGCTTGCTAAGGATATCTCATGATCCCTTTTAGCCCTCTTAATTCCTCGTTTCAGATTGGCCCTACATTCCTGATATTCTTCCAAAGCTTCGTCTGTCTTCAGTTCACTTGAGAATGTAATTTTAAAAATGCTTCTGCAATTAACGTATGAAAGAACTGAAACCAACATGGTCACTGTAAAAGATGAGAGGCTTAACAACAATTCAGGTCTTTTTCAATATATTATTACACTGTAAACTTTTGCTATAAATTCTGTGTCTTACGATTCTATACTCCACACTTACCTGATGAAGGAGCAGCGCTCTGAAAGCTAGTGCTTCCAATTAAACCTGTTGGACTATAACCTGGTGTTGTGTGATTTTTTTTTAACTTTGCCCAGCCCAGTCCAACACTGGCACCTCCAAACCATGACCGATCCAACACTCCTCATATCTACCTTTCTCCTTTTTCCCCATAACTCTTGATTCTCCGACTGATCATGTTTTGAACGTATCATTTAGATTAGATTAGATTAGATTAGATTACTTCCAGTGTNNNNAACACTACGGGCAATTTAGCATGGCCAATTCACCTGACCTGCACATCTTTGGACTGTGGGAGGAAACCGGAGCACCCGGAGGAAACCCATGCAGACATGGAGAGAATGTGCAAACTCCACACAGTCAGTCGCCTGAGTCGGGAGTTGAACCCGGGTCTCTGGCACTGTGTCTTTAGTGGGTTGTGGCCCATACTTGTGGTCCATTTTGAACTTTCCTTATACCGTGTGCCTTGCTACATCATTTCAGAGAGGCAGTGAAGTATCCCACATGGGTGTGCGTCCCAACTCACAGATAGGCCAGACCAGCTAAGGAAGGCAGACTTCCTTCAGTTAAAGTGCCAAAGTGAAACAGACTCATTTTTACAACAAAAACAGACATTGCTGGAAAAGCTCAACAGGTCTAGCAACACTGTACCAAATACTTAAGTATCTGTACCTAGATACCCTGTGCCGAAAATGGCGACATTACAAACTTTCCACTGCAGTCATTCAGTGCACGTGACAATAAAGCAAATTCTAATTCTAAAGTTGACATCACTGCTCTCACAATTCTGAGACCCAGGCTAACGATGCAGGTTCAAATCCCACCACGGCAGCTGCTTGAATTTAAAACCAATTAATAAAATCTGAGGTAAAATTAAAAGCCTCAGTAAAAGTGACCACGAACCTACCAGCGATTGTTGTCAGAATTAAAAACTGAAAGAAGCGCGGATGCTGGAAATCAGAAATGAAAACAGAAATTGCTGGAAAAGCTCAGCAGGTCTGGCAACATTTGTAGAGAAATCAGAGTTATTGTTTTGGGTTGAGTGACCCTTCCTCAGAACTGATGGTAACTAGGAAACTGTTGGTTTATTTGCAGAAGATAAGGTACTTGAGTGTAGAGCTTGGGCTCTCCCATGCGCTTATCCTAATCCCCACACACCAGGCCTTGTTATCACATAGTCGACTATCACACACAACCCATTATTAGCCACTTGCAGCTTCTCAGCCAGATCGTTAAAGCCACTTCTTTGTCTGTTCAGCTGTTCTTCTCTCTCTTTGGGTTCTATACCCACCTATCGCTTACTCTTTACCCCACCCCATCTCCTCTCTCCCCTGACCTACACTCTGCATATAAACCAACATTTTCCTATTTACCATCGGTTCTGAGGAAGGGTCACTCAACCTGAAAAGTTAACTCTGATTTCTCTTCAACGATGCTGCCAGACCTGCTGAGCTTTTCCAGCAATTTCTGTTTTCGTTTCTGATTTCCAGCATCCGTTCTTCTTTCGGTTTTTAATTTTGACAACAATCGCTGGTAGGTTCGTGGTCGCTTTTACTGAGGCTTTTAATTTTACCTCGGGTTTGAAGAATTGGTTTTAAATTCAAGCAGCTGCCGTGGTGGGATTTGAACCTGCATCGTTAACCTGAGCCTCAGGATTGCGAGAGCAGTGAGGTCAGCTTTAGAATTAAAATTAGCTTTATCGTCACGTGCACTGAATGAGTGCGGTGGAAAGTTTGCAATGTCACCATCTTAGGTGCAGGGTACCTCGGTACATATACTTAAGCATTTGGTACAGAGGTGATAGAACAATAAAGTCCAACATAGGCATGCAAAATCTTTGAAAAGTACTCAAATTATTTTATTATTTAACAGGATGAGGGCATTGCTGGCAAGGCATCATTTATTGCCCATCCCTAATTGCTCAGAGGGCAGTTAAGAATCAACCACATTGCTGTGGTCTGGAGTCACATGTAGGCCACACCAGGTAGGGATGGCAGTTTCTGTCCCTAAAGGGTGTTAGTGAACCAGGTGGTTTTTTTCTGATAATTGACAATGGATTTATAGTAGTCATTAGATTCTTAATTCCAGATATTTTATTGAATTCAAATTCCACCTTTTGCCATAGTGGGATTTGAACGCGGGTCCCCGGAACGTTACCTGGGTCTCTGGAGTAATAGTCTAGTCATAATTTCTCAAACTGTCCAGCATAAGAATAAAATGGTTTTCTTAAAAAGTTCTCGAATTACGGTCCTTTTCACCAAGTCCGACCGCCTCTGGATCACTCCAGGCTTCACAACACTAGGCCTCGCTTCCAGTCCACAAGGGCCTCACCTTCCCTCGACAGCGTCCAGGCCAGGACTTGCTTGCCCACACTGGCCTTCACTTCCGGGACTTGGCCCTGGAACCCACCTTCTGGATCAGTGGTGCTGGAAGAGCACAGCAATTCAGGCAGCATCCTGTGCTCTTCCAGCACCACTGATCCAGAATCTGGTTTCCAGCATCTGCAGTCATTGTTTTTACCTGGAACCCACCTCCTTGCCCTGGCCTCTGCTGTGGGACACGCTCCTGTGACTCACCTCCCCACACTGGCCTCTGCTCTGGGACTCACCTCCCCACACTGGCCTCTGCTCTGGGACTCACCTCCCCACTGGTCTCTGCACTGGGACTCACCTCCCCACACTGGCCTCTGCTCTGGGACTCATCTCCCCACACTGACCTCTGCTCCGGGACTCACCTCCCCACACTGACCTCTGCTCCGGGACTCACCTCCCCACACTAGCCTCTGCTCTGGGACTCACCTCCCCACACTGGTCTCTGCTCTGGGACTCACCTCCTCACACTGGCCTCTGCACTGGGATTCACCTCCCCACACTGACCTCTGCTCTGGGACTCACCTCCCCACACTGGTCTCTGCTCTGGGACTCACCTCCTCACACTGGCCTCTGCACTGGGACTCACCTCCCCACACTAGCCTCTGCACTGGGACTCACCTCCCCACACTGGCCTCTGCTCTGGGATTCACCTCCCCACACTGACCTCTGCTCCGGGACTCACCTCCCCACACTAGCCTCTGCACTGGGACTCACCTCCCCACACTGGCCTCTGCTCTGGGACTCACCTCCCCACACTGGTCTCTGCTCTGGGACTCACCTCCCCACACTGGTCTCTGCTCTGGGACTCACCTCCTCACACTGGCCTCTGCTCTGGGACTCACCTCCTCACACTGGCCTCTGCACTGGGACTCACCTCCCCACACTGGCCTCTGCTCTTGGACTCACCTCCTTGCTCTGGCCTCTGCTGTGGCACTGGCCCCCAGGGCTAGCGTCCTGCGCCAGCGTGCTCTCCGACTCGACCCCGGTCTTACCAGTGAGCGGCCTTCAGTCTGGGAGTCTCCTCGTCCATTCCCTCTTGGCAGGTTTAGAAGTTAAAGGTTTACAAGTTAGAAGCTAAAGGCCAAACTGCCGAGAAGAGATGAAAAGACAGAAAATGAAAAGGAACTGTTGGAGCAGAGGAGCTCTGACTGGAATGTTACTCTGTTGGGAAAAGTTGAAATGTGAAGAATACAATCCTTGCATTCCTTACTTTGTCCATACTGGAGAGTGAGGAGGTTGGTATCCTTAGTTGACTGGGTTGCCATGCAGAATAACACTAACAACATTGCTTCAATTCCTACACTAGCTCACTACTATGAAGGGTCTGGTGTTAAACTACCACCAAGCCTCTTTATCTAAATAGAGTGTGACCGTCTGGGACAAGGGATACTTTACATTTACCAATGACCTTCCCAGTGGGCACTGTCTAATTCTAATCTCACCAACTGACCGCTCTTCCCAGACACTGGTAGAAACTTGTCCATGGTCTCTAAGGATGAAACGAAGCAAGATTTTGCAGTCCTATTGCATTTTCGGGATAACCAGAAGCACATCTCGACCAATGAGGAATTCCTGAATTGTTGTCGCTGGTATCCCATAATGAAAATGACAGCCAATTTGTACACAGCAAGATCCCACCAATAGCTGTGTGAGCAGTGGTCACACAATCCTAGTGTGCAGGGGACAATTTCAAAGTTTGCCGAAGACACAAAACTTGGGAGAATTGTAAGCAGTGAGGAGGACCGTGTGGGTCTCCAAAAGGATGTTGACAAATTGATGGAGGTGGGTGGATGGGTGGCAGGTGGAACTTAATGCGGAGAAATGTGTGGTGACGTGTTTCGGTCAAAACATCATTAAGAAACAATATAAAATGTGGGTTAAAAGTCCAACAGGGGAGGAGGGGGTGCAGGAGCAGAGAGACGTGTGTGTGAATGTGTACAGATCATTAAAAATGGCAGATCAGATAGAGAGAGCAGTTAATAAAGCACATAGGGCTTCATTAATGAGGGCACAGAGTACAAGAGAAAGGAGGTGATGTTGAAGTTGTATGAATTAGACCTCAGCTGGAACAATGAATACAGTTGTGGACACTATGTTAAAGGAAAGATACATTGAAGAGAGCACAGAAGTGATTTATAAAAATGGTTCCAGGAACGAGAAACTTCAATGATGAAGTGATTTGGAGATGCCACAACCACCTGATGAAGGAGCAGCACTCAAAAACTAATGCTTCCAAATAAACCTGTTGGACCATAACCTGGTGTTGTGTGATTTTTAACTTCAATGATGAAGACAGACTGAAGAAGTTGAGATTGTTCTCCCGAGAGAGAGAAGGCCGAGAGGAGGAGATTTGATGAAGGTTATCAAAATTAAGAGTAGACTGCATATACTGGATCAGGAGAAACAGTTTCTGCTCATAAAATGAGCAAAAATGAAAGAGCATAGAGTTAAAGTGATGTG
Source organism: Chiloscyllium plagiosum (assembly GCF_004010195.1). Classification (NCBI taxonomy): domain Eukaryota; kingdom Metazoa; phylum Chordata; class Chondrichthyes; order Orectolobiformes; family Hemiscylliidae; genus Chiloscyllium; species Chiloscyllium plagiosum. The sequence continues at coordinate 9,309,541 of NC_057711.1, read as the reverse complement.
CTAAAGGAGCTGATGCAATGTGCGGAAGAAACCTTTTTAATCAGCGCGTAGTTTGGGTCTGGGGAATGCACTCTCTGGAAATGTGGTGGAGGCAGGTTCAACTAAGGCATTCAGGAGGGCATTGGATTTTGTTTTGGATAGAGATAATGTGCAAGGTTATGGGGGAAAGGCAGGAGATTGGCACAAGGTAATAGTGTACATTTGGAGAGCACCTTTGGACTCAGTGGGTCAAATGGTTCCCTTTCAGTTTGACCACATCTGTGATAATGCACATTTCAGACATGCTGGTTAGAAGATGCATATTGTCTAGCACAGAGATCAGTAACACCCCCACACCCCCAAAAAACTCTTCAGATACCATGGATTCATGGAGTCTGATAGCACGAAACAGACCCTTCGGTCCAACAGTCCATACTGGCCATAATCCCAAATTAAACTAGTCCCACCTGCCTGTGTTTGGCCCATATCCCTCTAAATATTTCTTATTTATGTACTTATTCAAGCATCTTTTAAACATTGTAACTGTATTCCCATCTACTGCTTCCTTTGGCGGCTCATTCCACACACCAACCACTCTCTGTTTACAAAAGACTGTCCCTCATGTCTTTTTTTAAAATGTCTCTCCTCTCACCTTAAAAATATGCCCCTCTGCTCTTGGAATCCCCCACCCTAGCGTAAAGCCATTCACCTTATCTATGCCCCTCATGATTTTATAAACCTTCATAAGGTCACCCCTCAGTCTCCAGTGAAAAACATTCCAGCCTATCCTTATAATGCCAGCCCACCATTCCCAGCCACATCCTGGTAAATGGTTTCTGAACTCTCTCCAGCTTAATAACATGGTTCCCATAGCAGGGAGGCCTGCTGAAGGGTTCTTCCACAGCAGCCAGAGAGAGCCGACAGGCACCTCAGTTTGATCTGAAAGACAGCACCTCGTGAAAATGCAGCACTTTCCCTGGAGGCTGACTCAGGGAGCATCCGCCTGACAGTGCACCAAAGTGGGACTCGAACACACAGCCATCTGACTCAGTGGCAAGGGTGTGCTGCAACCAACACAGAGCGCCAACCTCCTGTGGGCAGCCCACCCTCACGATTACCGACTTGCTCGTCATAACATTGACATTTCGCCCTTCACCGTGCTAAGTGGGATCACTTCCTGGACCCTTTCCCAGATGATGAGCCTACTCTTCCACGTTTCCTGTGAGCTGTGTGTTGACGTACTATCGCTGTTTGTTGGAAGAATGCCCCGTCTCCTGGGCTGGCATCTGTTCTCCTTTGCCCTGATCACACAGCCATCAGATGCAAGCTGTTGAGCTGCTTTATTGTTTTGCTTGTGGAAAGCTGTGCCTGAAAGGGTGTTTTTAGCACATTCAATGCTAACTATCAAGAGGCAATTGACTGAATAAATTTCAGGGATGCAGCATAATGGCAGTGTCATCTGTCTAGTAGGCCTGAGGCCTGGCCTAATCCCCTATAAACCTGGATTCAAAGCCCACCATGGGCAGCTGGTGAAAGTTAAATTATTTCTTAAAAGATGTACTGAGATGAACATACAAGCTACGGTGGTCATGGCAACTCTCAGCTATCATCGAAAAGTCAGGAACATCCTTGAGGGAAGGAAGTCTGCTTGCTCTGGCTGACGTGTGACTCCAGACCCACAGCTATATCCTTGACTGCTAACTCCCCTCAGAAATGGTCTCAACAAAGTCATTCAGTTTGAAGAGCGGTTAGGAATGTATGACGAATGCTGGCCTTGCCGGGGACACCTCCGCATTTTATGAAAACATTTCGATAAACACTGTGCGAAATGTGATGTGAATTGGGCACCTCTTGCAACGGCAGTGACACCAATTCGACAAACAGATGCAGGCATGATGGGCTGAATGGCCTCTTTCTGCACTACAACACATCTGGTGTTAAAGTTCTAGCATTTGTCATGGTGAGATCTGAACACAGGTCCCAGAACATTACTAGATTCTCATTAGACCAGCCACAATTCCATTACGTCATCATCTCCCTTTGTCTGATCATTTAGTTATAAAGGAACATTTGGATAGTGTGAGAATACGGCCTTGAACTGGAAGATTAACCGTGCTTTTATTGAAAGAGAAAGCAGGTTGGAGGGGCTGAATGGCTTACTCCTGTTTTATTTCTCTTGCTCCACAGTTTAGAGGCAGCACACAATTCTGAACAGCAATGGTATTTAAGCCTTTATCACATGGACAGTAAGGGAATATTATCCTTTGTTTTGGGAAGAATTGAATATAGAAATATAGAATATAGAAATAAGCATGTTATTCTTCAGTCAAACATCTTGAATACTTTGCCGATGTGAATATTGAGTCACAATTAATTAGAATGGACGGCTTTGAGGTATGTAGGGAAGAGGTGTTGGAAATTCTGGAAAGGGTGAAAATAGATAAGTCCCCTGGGCCTGATGGCATTTATCCT
>NC_057711.1:9303885-9305912 GCF_004010195.1 Chiloscyllium plagiosum | reverse complement strand
CGAGTCGTGAGTTCATGGAATGCCCTGCCAGTAGCAGTGGTGGACTCTCCCTCTTTATGGGCATTTAAACGGGCATTGGATAGGCATATGGAGGATAGTGGGCTAGTGTAGGTTAGGTGGGCTTGGATCGGCGCAACATCGAGGGCCGAAGGGCCTGTACTGCGCTGTATTTTTCTATGTATCTATGTTCTAAATTTACATCTCCTGATTAAAGAAAGGATGTCAATGCATTGGAGGAGGTTGAAGAGATTGACACCTTGAATGAATGATTTGCGCTGTGGTGAAAGTCTGGATAGACTAAGGTCGTTTTCATTGCAGTTAATAGAATGAGGGGTGAATTGATTGTAGTCTGTAAGATCCTGACAAAGTGGTTGTGGAAATAATGTTCACTGTTTGGGTTGCATCCAGGACTAGGGGACACTATGTTTTAATGAGGGATCACCTTTTGAAAAGAGAGGGTCTGTCTGAGAAGGTTGTGTAACTGCAGAAGACAGTGCAGCCAGAGACGTTGAATAGTTTTAAGGCAGGATCAACAGATTATTGTTATACCTGGGACTCAGTGGTTATCTGGATAGATAGGAATGTGGTATTTTGAAACACAAATAGATCATCGTTGATCTTATTGAATGGCCGAGCTGGGTTGAGGGGCTGAATGGTCTACTTCTGCTCTGATTTTGTATGTTCACAAGGTCATGGGGTGACCTGAGCACTGGAGCAAAGAGTGAGACAGTTTCTGGAGCAGTGTGTGCAGCTCTGGTGCCCTTGCATAAGAAAGGACCTTCTTGTGTACTGAGACTGCAGCGGGGGTTTACCAGCCTGGGTCCTGGGAATGTGGCACTGCGCTCTGAGGAGAGATTCAGGAGACAGGGTCTACCTCCTCTGGAGTTGAGAATAACGAGAGGCAATCTCATAGAAATGTTCAAAATTCATAAAGGTATGGTCAGAGTAGATGCAGAAATGTAGTAGTGGGGTCTAGTACTAGAAATTCTCTATCTCAAATCATGTGGAAGCTCAGTCATTGAGTAAGTTAAAAAAAATTGATAGATTTCTAGTTACTGGTGGCATTAAAGGCTATGGGGATAGCTTAAGAAAATGACATTGAGATAAATGAATAGTCACAATCTTGAATGGCAGATCAGGGGCCTACAATCCCTCCTATATTCCCTTCTTCCTAACTCTGGTTGGCTGAGACATTGCTAAGGAGAATACACAGGGAAGTTAAATTCCTCAAGCTCTATGGTATTTCTAAAAACAACGTGCAAGGAATTAAACATGCAATTTGTCTCTAGAGAATGGATAGCTGAATATGAAGGTACGTCACTTTTATTAATGAGCCATGTTCTGAGCTTGACAGACTACCTTACATTTGTGATGATGCTGTTCCTTTAACAAGGTTATGTTGTCCTTATTTTTTTTCAGAGAGGTTGTAAAAATAGTGATTTTGAAAAGTCTGGCTTAGATGGGTTTTAGGGCCAGTTTGATTATAGCTAACAGATACTCCCTGAGGCAAAAGGCTTTTAAGTTTGAAACCAACACTTGCACAATGAAAGGGAAGTGACCAGTTCTCCCAGCTCAACTTTTGTCTGGTTTGGTTTGGCTTTAGCAGTCTGGCTGTTCACTGAAAGCAGTCAGGCAGGTGTGAAGCTGCTGGACCCAAAGAAGCAGGTCCACACTGACCCACTCTCTCTCTCTCTCTCTCTGACATCTCTCCTGTAAGACCCTGTGTTTTATTTCTCCTTTTATTCCAAGGGGTCTTTATGGGGATTGTTACAAGTAGTTGGAACAGCATCATTAATTTGGGATGGTCTGTTGGGTTTTCGGATAGATTAAGTTCTTCTATGTTTTGTTATCTTTTGCTTGTGTTTCATTCAGGAATCTTGTAAATAAATTCAGTTTTGTTTAAAAATAAGTGGTTTGACCAGCTGCATCACTCCGAGAATATCCACTTACACCTGCTCAAAACAATGAGTAAAGTTAGGGTCCAGGCTACTTTTTTGAAATGTTTTGAGGGGGTCTGGCCTGATCCA
>NC_057711.1:9298041-9303558 GCF_004010195.1 Chiloscyllium plagiosum | reverse complement strand
TCAGCCTCTCCCTGTAGCTCAGATCCTCCAACCCTGGCAACATCCTTGTAAATCTTTTCTGAACCCTTTCAAGTTTCACAACATCTTTCCGATAGGAAGGAGACCAGAATTGCAAGCAATATTCCAGCAGTGGCCTAACCAATGTCCTGTACAGCCGCAACATGACCTCACAACTCCTGTACTCAATACTCTGACCAATAAAGGGAAGCATACCAAATGCCTTCTTCACTATCCTATCTACCTGCGACTCTACTTTCATTATTGATATTTTTATTGTTTTAGTAATTTTGGATTGGAGCTAAAGATAACTTGTGTTAGAGAGGCAAGGCTGTGAGGTTAATTTCAGAGTGAGTGTTGATTAAAGAGGCTCCTCCAGACACAGCTACCCCAGGAAGCCCATTGTTTTTCTACAGCTAGCAGAAATTGATTACTAATGAGGTCAGTATCTGGAAATGGGTTCTGGCAAGTTTAGAAGAGAACATACATTCAAGCGATTGGCAGATGTTGAATGGTAATTAAGGTCTCGGGATAAGACATTCAATCTCTCAGGGTAGAGCCAGAATTGGAGTTGGGTAATGGAGGAGGTGAGTTTGGTTACTGACAACACAGCATGAAGATTTGAAAGCCCCCTGTTTGATCTCCCACACCAGCGTTTGGAAGGTCAGAGAGTAGAAAACTAAGTTAGAATTATTACTACTTTTACCTGAATGAACTGAGAAGGTGACCCTGATTGGGGTTCCAAGAGAGGGACCAAGATGTCCATATCTATGCTTGTCCACATGTCTTAGAAATAGCCAATGACTTGACAGCAACACTATTTATAATGGTATGTTTCTTTGGCTGTTTCCAATAAGCAGAGCATTTAACCACATTCAAACATGCATCCAAAACATTGAATGTGACTCTATGATTGGACAACACAGAGTAAACAATGTTGATGATGCTAATAATTACACTAACAACCAATTTAAGATCAGTCAGGCTCACACTGTGGCTCACCTTCACTTGTTAGTCGCAAGATTCACTTTGCACCTTTTTCAGCTAAACAAAGCTTCATGGATTGGCATAGAGACGGGGCTCATCCCTCATTAGACACTGGTGATGAGTTTAACCTGAGGGTCAACACATCTCAGGTGAGAGGTGTATTTGAGAAGATGATAATCTCAGCCAGTGTGCAAATTGAACCTGTGCTGATGGCATTATTCCAAAAAAAAAACAATAAAAGTAGGAACAAATTAGTCCACTCAGCCCATCAAGTCGTTCATGACCAATATGTTTTATGATCTCATTTTCCTGTCCTTTTTCCATAACCCTTGTTCCCCTTACCAATTAAGAACCTATCTATCTCTGTTCTAAATATACTCAATGAGTTAACCTCCACAGGCGTCTGCAGCAATCCACATGAGTCCCTCTTTGGATGAAGAAATACCTCTTCTTCTCAAAGGCTCATCCGATCACTCGGAGGCTCTGGCCTATGTTCCTAGTCTCTCCTACCGGTGGAAGCAATATCTCCATGTTCACTCTATCCAGGTCTCTCAGTAATTTGTAAGTTCCAATCAGATCTCTTCTTATTCTCTAACTCCATTGAGTACACACCCAGAGACCTCAACCACTCCTCACATGACAAGCCCTTCATCCTCAGGATCATTCTTGTAAACCTCCACTGGACCCCTCCAAGGCCAGAATATCCTTCCTTAGATATGGAGTCTGAAACTGCTCACAATATTCCAAATGTGGTCTGACCAGAGCTTTGTACAGCTTCGGTAGTACGTCTCTGCTCCTGCATTCTAGCACTCCTGAAATGATTGCATTTGCCCTCCTAACTGACAAATGAACCTGCACGTTAACCTTAAGAGAAATCCTGAACTAGAACTCCCAAGTCCCTTTGTATTTCAGATTTCTGAAAATAGTCTATGGCTCTATTCTTCCGACCAAAGTGTATGACTGCACACTTTCCCAAATAGTGTTCCATCTGCCATTTCTTTGCTCACTCTGCTAGTCTGTCCATGTCTTTCTGCAGCCTCAAATCTTCCTCAGCGCTTCCACCTAATTTTGTGTCATCTGCAAACAGCTCTATCCAGCTCCTTTGAGGCAGAGGTGGCTGAATCATAGAATCCTGACAGTGTGGAAACAGACCCTTTGGCCTAACCAGTCCACACTGGCCCTCCAAAGATTAACCCACCCAGACCCATTCCTCTATCCTATTATTTTACATTTACCCCTGACTAATGCGCCTAACCTACACATCCCTGGACACTATGGGCAGTTAAACATGGCCAATTTGCCTAACCTGCATGTTTTTGGATTGTGAGAGGAAACCACAGCACCCAGAGGAAACCCACGCAGACCCAGGGAGAATGTGCAAACTCCACACAGACAGTTACCTGAGGCTGGAATCGAACCCAGGTCCCTGGCACCGTGAAGCAGCAGTGCTATCCACTGAGCCACCATGCTGCCCACAAGAGGCTTATACCCGAAATGTCAACTTCTGCACCTCCCAATGCTGCCTGGCTTGCTGTGTTCTTCCAGCCTCCTTCCTGTCTACCTCAGTCCCTTTGTCCAGATTGTTAATGTATAACATGTATAATTGTGGTCCCAATGCTGAATACTGCAGAACTCCATTAGGCATGAGCTGCCATCCTAAAAAGACCCCTTTCTCCACACTCTCTGCTCTCTGCTAGTCAGCTTATCTTCTGTCCATAACAGTGCCTTGGCCCTAACACCATTAGGTCTGTAGGATTAAGCAAAAATCCCCATCATCTAAAATACTGGACAAAATCCTGAGCTCAGGCTGCAACAAACACACAGAGAGCCAGCATGATCTCAGTTGGGGACTATTGTTCAGCCTGGAATTCCCATTTAGACCTTCACTCTAAATCAACTAAACCTAACACTGTAGACCAAAACTACCTTTTACACCTCGGGCTACACAGCACAGACAGTATGGGGCCTACAGAGATACTGAACATTTACACTTAACTCTTAACTATCGGGAAGCCAACTGACCTCAAAGGGAACACCAGAAACACAATGGACAAGCACAGAATTGGCACAAAGATAAAGGGGCCCATAATCAGTATAATTGCAGGCCGTGATCTCACCTGAGGTAGCATTCCTCATAACTATTTCCCCAGGAGACTTTCCAAGCAGTTATTCCCCAGCAGCAATCCCCAGAAAGAGAATTCCAAAAGCTAATTCCAGCTATTTCCAAGAGCTACCAGACACAGGCCTGTTCCAAACCAGGGAAACCAACGGCTACTAACCATGATCAGCAGATTCAAGAACCGACTAACTCCAAAAACCAATCGCCCCGACTGACACTACTAGGCCTCAGAGACATCCTGATGTAAAACCTGGGCCCACGAAACCACCAGAAAGTAACAGAAACCAAGTACTTACCTGATAGATCCAATACGCATCCTACAGAATCAGCAGACTCAACCCAGACTGAAGGCCGACCCAGTCCGAAGTCTTCATCTAGGCTCCGGGAATGACAAGTGGGAACAGGCATCTGTACTTCAAAACTGCATTTGCCCCAGTGGTGTGCTAAAACTCCCGAGACCCCAAAGTTTCTGACCTAGCTAGCAGAGGGGGGGTGCATGGTGACAATGCGTTGGGACCCCAAGGGTAGGAAGCCTGATTAAAATTTCATTGATTAAAACTGTTGTTTAGGTTCCTACATTGCTTAATCTGTGTTTAATTTAATAGTGTATTTAACTACTGTCTTCTGTGTAATTAATAGTGTTAATTTCACTGTTTAGTGTTTTTACCTGTATTGCTTGCATTATACTTACCTTTTTGTATTTAAATCAACGCAGAGATGTTTTTCCCTGAATCACCTATCTAATAGATCGAGTGAATCCTTAGAAGAGTATAAAGGCAGTAGGAGTATACTTAAGAGGAAAATCAGGAGGGCAAAACGGGGACACGAGATAGTTTTGGAAAATAGAATTAAGGAGAATCCAAAGGGTTTTTACAAATACATTAAGAACAAATGGGTTACTAGGAAGAGACTAGAGCCCCTCAAAGATCAGCAAGGCGGCCTTTGTGTGGAGCTGCAGAAAATGGGGGAGATACTAAATGAGTACTTTGCATCAGTATTTGGTGTGGAAAAGGATATGGAAGATATAGAATGTAGGGAAATAGATGGTGACACCTTGCAAAATGTCCAGATTACAGAGGAGGAAGTGCTGGATGTCTTGAAATGCATAAAGGTGGATAAATCCCCAGGACTAGCTTTCTGAAAGAAGGCAGCGAGTGGTGGTTGATGGAAAATATTCAGCCTGGAGTCCTGTTACTAGTGGTGTGCCACACGGATCTGTTTTGGGACCACTGCTGTTTGTCATTTTGATAAATGACTTAGACGCAGGCATAGGTGGATGGGTTAGTCAGTTTGCAGATGACACTAAAGTCGGTGGAGTAGTGGACATTTGGAAGAATGTTACAGGTTCCTGGGGGGACTTGGATAAACTGCAGAATTGGGCTGAGAGGTGGCAAATGGAATTCAATGCAGCTAAATGTGAGGTGATGCACTTTGGAAACAGGAAGGCAGAATGCTGGGTCAAGGGAAAGATTCTTGGTAGTGTGGATGTGCAGAGGGATCTTGGAGTCCATGTACATAGATCCTGGAAAGTTGCCACCCAGGTGGATAGTGCTGTTAAGAAGGTATACGGTGTGTTAGGTTTCATTGGTAGAGGGATTCAGTTCCCGAACCGCAATATCATGCTGCAACTATACAAAACGCTGGTGCGTCCACACTTGGAATATTGTGTACAGTTCTGGTCCCCATATTTCAGGAAGGATGTGGAAGCATTGGAAAAGGTGCAGAGGAGATTTACCAGAATGTTGCCTGGTCTGGAGGGAAGGTCTTACGAGGAAAGGCTGAAAGAGTTGGGTCTGTTCTCATTGGAAAGAAGGAGGATAAGTGGGGATTTGATAGAAACATACAAGATGATCAGAGGATTAGATAGGGTAGACAGTGAAAGTCTTTTTCCTAGGATGATGACATCAGCTTATACGAGGGAGCATGACTACAAATTGAGGGGCGATAGATTTAAGGCAGATATCAGAGACAGGTTCTTTACTCAGAGAGCGGTAAGGGCGTGGAATGCCCTACCTGCTAATGTAGTCATCTCAGCCACATTAGGGAGATTTAAACAATCCTTAGATAAGCACATGGATGATGATGGGATAGTGTAGGGAGACGAGCTGAGAATAGTTCACAGGTCGGCGCAACATTGAGGGCTGAAGGCCTGTTCTGTGCTGTATTGTTCTATGTTCTATGTTCGATCAGGTATACCCTAGAACTCTTTGGGAAGCTAGGGAAGTGATTGCTGGGCCTGTTGCTGAGATCTTTGTATCATCGATAGTCACAGGTGAGGTGCTGGAAGACTGGTGGTTGGTTAACATGGTGCCACTGTTCAAGAAGGGTGGTAAGGGCAAGCCAGGGAACTATAGACCAGTGAGCCTGACCTCGGTGGTCGGCAACTTGTTGGAAGGAATCCTGAGGGATAGGAT
>NC_057711.1:9283009-9297133 GCF_004010195.1 Chiloscyllium plagiosum | reverse complement strand
TTATGAGGGGCATGGATAGGATAAATAGACAAAGTCTTTTCCCTGGGTTGGGGGAGTCTAGAACTTGAGGGCATAGGTTTTGGGTGAGAGAGGAAAGATATAAAAGGGACCTAAGGAGCAACTTTTTCACGCAGAGCGGTACGTGTATGGAAGGAGCTGCCAGAGGATGTGGTGGAGGCTGGTACAATTGCAACATTTAAGAGGCATTTGGATGGATATATGAATAGGAAGGGTTTGGAGGGATATGGGCCGGGTGCTGGCTGGTGGGACTAGATTGGGTTGGAATATCTGGTCTGCGTGGACGGGTTGGACCGAAGGGTCTGCTTCCGTTCTGTACATCTCTCTGTCTCTTGACTCTATTATATTGTCCATTTCACGTTCCTTAGGTCAGTCCAGTTTCCAGATTAGAGAGGTGCAGGAAAAGTACAGCAGTTCAGGCAGCATCCGAGGAAAAGGAAAATCGATTTTTCGGGCAAATGCCCTTCATCAGGAATGATGAAGGCTTTTGCAAGAAACATCGATTTTCCTGCACCTCGGATGCTACCTGAACTGCTGTGCTTTTCCAGCGCCTCTCTAATCTGGAATCTGGTTTCCAGCGTCTGCAGTCCTTGTTTTTACCTTAAGTAAGTCCAGTGCCCAGAACCAGGAATCTGGGGGTGATTTGAAGCATCTAAAATCAGCAAATTACTGAGTGCAAGTCAGAACCTGATAGGTCTAAGCTTTTTTAACAGCCTCCTGTACAGCACCTTGTCAAACACTTTCTGGAAATCCAGATGGATGAAATCCAATGGCTCTCCTTTGTCTAACTGGCTCGTTTACTCCCTCAAAGAATATAATAAGGTTTGTCAGGCATGACCTCCCCTGTTTGACACTGGCCCTATTTTCCCATCCACTTCCACATGGGGGAACACAGTGGGGAGAGATGGGAGGGGACACACTGGGGAGGGATGTGAGGGGACACAGTGGGGAGGGATGGGAGGGGACACAGTGAGGAGGGATGTGACGGGGACACAGTGGGGAGGGATGTGCAGGGGACACAGTGGGGAGGGATGGGAGGGGACACAGTGGGGAGGGATGTGACGGGGACACAGTGGGGAGGGATGGGAGGGGACACAGTGGGGAGGGATGTGACGGGGACACAGTGGGGAGGGATGGGAGGGGACACAGTGGGGAGGGATGTGACGGGGACACAGTGGGGAGGGATGGGAGGGGACACAGTGGGGAGGGATGTGACGGGGACACAGTGGGGAGGGATGGGAGGGGACACAGTGGGGAGGGATGTGACGGGGACACAGTGGGGAGGGATGGGAGGGCTCCACACTGTTCCCTTTCCCTCCACACTGTTCCCTTCCACCCACTCCACACTGTGCCCCTCCCCCCAACATTGTACCCCTCCCCTCCACTCCACACTGGGTCACTGGTCGCTGGTGTCCCCGCTCCGGCTGTTAGTTGCCGACCCCCTTCGGAAACCGTGAGTTGGTAGAGACGGAGCCGGGATTACTTCGAGGTATTCAATATCATGAAGAGTCTGGAAGGAGTGGACAAAGAGAAACTGTTTCTGTGGTGTAGATGCAGGGGTCACAGATTTATGGAGATTGGCAAAGGGTGCAACAGCTATGTGAAGGAGAACCTGTTTTCATGTCGCGAGAGATCCGGAGCTGGAATGGCACTCCCTGAGACTATGGTGGAGGTGGATTCAATCAGGGAATTCAAAAACGGAGCTGTGTCAATACCTGAAAGGAATCTATTAATGGGGTGTTAGGAAAAGGCAGGGCAGTGGGACAGAGGGAGTTACTCTGGCAAAGAGCTGGGACAGACATGATTCCATGCTGAAAATATTCCATGATTCTTTGATTTGGCCACCAGGTTTCTCCTTCCCTGTTCCAACTTCTATATCAATGTGACTAATGGCAAGCCTCCATCCTACCCTGGAATGGTAGGCCTAACATACAATGAACGGCTGAGGATCCTGGGATTGTATTCATTAGAGTTTACAAGGTTGAGGGGAGATCTAATAGAAACTTACAAGATAATGTCTGGCTTAGAAAGGGTGGACGCTGAGAAGTTGTTTCTGTTGGGGCGTGGGTGGGCGGCGAGACTAGGACCCATGGGCACAGCCTTAGAATTAGAGGGGGTTAATTTAGAATGGAAATGAGGAGACATTTGTTGAGCCAAAAAGTGGTGGGCCTGTGGAATTCATTGCCATGGAGTGCAGTGGAGGCTGGGGCATTAAATGTCTTCAAAGCAGAGATTGAGAAATTCTTGATCTCAGAAAGAATTAAGGGCTGCAGAGAGAGTGCAGTAAGTGGAATTGAAACACCCATCAGCCATAATTAAATGGTGGAATGGACTCGATGGGCTGAATGGCCTTAGTTCCACTCCTACGTCTCAAGTTCTTCTGGTCTAATGAATATTAAAAATATCCCGTGTTCACGGTAATCGATGCTGAAAAGTGTTTTTTTTTTCCGTTTGGAAATAGATGTCAGGGTTTTCAGAAGATGCTACATCAGAACAGCCACCTTACATTTCATCCTCCAGCAACTCTCCTGCCATGTGCATCTACAATTATGGGTTGGCAGAGCACAGCAGGGCATCACCTAGCACTTTCTTCCTGACTTCAGCAGTAAGTCAAGCAGCAACTGCAGTCATGACAACACAGCATTGACTCAGGAACTATACACTGGCTCTTCAGTTTCCTTCTTTCTTTTCTGATCTCAAAAGTGTATTTTTATGCTTTTGCCAATTTGCTTTGTTTAAGACGCGCATCACAGCCTTGCATCGCAGCACCTCTTAGCCCCATATCTCTTGCCCAAATCCATAAATCCGTCTCTTTGTCCTTGTAACAGTAACCAATGGGACCAACTTTCCGCTGTCTATCCAAATGTCTCAAAATCTGTCCAAGTCAAAGTCACCTTGGCTCAAAGTAGAGTTCTTTTCTCACCTTTAAGTCCCGGTATAGGCTGGAGGGGCTGAATGGCTTGCATCCATGCCTATTTTCTATGTAAGTCTCAAAATCATGGATTAAAATGCCCCAGCCCCATATCAGTATGGGACACAAGATCCCAAACCGCAGAGATCTCATGACCTGAAATCACACCAAGATCCTAAGTACAGGTCCCGGCCTGGTCTCTCAGCTGTTCATGGTGAGTCCCAGCCTGAACTCTCTGCAGTTCATGATGAATCCCGGCCTGGTCTCTTGGTAGTTCATGGTGAATTCCGGCATGCTTTCTCGGTGGATAATGGTGGGTCTCATCCTGGTCTTTGATAGATCACGGTGGATCCTAGCCTGGCCTCTCAGCGGCTCTCAGCCTGGTCTCTCGGTGTCTCTCAGCCTGATCTCTGGTGGCTTTCAGCCTGGTATCTCAGCAGCATGTCGGACTGTCTCTCAGCGGCTTGTGGCAGTGTCTTGGCTCAGTCTGTGAGTGGATCCTGCCCGGATATGTTCCTGAGGTACCAGAGAGAGATCAAAGAGACGGCAGTTTTAGCACAGGGACTGAAGTGTTTGAAAAAGGCAGCTTATCACCACCTTCTCAAGGGCAACTAGGGATGGCCAACAATGCTTGATCCAGGTCTGAGAAATGAACAGAAATTAATGACAGAGATATTCACGATTAATATAGGACTAATAGGGAAATATCTTCCCAGTAGATAATAGATGTATTCCTCGGGCTAAAGAGATCTAAAGGTATTGGGAAAAAATGGGCACAGGGTGCTGAGTTGGATGGCAGCCATGATCATATTGAATTGTAGAGCAGGGTTTGACAGGCTGAATGGTCTGTATCCTGCTCCTTTGTTTTATGTTTCTCTGTAGAAGGACTAGAGAGGACAGGTTTAAGATATTGGGTAAGAAATGCAAGGGGAATGTGGGGAAGATGTTTCTGGGCAGTGAGTGATCATGGCTGGAAATCTGTCTCCCACGAAGGTTGTGTAAGCTGAAAGAATCTATGATTTCAAAAGGAAATTGGCCTGCAGGACTCCAGGGATGGTGTTGGGAATAGGACTGACTACATTACTCTGCAATGAACCAGTATAGACTCGTTGAGCCCAAAGGGCGCTCACAGTGTTGTAACGGTTTCCATGTCTCAGGCTGACTGTACTGCCCATTATCAGCTTGAAGCAAAGCCCTGGCCCTTCCAAACCATGAATGGATGTGATTTCTGAATTTGCTTCCTACTTCAGTGGTGAGATACGGCATCGCTGTCACTGCTTATTTCTCATCCCACATTGTTCCTGAGAACAGAGGACCAGCCATGATCATGCCAAATGGCCTACTCCCATTGCTGGTTTCTACAAGAAGGCATATTGGGCCTTTACCTTGAGTAGGATATTCACCACAACAGTACAACTCACCCAGAGTCAACTCTACGTTATACAGGGCAGATCAATCCTCAGCCTCGGTGTAATCTCCTCCAAACAATGTCAGTCCTTGCCTATCATTCTACTGTCATTCTATTCAGATTTCCAATTGGACTGGATGGCAGATCTTGTCTCCACACACCCGTCCCCACCAACCCCTTCAGCCTGTGAGAGAACAGTCACTGGTCCTATTTGTCGGGTGATAGCTGGTATGATCAGACTGCCGGCTCACCCTGGGAGCTAATTGCTCTCTGTATCTTCCCATTGATTTTCTCAGAGCTGTCAAGCCTGCCAAGTACTGGTCTTCAGAAAACTTCCAGAAATGCACGTAATATTGATTACAACTGAACAGGACAAGCTGTTCGTACTGTTACCACAGAAATGAACTCCAGTGAAGATGATAGAGGAGGTTCTGAACTGTGCACTCAATAACACATGTGAGATTAACAAAGCATCTTCTGGGAACTCTCGGGTTCATAATTCTCTGAGGGGTTTTGACAGACAGCACTGAGTGCTGGGGGTGTTGGGTGCAGAGGAGTGTTGGGTGTGGGGGGGGTTGGATGCTGGATGTGTTGGATGCTGGAAGTGTGGGGGTGTTGGGTGCGGGGAGTGTTAGGTGCGGGAGATGTTGCATGAGTCCAGTATGACTTCTGAACTGCTATTGTTCTGGGAATGTGGATTCGAATCCCACTGTGCCAGATCAGTGTAATGGTGACTATCAGAACAATCCATCTGGTTTACTAGTGTCCTTTATGAACAGAAATCTTCACCTGGCCTGACCAACATGTAACTCCAGAGCCTCTGCAATGCGGTTGAGTCCGGATTGCTTTCTGGGTCATTAGGAATGGGCACTGGCCTAGCTTGCAAGATCCACAAGCAAAAGAATTAAGCAATTATTTTTATATCTCCTTTCACACAATAAAGCATCCGAAGGTGCTAACACTGGATTGTTATTTGGAAAAAGCAATTCCCAGCTGATGGATGTAAGCTTTGCCAGAGGGATAGGTTTTCGCATCATTTGTGAAGATGCTGTTAAGATGTCTCCTTATTCCTTAAAGCTGTTTTCCCAGATACTCGAGAGGACAGTTAAAAGCCAGCCATGTTGGATGTGGGATGAGAGACACTAATGGAGGCTAATGTAGTTTAGGATGGAAAGGTTCTTTCTTTACTCCTCTTATGGATTGTGGGCATTGCTGGCTGGCATTTATTACCCTCGAGAAGGTCGTGGTGAGCTGCCTTCTTGAACTGCTGCAACCTATGTCCTGTAGGAGGGGTAGGTTGGCATCAGGGAGATGGAGGCACTGTCACTGGTTAGTTACTCAGAGGCTAATTTTCTGGGAGCATCAATTCAAATCCTCCAATAGATAGGCTCAGTGGTTAGCACCCCTATGTCACAGTGCCTAGAACCTGGGTTCCATACCAGGTGAGATTTAAATGCAGCTAATACATTTGGAATTGAAAGCTATGCTCTGCAGTAGTAACCCGAAGGCTATCATTGCTGCTTCTGAAAACCCATCCGGTTCCCTATTGTCCTTTAAGGAAGGAAATCTGCCATCCTTTCCTGGTCAGCCCTACATGTGACTCCAGACCCACAGCAATGTGTTTTGAAATAGCCTAAGAAACCACTCAGATCAAAAGCTGGGCAACAAATATCCTAAATTCAGGATTTTGCCCCAATGACTATGGTGTGTTGCTCAGACGGCATCTTACGGCTGACAATGTCCCATGTATCTGCTGCCCTTGATTGTGCGTGGTGCTACCTATGTCTTTTATGTGGGTGACACAGTGGGCCAGTGGTTAGCACTGCTATCTGACAGTGGTAGGGACCCAGGGTCGAATCCAGCCTCAGGCGACTGTGGAGCTTACACGTTCTCCCTGGGTCTGTGTGAACCTCCTCCCACAATCCAAAGATGTTAGGTGAGTTAGCCATGGGAAATTCATGGATAGGGTGGGTGGGTGTCGGTGGGATGTCCTTCAGAGGGTTGGTACAGCCTCAATGGGCCAAATGACTTACCTGTGCCCTGTAGGGATTCTATGTCTCTGAGCATTTTGGTATTTTAATGGTTTAACCTAATGTGGTGTGTGTGAGAGTAGTCACCGTCTGATCTAACAAAGAGTCTTGCAGTGTCAACAAAATTTGGTTTATTGTTTCTTTGCAACTATTTATGGACCAAGAGGATAGGGTCTATGTTACTACAGAGTCTATTGGCAGGACATGGTCATAGCTTTGGTTCCAATGAGTTCCTACATTTCTCTTCCTCCAAGTCCATATGACATTGCAGTGGCTCAATTCACTCAAGTGTTAACCCTTCTTAGCCCCGTATTCGACACTCTCGAATGTCTGGATGGTGAAAGTTGTGGATTTGGAAGGGTGATACGCAATGACTTGATTTAGTGCTTCTTGCAGATGGTACATGCTGCTGCTATTGAGCTTCGGTGGTGGAGGGAGTCAATGGGGTGGTGATCCCTGGGCTGTTTTACACTTCCCCAGAAGGACCCTCATTGAGCCAGTTGGATCCTCACGACAGAAAACGTTCTTTGCATTTCAAGTTAATATTTTTAATGCTGAGGGGGCAATAGCAGAGCCCCTTAGCTTTGTGAAGAGGGATACTGGGACTTTTTTGGCTTCAAATTGGCAGCATCACAAACGGTTAAAAATCCATCGGCATCTGATGTGGTTTGGCTGTTCAACTGAGTCAGAGAGCACACATTGTTCTGTTGCCTTGTTCTCTGTGGATAGGGCTCTCACTCCTGAGTCAGAGGCTTGTGGATTCTGTAGCGATGAGTATTTCATTCCTGGAATTATGGGGGTGTTATCTTCCAGCTGAGCTGTTAAAGACTGCACAGCCTTACCTGACAAACAGTACGGAGTTGCTCCTAATCTCCCGGGCCAACATTCTTTGCTGGATAATCATCCGAAACTTGAAAGTGCATAGTCAGGATGGTCAGACAGGTGGCAGATGGAATTTAATGGAGAGAGGAGTGAAGTGATGCATTCAGGCTGGAAGAACACAGACAGCCAAAGAAAATAGAGTCCAATTCTATTTACACCCAATTCTACAGTGGGTTCGGGAGCAAAGGGCCGTTGATGTGCATATGCATAAACCATTGAAGAGGACAGGACAGATTAATAAATTGTACCATGTCCTGGGCTTTATTAGAAATGGCATTCAGTGCAAAAGCAATGAAGTTATGTTAAACCAGACTAAACTACTGCTTAAACCTTAACTGAAAGTGTTCCTGCAATTAATGTGTAAAGCTAAATTAAACATGAGCAGTTACATCCTGGGACCAGGAACAGGAAGTAGGATCCGCGACACCATTTTGTCTGATTCCCTCTGCTCTACCGTATAGTTTTTCTTTCAAGGAAACGCCCAATTCTATTTTGAAACTTATGATTACATTAAATGTTTCACATTCAGTGGTTCCATCACTGATAGATACACACATTATATTCACGTTTCATTGCAGCTGTTCACCAGCGTTTCCAAGTTCCCCTCCAAACCACTCACTGCAACTCCCTTCTTATTGGCTTTGTGGCTCTACCTACAGCACACAGTGGTTAAAGAGGGCAGCTCACCACCACCTTCTCCAAAGTAATTAGCCAGGGGCAATAAAAGTGGGGCCAAGATTAGTGTGGTGCTGGAAAAGCACGACAAGTCAGGCAGCATCCGAGGAGCAAGAAAATCGACATTTCGGGCAAAAGCTGTCCTCACGTTCGTCCCACAATAAAACTGGGGCCAGACAGCAATGTCCACATCTCACGCTTGAGTGAAATTATACTGGCTCCCTTTCAGCAAGTGGAGTTCTCTGCCCCAGAAGGCTGTGGAGGCCAAATCGCCAGATATTTTTAAGAAAGAAGGGAATCCATTTCAAGATAAAAGGCAGCCATCAGCTCATGCTGTGAAGAAACCACCGTCTACAAGACCTGGAAACACCAAGACTGGTTCAATAAGAAGAACTCCATCATCCAAGACGTCATTGACAAGGAGAGGAATGTTTCTTGTGCCTGGCAGAGCAGCCTCACCAGCCTACCACCAGCGAGAAGAAGTCATCAAAAGCCAAAGGCAGAGGTACAAAGAACAACCAGGGAATTCCAGAACTAATGGTGGATATTTCTCCAGCCTCAAGGGGGTATGTGCAGAGAGTGGGAGAGTGGCACATTGAGAAGGTGTGTTCCTGAATTGTATGAGATAAACTAAATTAATTTCTTTCCAATCTCCTGATGTTATGCTAAACAATAGCTCAGGCAATCAGGAATGCACCTCAGTTGGAGGACTCGGGGTACAATAGTACTGTTTCTGTTGTGGCTGTGAGTGAAAGTCACCACACCGGGCTCCTTGACGTTTCGATGAGTATCAGGGACATTACTTTGTTTTACTTCAAGATCATGGAAAAACAATTCAAAAAATAAAAGACAGGAATGAATATGTTTCTATAAGATAAATCTGGCTGAAGGTGGATCAGAGACCACATGACTATGGGTCTGTTTCTTTGCATAGCAATACTACTGATTTTAGACACAGAAATATAGATCCAGTAAGTAATCAGGAAGGCAAATAGATTGCTGGCCTTAGAAATAGGCCATTCAGTCCACGGGCTTGCTCCACAATCCTATATCATGGCTATTCATCTACCTCAATACTATTCTCCCTTACTATCCCATACCCTTTAACGTCATTGATCATCTCCCAGTCTCTGTCTCGATTACACTCACTTTAGAAGTAGAACCAGTGGGGCTCAACATTGGGACACAGACAGACTTTCACCTCACACCTTTAAGGCATTGTCTCAGCTGAGATGGCACCTATTGTTAGAAAAGCTAAAGCTATTTTGAGAATGTAACTTAAAAGGAGTTCTGTGATTTACGTATGAAAGAACTGAAACTAGCATATCCCCTTCTAAAAGATGAAGGACTTAATCTGAATTTGTTTAATATATCATTACAGCTCCATGACACTGTAACCCTTTTGCTATAAATTCTGTGTCCTATGATCTTATACTCCATAAACACCTGATGAAGGAGCAGCGCTCCAAAGACCAGTGCTCCCAATTAAACTTGTTGGACTATAACCTGGTGTTGTGTGATTTTTAACTTTGTACACCCCAGTCCAACACCAGCTCTGCCAAATCTCGATTACACTCAGTATTGGAGCTGCTACAGCCCCTTGAGTAGAGAAATTATTGCAAGAAGATGCAAATACAAAAGAAGGAAAGACTTGATACAACTGTAAAGAACATTGGTGGAATCATCACTGGAGTCATGTGCACTATTCTGGACTCTTGACTTAAGGAGGAGTCTATTTCCACGGGCAACACCTCAGACAAGGTTTAACTGATTCTAGGGTTGGTGGTCTTATAAAGGAAAGTTGAGTAAGTTGGGCCAATTCTCAGAGGCCCCAGGTGAGAAGAATGGCAGATGATCTTATTGAAAGGTGTACATTTCTGAGTGAGGCTGACAGGGTAAATGCCAAGAGGTTGTTTCACCTCATGGATGAATCTCGAACGAGGGACGTTAGTTTTAAAATAAATAGCCACCTGTTTAAGATGAAGAGGAATTTCTTCTTTG
The DNA here is from genome assembly GCF_004010195.1 of Chiloscyllium plagiosum. Lineage (NCBI taxonomy): Eukaryota > Metazoa > Chordata > Chondrichthyes > Orectolobiformes > Hemiscylliidae > Chiloscyllium > Chiloscyllium plagiosum. The sequence continues at coordinate 9,287,208 of NC_057711.1, read as the reverse complement.
TATTTTGTAAGTGTCTGGAATCCAGAGAAAGCTGGATCATTGAATATGCTCAAAGGTGAGGTAGCTATGCTTTTTGATTGAGGAGGGAGTTTTGAGTAAAGAGGGGGAATTGGAGTTGAGACAATCTTACCAAATGATGAGAGACACACAAAAAAAAAATCTGCAGATGCTGGAATCCAAGGTTGACAACCAGAAGGCTTTGGAAGAGCTCAGCAAACCAGGTAGCATCAGGAGGTGGAAAAGTCAACATTTCAGGTGGGACACTTCTTCAGGACTCCAATGGCCAAGCAAAAATGAGAAACTAAGTGACCCAAGCCTGCTCATGAGGTCTTGCTGTGTGCCAACTGAACCCCTTTTTCCATCTTGAAACGGTGGCCACAACTTTAATGAGTACTGAACTAGCTGGAAAAACACTCAGAGACATTCAGAAGCTGAGAGGCACTTCACGAAGTGCCAGCCCTTTTATCTTTGTGTGTTAATGCCTGTCTCTCTGCTCCATAGCTACCGAAATAACGGCAGCAGCCTATTGTCATACGCAACAAAAGAAAGCAGTCTGGGAACTCGGATATAAAAGTGTTTCATTTTAGTGACTTCAGTGGGTTATTTCAAGGAGGAGAGTGTATGAAACTGCATCTTTGTGAACACAATTTATCGATATAACAATAGACAAGGGAAATTAAACCAAATCGCAAGGCTGCCTTGGGGAAAACTGTACTTGTATGTGAAAACATGCTCACCGTTATATGACCTCCATCCTGTACAACCTACATCAATGCATGAATCCAGTTTATTTTTGTTCAGCTGTTTTCCATAAGCAAAGTCCTCTCCAACATCTGTACAATATCCGAGCCGTATAGAGATGATAGGATCAAATCCCACCCATGAACACAATGAAATATTAAATGGATCACAAATAAATGACCAACGCAATCATTGAGCTCTTGTAAAATGAGAATAAAAACAATTAATTTATTAATATGTCTGGGGGAAGGGAACTTGAGTCTATTGTCATTGATTCAGAAAGACCAAGTTGTGGTGTTGTTGCTGAGAGCTATGAATTGCGATGGTAGAGACTCTAAAGTCCTCTCAATGACTGACCAAGAAACATTAAAAATAGGAGCAGGAGTAGGCCATTCGGCCCTTCAAGTCCACTCCGCCATTCAATATGATGATGGCTGGCAGAAGAGGAGGTGCTGGAAGTTTTAAGAAACATAAAGGTGGATAAATCTCCGGAACCTGATCAGGTGTATCATGGGATGTTGCAGGAAGCTAGGGAAGAAATATCCGAGCACCTAAGGAGATATTTACATCATCGACGGCCACAGGTGAGGTGTAAGAGGACTGGAGGGTGGCTCACGTTATGCCTCTGTTTAAGAAAAGCTTTAAGGAGAAACCTGGGAACTATAGACTGGTAAGTCTAACGTCAGTGGTGGGTAAGTTGTTGGGGGGTTTCTGAGGGACAGGATTTACATGCATTTGGAAAGGCAAGGACTGATTAGGGATAGTCAGCATAGCTTTGTGCATGAAAAATCCTGTCTCACAAACTTGATTGTGTTCTTTGAGGATGTGACCAAGAAGGTAGATGAAGGCAGAGCAGTTAGGGTTAGGGTTGTCAACATGGACTTTAGTGAAATGTTTGATGGGGTTCTAGATGGTAAATTGATGGTAAAGTTAGATCACATGGGATTCAGGGGGAGGTCACCGATTGGGTACAACCTTGGGACAGGAGATAGAAGATGGTGGTGGAGGATTGTTTTTGGACTAGAGACCTACGGCCAGCAGTGTTCCACAGGTATTGGAGTTGGGTCCACTGTTGTTTGTCATTTATATAAACAATTTTGATGAGAAATTATAAGGCATAATTAGTAAGTTTGATGATGACACCAAACTTGATGATATAGCAGACAGTAGGGACAGTTGCAAAAGGATCTTGAGCTTATGGCCCAATTGACCAAGGAGTGGCAGATAGAAATTTAATTTGGATAAACGTGAGGTATTGCATTTTCGTAAAATGAACTTAAGGGACTGTAGGACTTGTACAGTTAGTGGTAGGTTTCTGGATAGTGTTGTTGAACAAAGAGACCTATGGGATCAGACACAAAAAGTCCATTGAAAGTTTTGTCACAGGTAGACAGGGTGGTTAAGAAGGCATTTAGCATGCTTGCCTTCATTGCTCAGACCACAGAGTTAGAGGAGTTGGGATGTCATGTTGAGTTTGTAAAGGATATTGGTGAGGCCACTTTTAGAGTACCATGTACAGTCCTGGTCGCCCTGCTATAGAAAGGATATTATTAAATTGGAGAGGGTTCAGAAGGTTGCTAGGGCTGGAGGGTTTGAATTACAAGGAGAGGCTGGATAGGCTGGGACTTTTTTCCCTGAAACATAGGAGGTTGAGGGATGACCTTTTAGTAGATTATAAAATCAGGAGGGTTATGGAGAAGGTGATTGGCAGGTGTCTTTTCCCTAGGGTGGAAGATTTCACAATTAAGGGTCATATTTTTAAGGTGAGAGGAGAAAGATTTAAAAGGATGTGAGAAGCAACCTTTTCACTCATAGGGTAGTTCGTATGTGGAATGAAATGCAGGAGGTGGTGGTAGATGTAGATACAGTTATGCCATTAAAGTGTCATTTGGTTAAATGCCTGAACAGGAAAGGTTTGGAGGGGTGTGGACCACAAGCAGTCAAATGGGATTATTGTAGTTAAGGAAAGTTGGTCAGCATGGGCTAGTTGGAGTGAAGGGTCTGTGTCTATGCTGCTTGACTCTATGGCTGTATAACTCACTACACTGTTCTTGTGTTCTCCCCACTGTCTTTGATTGCCTGAGTTCTAAGAATTATATCGAACTCTTTCTTGAAAATATTCAATGTTTTAGCCTCCACCACTTTCTGGCTAACCACGCTCTGGGTGAAGAAATTTCTCATCTCGGTCCGGAATGGCTCCCCCATATCCTTAAGCTGTGCTCCCTGATTATCGACTCCCTGGTCATTGGGTACATGAATCCTGCATTTACCTTTTCTAGTCCTGTTACAGCTTTATAGATTTCTGTCTCACTCTCTCCCCTCACAGTGGATGGAGAAAAAAATGTGTGGCGGATAGACTGGACTTCGTAAAATAGTCACTGTTAAATCCAATAAAGAACTGGGAGAAACTCTTTCAACCAGAGAGTGACGAGAATGTGGATCTTGCTTCCATTTTGAAAGGTTGAGACCATTAGCAATAGAGAAACTAGATAAACATAAGAGAGAACAGAATATGATAGCTGATTATGTATATGGTGAGCACGGGAGGGGATTGGTATGGAGCTTAAACACTGGTATAGAGTAGTTATGTTAAATGGCCAGTTTTTATGATGTATATTCTATATGGGTGATGGGATGTTACAGTTCACACAGACTCTGAGTAGCTATGGTAGCATACACTGTCACATAGAGATATAAATAATGATTTATACAGACTCCAACATACTCACCAGAAATCTTCCATTTACTTCCCATTGCAATGTTGCAGGTTGATTTGTTTGTCCTGGAGTGGGGCTTGAAATTCTTCCTCAGAGGCAGGGATGCTACCCACTACACCAGAACTCCTCTGCATATTTGATGTTATCCTGCATAATTTGCGACAAGGAGAAAGTGAGGACTGCAGATGCTGGAGATCAGAGCCGAAAAATGTGTTGCTGGAAAAGCGCAGCAGGTCAGGCAGCATCCAAGGAGCAGGAGAATCGACGTTTCGGGCATAAGCCCTTCTTCAGGAATTTGCGACAAGTGAATGATGTCATCTATTGATGATCCACTGTGCTGGCAAAGGTAAGAATTCTGAAGTACCAAACCTACAAAGCAACCACTCTACAGAGTGTCACTCAGTGAACTAGAACATTCTGGAGTGTAGCATGATGGGATACTTTGATAATTAGGGAACATGATACCATGGATTTTTCAGAACAAGCTGGACAGGCAGGAGGCTGGAAGAACACAGGAAGCCAGGCAGAATCAGGAGGTGGAGAAGTCAGCGTTTCAGGTGTAACCCTGCTTCAGGACTGGGGGTGGGTGTGGGGGAGCTGCAGATAAAGGGGGTGGCAGAAGCAGGAAGGTAAAGTGGGGATAGGTGAAGACAGGTAGAGGGTACGACCTGATTGGTCAATAGGAAGTATGAATCCGGTTGTTGGTAGGAAGGGGTGGAGGGGAGGGGGTGGGGGTGGGGA
>NC_057711.1:9277493-9281931 GCF_004010195.1 Chiloscyllium plagiosum | reverse complement strand
AAACGTCGATTCTCCTGCTCCTTGGATGCTGCCTGACCTGCTGCGCTTTTCCAGCAACACATTTTCAGCTCTGATCTCCAGCATCTGTGGCCCTCACTTTCTCTCACAGAGAGAGAGAGCATGCTTCCAGCAGCAAGTCGTGCTTCAAGTGATCAAAGTTAAGATGAAAATCACACAACACCAGGTTATAGTCCAACAGGTTTAATTGGAAGCACACTAGCTTCAGGTGATGAAGGAGCGTCGCTCTGAAAGCTAGTGTGCTTCCAATTAAACCTGTTGGACTATAACCTGGTGTTGTGTGATTTTTAGCTTTGTACACCCCAAGTCCAACACCAGCATCTCCAAATCAAGTTAAGATGGAGTCTGAGATCTTTATACCCTCATGATATGATGAACTGATGATATCATGAGAATTCCTATGAAAGGTATACCATAATACCCCCTAACCCTGAGACATAACACAACAGATGAACTAGATCAGCTGAAGATTTTAGCATTGGGTCCTTTCATTTCTGATTTCCAACATCTGCTGTATTGTGCTTAAATATGTTGAGCTCTGTCGATGCTAACTTATGTTACCAGTTTCTAACATACAACCAATCCAATGAACGTAGTTCTCTGTACAAACAAGCTTCAGGGGATAGTTTACTATCTTTCTGCATTTCTTTAGGAATTGCAAATTGTGTAACACATGCTGTCACTCTGACAGGAGGCAATTCTCAATCATTTCACACTCACTGTCTGAGAAGACCGTTCCCCAGCACTTTCTCACGGGAAGTTAGGGATGGAAAAGGAATACTGATCTTGAAACAACACCCTGGTACCTGGAAGAAATTTAAAAACGCATTGCACCGGGAAATGATTATAATTTAAAAATGATAAGATTTAGTGTAATATCTCACTGAAATAAGTTTCATATTGAGGATACAGTATGCAGTAGGAATAATAATTAACTGGAACCCTTACTGCTAGCTGTGAGCAGTTTCCCTTTCCTACAAATTTAGAGTCCTTTCTATTTCCCTTACTTATTATGCTGTGTCTGACATTAAGCCACAGATCTTGCTGTGTCTTTGTGGGTTATCTCAATGCAGACCCTTCATCAATTGATGGATGTAGTCCTACTGGATGGCCCCACTCGCTGACCCTTTACCTTGTATCCCAATTGCTGTTTGATGCTGCAAACTTACCACTCCCATTGTTTATACCTTTTCGGATTTTGTTTTGCCCCAGCCCAGGGGGAGTGAGTGGTGAATGATCCCACAGGATCGTTCCAAGAGAAGCATTTGGGTTCCCCTCATGTCCTGGCCAATATCTAGCTCTCGATCCACATTAATTATACGGATTGTGGGGTCACTGCCTCGTTTGTTGTTTCTGGGATCTTGCTGTGCATGGCTTGCCTGCTGCATTTCTGATATCACAACAGTGGATGCATTTCAGAAACACAAGCTCTGTTTTTCTTCTTCATTATTTCAGGTTTCCAGCAGCAATATATTGCTTTCATCAGAAAACCTTGCCTGGATGGAAAAGTACTCGGGGTAATCCTGAGGTTGTGACAAGGTATTAGAGAAAGGAGAACCTTTTTTCTTCTCACCCACATTCATAGAATACCTAGCAGCCGATCAAGTCCACATTGCCCCTCCAATAAGCATCCACCCAGACCCATAAGACTATAAGACATAGGAGCGGAAGTAAGGCCATTCGGCCCGTCGAGTCCCCTCTGCCATTTAATCATGGCTGATGGGTGTTTCAGCTCCACTTACCTGCACTCTCCCCGTAGTCCTTAATTCTTTGTAGATCAAGAATTTATCAATCTCTGCTTCGAAGGCATTTAATGCCCCAGCCTCCACTGCACTCCATGGCAATGAATTCCACAGGCCCATCACTCTCTGGCTCAACAAATGTCTCCTCATTTCCATTCTAAATTAACCCCCTCTAATTCTAAGGCTGTGCCCATGGGTCCTAGTCTCGCCGACCCCACCCCCCCCCCCCCCCCCCCAACAGAAACAACTTCTCAGCGTCCACCCTTTCTAAGCCAGACATTATCTTGTAAGTTTCTATTAGATCTCCCCTCAACCTTCTAAACTCTAATGAACACAATCCCAGGATCCTCAGCCGTTCATTGTATGTTAGGCCTATCATTCCAGGAATCATCTGTGTGAATCTCCTGCCTCTATATTTCCCATGGCTAATCCACCATAGTCTGCACATCTTTAGAACGGGAGAAGAAATTAGAGTACCTGCAGGAAACCCATACAGACACGGGGAGAATGTGCAAACTCCCAATAGACAGTCACCCAAGAGTAGAATTGAAGCTGGGTCCCTGGCGATGTGAGGCAGTAGTGCTAACCACTGAGCCACCCTGGTCATGTGTGTCCCTCATACTCATATTTATCTGGAATCTCTACTCAAGATAGTGGCAGTAAAGACAGGAATTCACAGGAGCATTAATTTGACACTAAAGGTTAAGATAGATTCTACAAGGACTTTCTCCGTCCCCACCCCAGTCTGACCTATCACCCTCACCTTGACCTCTTTCCACCTATCACATTTCCGACGCCCCTCCCCCAAGTCCCTCCTCCCTACCTTTTATCTTAGCCTGCTGGGCACACTTTCCTCATTCCTGAAGAAGGGCTTATGCCCGAAACGTCGATTCTCCTGTTCCTTGGATGCTGCCTGACCTGCTGCGCTTTTCCAGCAACACATTTTTCAGCTCTGATCTCCAGCATCTGCAGCCCTTAATTTCTCCACAAGGACTACAGGGAAAAGCCAGGAAGTAGAATTGAGGATTATCTGCTCAGTCACGGTCTTGTTGAATGGCAGAGCAGACTCGATGGGCTGAGTGGTCTATTTTGTGACTTACGTCTCATGGTCTAAAGTTGCTGGTTCTTCCTGAGCCTGTGAAATGGAGAGATAACTGATGTAAAGTAATGGCGTTTCCCCTTCCTGTGCAGAGGAACTGGGTTTGGACTTCAGTCGAGACAGCGCCACACTGAACAGTGGATCAGCCTTCAGCAGAGCAATCCGACAGGGGAACTCCTCCGAGTCAATATAACAATAGGGAGCTCACGCAGACAAACTGCAGAGAGAGCACTCAGGCTGTGTTTGAAATCACACTGGAAAACAAAACCATTTGGGAGATTATGTGACACCTTTCTGTCCATCAGAAAGAAGATAAATGAAAACATGGTGCTGTTGTCCAACTCCTAAGAAATCCTATTACCCAGCAGATTGGGATGTTCTGAAAAGTGAAGAATGTGGGAATTTTTAGATGGAAATTGGATTGAATGGGGGAAGCTTGCAAGGTCATGGGGCAAGGAGTGGAGAGGTACATTAGGCCACAAAGCCTCACTCTGTGCAGTATGTGTTCTGAAGTTTATTATTAAATATTAATGAGGATTCACATTTAAAGGAGCGTGTGAATTGGTTAATTTGAAAAGACACAAACAGCTGTTTCCTTTTTTGCAAAGGATCACTAAAAGAAAAGATTGGAAAACATTCTAGAAACTCCTTTCGAAGTCACATGGTTTAAGGCAATTGTTTTGACTTATTCAATGGAAATCACATGTCTGGGTTTATGGCTGTCAGGAGTTACCTTTTGTTTTCGATATCATTATGATCTCAGCTGATGTTATGACTGGACAAACCAGATCCCACATTGAAATGTGGCTTGATCGATTTTTTTTTAAAATCATACTTTTTATTCTAATTTAACATAGTAGTCTTTAATTGAAACATAAGAACACAATCCTGCAGATTTTGCTTCTTACAATAAAACAAGAGTTTATTTAAAAAAGAAGAAATGAAGCTAAAACAGAACAAACCAAGCTGTTTATATTTCACACAATTTGAAATATTTTGAAACATGATAAAATAAAATCTCACCCATTCCCAGTATTATTACTTTGTCATAATCAAATGTCAATAAAGGACAGTACCTTCCTCTGTCACATGTCTAAATGTCTGACTTAATTGTTTCATTGGATCCCCACGCAAGAGAGCTTGATAAATATTTCCTTGATTATTTACACAACTGAGCTTAAATTTTCTTAGCTTCAAATAATCGCTTCAGGGTTCTAACCACACACTTCTGGTTTGGAATTTTCAAACTTATACTGAAGTAATCTAATTCCTGACTGTTCTGAACTAACTTCTTTCTCCAGAAGACACTGGTTCATACACGCAACCCCAGCCAGCACTTCTATCAACTAAAACCAAAAACTTTTCAATCTGTCAGTTTTCCCTAATCAAAATTTACTTCTTGATTCTTCTAAATCAAAAACAAGCTAATGCTTTTCGATGTTTCCTTTCTCTGGTTGTAGAACTGTCACAGAGAGAAAGTGAGGGCTGCAGATGCTGGAGATCAGAGCTGAAAATGTGTTGCTGGAAAAGCGCAGCAGGTCAGGCAGCATCCAAGGAACAGGAGAATCGATGTTTCGGG
>NC_057711.1:9237957-9273326 GCF_004010195.1 Chiloscyllium plagiosum | reverse complement strand
CCACCCCCTCTGCCCGTCAGTCTGTCCTTACGATAGCATGTGTAGCCTTGAATATTCATTTCCCAGGCCCTGTCCACTTGAAGCCATGTCTTAGTTATCCCCACAATATCGTATCTGCCAATTTCCAAAAAAGCCTCAAGCTCATCCATCTTATGTCTAATGCTTCGTGCATTCATGTATAGTCCTAGTCATGTGCTTATCCAAATATCTGTTAAACATAATTTTACCCACATCCACCACATCCTCAGGAAGTATTCCACATCTGAACCACACTTTGTGTAAAACATTTGTCCCTCACATGTTTTTTTAAATCTCTCCTCTCACCTTAAAATTATGCCCCTTAGTTTTGAAATTCCCCCACCCTAGGGAATAGACATTATTTTATAAACTTCTATGAAGTCATCTCTCAACCTCCTACGCTCCAGTGAAAAAAAGTCCCAGCCTATCCAGCCTTTCCTCAAACCCTCAATACCCAGCAACATCCTGATAAATCTCTCTGAACTCTCTCCAACTAAATCATATCCTATCTATAACTGGGTGATTACATGTCCCAGTATGTCAACCAAAAGCCATCCTGAACCTTTTACACCTTATCCGTATTCCCTTAACTAACTAACAATTATTGGCCAAAATATTTTTTTAAAATTAACATCTGCCAGGAAAGTTCTTTATTTTTTGGGTGGTATTTGTGTGTGTGTGGTGTTAATTAGAAGGACTAAATATTTATACTTGCATATTTAAAATTGTGTGTTAATCCAATTTGTGTCTTTGGCAAATAAGTTTTGATTTATAGTAAATCAGTAATTTTATGGTTTATTCGAAGAACCTGGTTGATGTTTTTTTTTTAATTCTGAATATAATATTGATAAAGTCTATATTAGAAACTGGGTAAAGCATTTAAAATTGTGTTTAACCAGAGGCGAGGAGGGACTTGTGAGAGAGAGACAGAGCGAGAGAGAGAAAGAAAGCGAGAATGCACTCCTCCAAACTTTGTTGTCACAAGTGATTTAATGAATCAAATATGAATCTTTTAATGAAACCATCCTACTGTAAGTTCAGTGGGAGGTATTACCATCTGGTATGCTTTAATCTGTCTCCCCCACCTCCAAATTTGAGAGTTGTGAACTACACAATAGAAGATATGCTTTCATGGTGACAGCTTAATGATTTTCAAATCATTTCCATTTTCCTCCGTCATTGCTGACACTGTAATTACACTCAGATCTCATTAAGCTGTCACAGTGTAGTACAATTCTCAGTTTTACACACTATCTTGCTCATGCACTTTGTAGCATTTAAGAGAAGCCTTCTCATCTTCATAAAGCTCCGAAAAGCTGGGCCGAAATTTTGTGGAAGTTCAGGACATCCCGGACCTTGGGACAGGAGTGAGCAGATAGTCAGCATCCTGGCAGAGCTCCACAGGTGAATGCCAGCTAAGGGATTATTGCCCAGACTGGGATACAATAGAGGGTGGGGTGCCTGTCTCCCAGGCCTGGCAGTCGAATCAGAAGGCTGGCAGTTTGCTAGGTTTAGCTACATCACCAACGGCAGTGCCTGGCATCGTCTGGAGAGGTCAAGGGTCCTGTTGTGTTTGAGTGCCCCCCAAGGCTTCTCATTTAAGGGGAGGTGATGGCCTAGTGTTATTATCGCCAGAGACCTTGTAAATGTCCTGGGGACCTGGGTTCAAATCCTGCCAAGGCAGATGGTGGAATTTGAATTCAATAAAGAGCTTAATGATGACCACGAATCCATTGTTGGGAACAAAACCCATCTGGGACGTTAATGCCCTTTAGGGAAAGAAACTGCCATCCTTACCTGGTCCGGCCTACATGTGACTCCAGACCCACAGCAGTGTGGTTAACACTTAACTGCCCTCTGGGCAATAAATGCTGGTCTAGACAGTGATGCCAGGGCACAATAAGAGTATACTCTGGAAATACCACATTGGGTCTGGCTCTCAATTCTTTAGGGGATGGGAAGGATGAATGGGGAGCAATGAGATATTGTTTGGTGTGATTTGATTTATTACCATCACGTGTACCAAGATACAGTGAAAAGTGTTGAATTACGTACTTTACAGGCAGATCGTACTACACAAGGACACCAGGGTAACAGAACAGAGTGCAGGGTACTGCATTACAGCTACTGAGAAGACGCAGAGAGAGATCAACATCCACATTAATGAGGTCCATTTAGAAGTTTGATAACAGGGAGGGAGAAGTTGTCCTTGAATCTGTTTGTATGTGTATATAAACTTTTACATCTTCTGCCCAATAGAAAAGAGTGGTAGAGAGTATAACTGGGGTGGGAGGGGTCTTTGATTACGTTGGTTTCTTTCCCGAGGCAGTGGGAGGTGTAGATGGAGTCAATGGATGGAAGGCTGCTCTGTGTGATGCACTGGGCTGTGTTCATACTCTCTTTAGTTTCTTGTGATCTTGGGAAGACAGTGACATTTGATTCCAAAACTTTCCCTGACTGAGCCACGAGAAGTGAACCACCACATTCCCGGGATGAGGCACTTTGGTGAGGGTTTGACGGCAGCTAACAGATTGGATAGGGAGAAATGTTTCCCGTTCATAAGGCCAGAGTTTTTCAGAAAGAAAGGAGGAGAACATGCCTCCACCTGCACCAACGGAGAGGAGGTTGAGAGGCCGGAGAGAGTCAAGATCCTCGGAGTGATGATAACCAATAACCTGTCCTGGTCTTCCCACATTGAAGCGACGGTCAAGAAGGATCAACAATGCCTCTTCTTCCTCAGTGGCTCAGGAAATTCGGCATGTCTTATAGGACCCTCACCAACTTTTACAGATGCATAGATGGTATACCGTCTGGGTACATAACGGCCTGGTACGGCAACTGCTCTGCCCAGGACTGTAAGAAACTACAGAAGGTTGTGTGCACAGCCCAGACCATCACAGAAGACAACCTCCCAACCATGGACTCCATTTACATTTCTGATTGCCGCAGAAAGGCTGCCATCATTATCAAAGACCCCTCCTACCCTGATAACGCTTTCCAATAATCTCTTTTGTCAGGCAGAAGAGGCAGAAGCTTGAACACTCGCACCAGCAAGTTCTGGAACAGCTTCTTCTCATCCGTTATTAGACTGATGAATGGACTCTCTAACTTCAAGTAATGTTGATTGCACACCTCCTGTGTAGTGTGCCCTTGTTTGCCTGGCCCTCTCTAAGCACCCTATGATCTGTATGTCCTTGTTTGCTATGATCTGCCTGTACTGCTCGCAAAACAAAGCTTTTCAATGTACTTAGGTACATGTGACTACAATAAGTCAAATCAAATCAAATCAAATCATGGTTTTAAAGAGTTTTCTTGAAAAGGGAGGAAAAATACATTGGGAGAAAAGCTTTTTCCCTCAGTGAGTCTGGAATGCACTGCTTGGAATTGTACAGCAGGCAAGTTCAACTGAGGCATTGGGAAATGAACCTCCCAGCTCAGTGAGCAAACCTACATCCAGAACCTCAACCTGAGCTACAAACCTTCTCAAAACTCGCATTGGGTGGTTCTTTAAGTAGAATCGCTGTGCAGGGTTACAGAGATTTACACAAAGTTAAAGAGAGCCAGCAATGGGCACGATGGGCCAAATGGCCTCCTCCTGCACTGTCACAGTTTGATAATTCCGGGAGACAGGACTGCTGGTGGGTCGTGTGCTGAGAAGAAGGAACAGGGTTTTTGCCCCTGGGTGGGGACTGCTAACAGAACGCTGGCGGCAGGGCGGGGGATGGGATTGTCTGCAGGCGTGGGATCGAGCTGATCAAACCAGACTACTCCTGGGCTGAAGGGAAACCCCCCCCCCCTCAGTCCACTCTTCCTGCTTCCTTCCTCTGTGTCATCCACCCCTTTAGACCATCTCCAGTCTCACAGTGGGGACTCCATTGAAGGATGAGCTCAGTTTGAAACAGAACCAAGAAAATCCTGTTTACATGGATTTTGCAATGTTGCTTGTTGCGCACTCTGTCAAAGTACTTTACCTTGCAGGAGATGTTTACTGGAAAAATGTCTCCTATCAAAATCCAGCTGTCCGAAAGTATCCATTTTGGTCAGACACAGCACAGTGGTTCTGAATATTTTACTGTTCTTTTAAGAAAATTTCAGCACTCTCTGTATCCCTTTGTATTTTGATTTCCATCATTTGTCTCTCCGAGGATATTGAGTATTTAGCTTTTCCACTTTTCCCTTTCTCACTTCACTTCACTCTGACTTGATTTCAGGGAAAGGCTGGCCAGCTTTACAGCTTTTCACTGTGCCCCGGTACACGTGACGATAAATTCGATTCAATCCAATTCATGGAGAATTGTGACTAGCGGTGTTCCACAGGGATCAGAGCTGGGAGCTCTGCTGTAAGTAGTCTACATAAATAATTTGGAGGAACAAATACTGGTCTAATTACTATGTTTGTGGACTATATAAAGATTGGTGGAGTTGTGGAGAGTGAGGTGGATTGTCAGAGAGTCCAGCAGGATAAAGATCAGTTGAAGGCATGGGCAGAAAAACGGCAGATGGAGTTTAATCCAGACAAACATGAGGTGATGCATTTTCGGAAGGTCTTAGTTCTATTAAGATGTGGAGGTGCTGGGGTGGACAAAGTTAAAAATCACACAACACCAGATTATAGTCCAACAGGTTTATTTGGAAGCACTAGCTTTCAGAGCGCTGCTCCTTCATCAGGTAGCTGTGGAGCAGGATCCTAAGGCACAGAATTTCTAGCAAAAGATCACAGTGTCATGCAACTGAAATGGTATATTGAACAAACCTAGATTTCTGTTACGTTTTTCATCTTTGAGAATGGGTTGCAGGTTTCAATTCATTAATACATAAATCCCAGAACTTCTTTCAAGTCACATTCCTAAAATAATTAAGGTTTTATTTTAAAAATGGTGATATCTCAGCTCAGACAATGCATGAAAGGTGTGAGGTTAGAGTCTGTATCCCAATCTTGAGTGACATTATAAAATGTCACATGGGTCAACTGCCTGCAGATTGTGCACCTTTTGAACAAAACAGAATGTATCTGCAAATACAATTCTGCAAATTCAAATTCACCCCATAGACTTATGTGTGTGTGTGTGTGTGTGTGTGTGTGAGAGCCTGTAAGAGGGTGAGTGCATGGGTGTGAGTGTGGGGAGTGTATGTGTGTTTGAGAGAGATCATGTGTATGAGAGAGGGTCTGTGTGAGTGTGTGAGTATGTAGGAGTGTGTGTGCTTGTGTCTGTCTCTGTGTGTGTCTGTGTGTGTTTGTCTGTGTTTGTCTGTGTGTGTGTGTCTGCGTGTGTGCATGTGTGTGTGTCTGTGTGTGTGTGTGTCTGTGTGTGTGTGTTTGTGTGTGTAGTGTAGTGAGGTCACCTGCAGTGTGACATGAATCCTGGATCCCGGTTAAGGCCACTCTCACGGATGCTGAACTTGGCTATCAGCCTCTGCTCAGCCACTCTGCGTTGTTGCCTGTCCCGAAGTCCGCCTTGGAGGACAGTCACTTGAAGGTTCGAGGCTGAATGTTCCAGACCACTGAAGTGTTCTCCGACTGGGAGGGAACATCCCTGTCTGTTGATTGTTGTGCGGTGCCCATTCATCCATTGGCGTAGTCTCTGCTTGGTTTCACCAATGTACCATGTCTCAGGGCATCCTTGCCTGCAGCGTATGAGATAGACAACTTTAGCCGAGTCACATGACTACCTGCCGTGTATGCAGTGGGATTTACATATTAATGAATCTAAACCTGCAACCCGTTTTGGGTTCAGCAATCTGGGTTTATTCAATATATCATTTCAGTGGCATGACACTTTGATCTTTTGTTATAAATCCTACGTCTTATGATCCTGCCCCACTAGTTATCCGATAAAGGAGTAGTGCTCCGAAAACTAGTGCTTCCAATAAACCTGTTGGACTATAACTTGGTGTTGTGTGATTTTTAACTTAGCTCTATAAGGCCAGCTCTACTATTCCAGATTTCACTGAGGCCAATTTTCACCATTAGCTGTGGTGGGATTGTGAAACCCTGTCTCTGGGATATTGAGATAATTTCACCACACCACTATCTCCCACTCGCTCTTGCTCCTTCAATAACTATTTGACTAAACTTTTAACGACTTTCCTTAAAAAATTCCTGTGCAGCTGGATGACGGCTCTTGGTTTGATAATGGTCCTCTGAGGCACATTGGGAATGTTAGAGGCACTATTAGCAATGCACGTGATTGTGATTGAGTTATTGACCTGGCAGGGGACAAGGACCAGTTGAAGCCCAGTCACATTGCAATGGGATTGAAGTGACTGTGTGTATCTTTGATTACCAACTTACAATTCCCAACACTCAACCTCTTAAACACTACTGATCACCTACATAATGGTGTTGATGTGAAATCAGTGATATGTAAATTGCAGAAATAATAAATATTTTGGGGGGGGGGGGGTGGTGGTGGTTAATTGGCAGGAGTGAAGTATGCTCAAGGCTTTATTGGAGGCAGAATTGAGAAAGATTGGAACAGCAAAAGACACGGATTCCGAAAATATTTTGGAAAGATTGAAAGACTACTTTAGATGAAAGGAAGGGTTGACCATGTATTACGATTCTTGGTCATTAAGCAGCCAACAACACAGAAGTGAAAGTGAATTGATGGAAGCAGCAACAGGGATCAGCAATATGTCATAGAATCCCTGCACATGGAGGCCACTCGGCCTGTCAAGGCTGCACTGACCCTCCAAAGAGCTGTCCACTCACACCCATCTGATTCTTGTAATGTCACATCTCCCATGACTAATCCACCAGCAGCTTTCCCATCATGGAGCAATTTAGCTTGGCCAGTCCACCCAACCTGCCCATCTTTGGGAGAAAAAAATCTTTGGACTGTGGGAGGAAACTGGAGCACCCAG
This sequence comes from Chiloscyllium plagiosum, assembly GCF_004010195.1. Taxonomy (NCBI): domain Eukaryota; kingdom Metazoa; phylum Chordata; class Chondrichthyes; order Orectolobiformes; family Hemiscylliidae; genus Chiloscyllium; species Chiloscyllium plagiosum. The sequence goes on along the minus strand of NC_057711.1, from coordinate 9,266,444 downwards.
AGGGGACCCACGCAGACACAGGGGGAAACATGCAAACTCCACACAGACAGTCACCTGAAGGAGGGATTGAACCCGGGTCCCTGGTGCTGTGAGGCAGCAGTGCTACCCACTGAGCCACTGTGCCACTCCATGTATGTGAAAAGGATGAAAGCAAACAACATTAAGCTCCCTAAGTCATACTCAGCTACAACCTTTACTCTGCAAGGTGCAAAGAGGTTTCGGGTAACTATAGGAAAATAGGCAACTTGAACAGAAGCACTGGAATCTGGCAAAAAGGGACTGAGCTCAGAGCCTTGGAGAATAAGAGAGCAGCTCAGTGCTAAGGTTATAGAGCCATTCAGCATCTTTGCTCTGTTAGGGCTGGTGTCCCACCTGGTTCTGAATTCCCCAGTCGTCAGGAACATTCTTCCTGTATTTACCCTGTCTCGTCATAGAGTCATATGACCATAGAGTTGTACAGCATGGCAACAGACCCTTCAGTCCAACTCGTCCATACCGATCAGATATCCTAAATTAATCTAATCCCATTTGTCAGCATTTCGCCAATATCCCTCTAAACCCTTCCTATTCATATTCCCATCCAGATGTCTTTTAAATGTTGCAATTGTACCAGCCTCCACCACTTCCTCTAGCAGCTCATTCCATACACGTACCACCCTCTGCGTGAAAAGGTTGCCCCTTAGAGCCCTTTTAAATCTTTCCCCTCTCACCTTAAACCAATGCCCTTGAGTTTTAGACTCCCTTACACTGGGCAAAAGGTCTTGACTATTTATCCTATCCATGCTCCTGATGATTTTATAAACCTCTATAAGGTCATCTGTCAGCCTTTGACACTCCAGGCAGAATAACCCCAATCTATTCAGCCCCTCCTCATATCTCAAGCCCTCCAATTCTGTTAACATCCTTGTCAAATCTTTTCTGAACCCTTTCAAGTTTCACAATATCTTTCCTACAGCAAGGAGTCCAGAATTGAACGCAGTATTCCAAAAGTGGCCTAACCAATGTCCTGTACACAACATGACCTCCCAACATGATCTCCCAATTCCTGAAAGAATTTTATAGGTTTCTATGAGATCCTGCCTCATTCTTTGGCCTTCCAATGAGTGAAGTCCTATCTAATCCAGTCTGTCATCTGCAACATGATATTAGAACATAGAAAAACATAGAACATAGAAAAGTACAGCACACAACAGGCCCTTTGGCCCACGATGTTGTGCCGAAACTTAAACCTAATGTAAAATAAAATAACTTAACCTACACACCTCTCAACTCACTGCTATCCATGTGCATGCCCAGCAGTCACTTAAATGTCCCCAGTGACTCTGCCTCCACCACCACAGCTGGCAACACATTCCATGCATTCACTACTCTCTGCATAAAGAACCTACCTCTGACGTCTCCTTTATACCTTCCTCCTAATATCTTCAAACTATGACTTCTCGTGCCAGTCCATCCTGCCCTGGGGAAAAGTCTCTGGCTATTGACTCTATCTATTCCTCTCATTATCTTGTACACCTCCATTAGGTCTCCTCTCTTTCTCCTTTTCTCCAGAGAGAAAAGTCTGAATTTATTCAACCTCTCTTCATAAGGCAAGCCCTCCAGTTCAGGCAGCATCCTGGTAAACCTTCTTTGCACCCTCTCCAAAGCCTCTGTATCTTTCCTATTGTAGGGCGACCAGAACTGGACATAATATTCCAACTGTGGTCTCACCAGGGACTTGTAGAGCTGTAGCAAAACCTTGTGGCTCTTAACCGCGATCCCCCTGTTAATGAAAGCCAAAACACCATATGCTTTCTTAACAACACTATCCACTTGGGTGGCAACTTTGAGGGATCTATGTACTTGCACATCCAGATCCCTCTGTTCCTCCACACTGCCAAGAATCCTGTCTTTAATCCTATATTCAGCATTCGAGTTCAACCTTCCAAAATGCATCACTTTGCATTTATCCAGGTTGAACTCCATCTGTCATTTCTCAGCCCAGCTCTGCATCCTGTCTATGTCGTGCTGCAGAGTACAGTAGCCCTCTGTACTATCGACGACACCTCCAACCTTTATGTCATCTGCAAATTTACCATCTCACCCCTCAACCTCCTCATCCAAGTCATTTATAAAAACTACAAAGAGCAGAGGCTCAAGAACAGAGCCCTGCAGGACCCTATTCAACACTGACCTCAAGGCAGAATAATTTCCATCTACAACCACTCTCTTTCTTCTGTCAGCCAGCCAATTCTGAATTCAAGGAGCCAAATCTCCCTGTATGCCATACTTCCTGACTTTATGAATGAGCCTACCATGGGAAACCCTACCAAATGCCTTGGTGAAGACCATTTACACCATATCCACTGCTCGATCATCGTCGATCTGTCTTGACACCTCTACCTTCTCCCTGATCATTCTCTTATTCATCACGTATGAGTAACATGCCTTTGGGTTCTCCCTAATCCTTCGTGCCAAGCCTTTGTCGTGCCCCCTCCTGGCTCTCCTCAGTCCAGTCCTGAGCTCCTTTCTAGCAAGCCTGTAATCCTCTAAAACTATGATAGATCCTTGCCTCCTCCACATTACATAAGCTGCTTTCTTCCTTTTAACGAGAAGTTCCTCTATTCTCGTCATCCGAGGTTCCTTAATCTTACCTCTTCTTACCTGCCTCAGAGGAACAAATTTGTGCATCACTCGCAACAACTGCTCCTTAAATAGTCTCCATATGTCTGCTGTGCCCTTTCTGTGGAACAATTGCTCCCAGTCTGTATTTCCCAACTCCTGTCTGATAGCGTCATAATTTCCTTTTTCCCAATTAAATATCTTCCCTCGGTAACTGCTCCTTCCTCTCTCCAAGGCTATGGTAAACGTGGGGCAGTTGTGATCACTTTCACCAAAGTTCTCTCCCACCGTGAGATCTGACACCTGTCCTGGCTCATTGCTGAGCAACAAATCCAAAATGGCCTCTCCCCTCGTCGGTCTGTCTACATACTGAGTAAGGAAACCCTCCTGAACACACCTGACAAAAACGGCTCCAACCAAACCATCTGCGCTTAGGAGGTTCCAGTCGATATTGGGAAAGGTGAAATCACCCATAACAACAACCCTGCTACTTTTGCATTTTTCCAGAATCTGCCCACCTGTGAGATCTTTGATCTCTCTACTGCTATTAGTAGTCTGTAAAAATCCCCCAATGCAGTGGCTGTTCCCTTGCTGTTCCTAACTTCCACACATACTGACTCAGGAGACAAATCTTTCTCAACAACCTTCATTTCTGAGATTACGGGAATGATTAAGAGAAATAAACTTCAATGACAGTGTCGTTCTGAAGGAGTGCTGTGCTGTGGGAGGCTCTGTTTTGCAAATGAAAACACACACACACAAGCCCTGCTATCCCATCAACTGGATAAGAGAACGCCTTCAACTTTAGCCAGAGAAGAGCAGAGGTATTCTCCCTGACACCTTGCTCCAATGATCCCTGAACAAACAACATTAAAAACATACTTTCCAGACACGGGAGCTTGCTGTGCACAGATTAGACCTGCCTAGTTTCCTGCATTGCAACAAGTGATGACATTTTAAACACACTTAATTGGCTATAAAAAAAAGCATCTTTGGACGTCCAAAAGCTGTGAAAGGTGCTATGCAAATGCAAGTCTTCCTCCTGCAGCTCCTTTCTGTTCCCAACTCAAAATTGTGAGTTCCTCCTCATGTGGTACTGTGGGAAACAGTTAAGAATGGGTGGCACGGTGGCACAGTGGTTAGCACTTGTTGCCTCACAGCGCCAGGGACCCGGGTTCAATTCCAGCCTCAGGCGACTGCCTGTGTGGAGTTTGCACATTCTCCCCGTGTCTGCGTGGGTTTCCTCCGGGTGCTCCGGTTTCCTCCCACAGTCCAAAGATGCGCAGGTGAGGTAAATTGGTGATGCCAATTACCCGTAATGTTAGGTGCATCATTTAGGTAAATGTATGGGGATTGTGTCTGGGTGAGTAGCTCTTCGGAGGGTCGGTGTGGACTTGTTGGGCCGAAGGGCCTGTTTCCACACTGTAATGTAATCTAATCTAATCTAATGTCTGATGGGAAAATTGGCCAACTCCTGAAATTATAAGTTAAAAAGGACTGTGACGAAAGGTCAGAAACAGTAAACATGACACAGGCTGAGTGCATACAAATGAAACATCCTTCCCACCCAATGTTTCTGAGTGTTACAATCAAACCTGGTCAAAGTTTCCAAAATCATTTCAGTTCCGGATGGTCCCCGAACTGTTACATTCCCTGGTGAGGAGGGATGAACTGGCTCTTCTTCATTATTCACCCACCCCGTCGGCTTGTTGCTATAAGGCTACTTTGGAAAAGGACACCGTTCTGCCAGACTTAAATTAACTTATGTTCTAAGGGAGATAATTTAACCAGTTCAATAATGTGCAAGTTAGGTGGATTGGCCACGGGAAACATGGCACTATGAGGATAGTTTGGGTCTGGATGGGATGCACTTCAAAGGGCCAGTATAGGCTTGATAGGCCAAATGGCATCTATCTGTTGGGATTTGATAATGTATTTCTGTCCCTTGTTGTTGCTTATGTAAATTCACTTTCACTTCTGTTTTGTTAGCTGCTTAATGACCAATAATTGTAATGCATGGTTGATTTTTCTTTTTCTTTTCTCTTCCTAATGTGGAAGTGGGACATTCAGCCCATTGAGTCCACACTGACCCTCTGAAGAGCATCTCAGACTTTCTTGATTAACAAAATAAAATTTGCTTATTAATTACAGATTGCAGCTCACATACACACTGATTTAATGAACAATGAGCCCAACAGATGAAAGTATAAACTGAGATATACAGATCAGTCTCATCACAAGCAGCAGCCAGTTGAACATGTGACCATTGCAATGGAGGATGCTGATAGCATCGATATTGGCAGTTGAATAGTTGTTATTTTTGACATTCTTGGTTTTGTAGGCTTATTGAAGTCTTTCCTTGTTTTGTAACTGGCTTCCGGCACCCAGAGTGTGAGTGAACTTTACCTGTAATGCAGGGGTGCTGAGGGAATAGTTCTCTGACTGACTTTCACCTCATGCTAACTCTTGAAGCCTGGCACATGAGACTGTTCAACCCCATTCCAGTTGAGATTAAACTGACTTTTCAACCTCAGTCCTTTCATATTCTTCAAATGGAAAAAAAATCAATGCGTGGAGTTTGGAATGTAATCCACAGGGAATGGTTTGCTGTTCAGCAACCATCCCTCATTACACTTGTAGTCACAAATGCTCACAGTCTAGTCTGTTTGAAGGTTCTTTGACATCTTCAGGTAGTATATCTCATCTGTCTAACACAGACTTATTTTTGTCTGTAGCAATCCTCATTTTAAAAAAATGTATGTTTTGGAATTCAGGATCATCCGCAGTGTTTTCAGGATCTGACATTATTGTAACATGAGCTGTGGCTTAACCCAGAATAAAATTCAGGGGCAGAGTCTGGGATTGGCCCACCTGGGGTGTGAAACTGCAATCCTGACATTAATCTGACCATTTACCACTCCTTGAGCAAGTGATCTAAGTAAAGCCCCACAACAGCCCCTGCTACCAGAGAGAACAAGGTCAGTAATATTCTGGCAAATCAACATTCACAGTATGCTTACAGCATCGGCTTATCGAGGTGAAAGATGTGAGCTTTATTTTCAGGTCCTGATGCTCAAAACCGATCTGCATTAAAACAGGGGCCACACTCCCAAAGTAATTCATTGACACTGATGTGTTTTTTTGAAGCCTTGAGGTCAGGAAAGATTCTGTATGACTGTAAATAATTCCTTTATCTTGGTAAATCTCTCTGAGGACGTGTGTAATCGTTTGGCTTTAATGAGAATATCTTGGCCATTGCTGCTTTGTTTGTTCACAGTTCTTGGGTTTGATGAGGTTTGTAGCATTTCTAATTATTTCTGGATTTATGTTCACCAGTTTGTGCTGAATCATAGGATGACACAGAGTTCAGCAGATCGAATGTGTTGATTAGGATTCTTGTGGTGCACTGTTAGTATTCCTGTCTCTGAGCCAGAAACGTAGGTTCAAGTCTCCACCAGAACTGTCTGAACGGGTTAGTTAGAACAACTATTTTCGCGGACTCTTCTGTCATCGTCGTAGAGCAGTGATTTAATAAGCTTGACGGTTCCGATCATTTTATGCACATTCATGTTTACACTTAACAATCCCAACGAGCATTGACCTCTCCCGACCGCTCCCCCAAAAGGTGTCCTGGCACCATATCCGAAAGGGTGCCTCACCTGTTTTAGTAATGCTGCAAAGTTTAAACCGACTTCGACTGGATCTGATCTGTAAATGTTTGTGTTCCCCAATCCTACCCAATGAAAATCAGACCTGGTTGGAGGTGGCTGCACTTTCTGTATTGGCAGGAGCCCTCCATGCACCAGGGCTGTGCAAGTTGGTTACCCCAACCACCCCATCCCTCTCCTTTTCCAGAACTTTCCATTGGTCTCTAACATTGAGAAAATCTATGCCGTTTTATTGCCCTGAATACCCACCCACTAGATCCCAAAGAGGAAGAAACTATTCCTCTTTGGTAAGTTTTGAGCGGACTTTGAGATGCCTGAACTGAGGGCACATCTAAGTTTTGAGCAAATACAGGACTCTTTGTTCGAGTGGAGAAAACCTACGTTCACGTTACTGAGAATAAAAAGCTTTGGAGATCCAGTTACTGGTTTGAACTCTGCAGCGTGGTCCAACACAATATCCAAGTGGGGTCCTTCCACTTGCGACTGAGAAACTGGTTCACAAAAGTGTCGGTGCTTGCTGGCTATGCCCAGGCAACTCACAGGCAACAGGCTTGGAAATCTGGGCCACTGCATTACTGGAGTGTGCATTTGTTAGGTGATTTCCTGAAGAAGGGCTCATGCCCGAAACGTCGATTCTCCTGCTCCTTGGATATTGCCTGACCTGCTGCGCTTTTCCAGCAACACATTTTCAGCTTGGTTAGGTGCAACAAACATTTTATTAACTGGCACTTATAGGACCAGGAGTGTGCAGGATGATCAAGTATTCCTATTGATCAAGTGGTCCAAATAATCAATGTTAAACACACACGGTGGTTAAGAAGGTGTGTGGCACGCTTGCCTTCATTGCTCAGTCCTTTGAATACAGGAGTTGGGAAGTCATGCTGCGGTTGTACAGGACATCGGTGAGACCTCTTTTGAGATACTGGGTCCAGTTCTGGTTGCCCAGTTATAGAAAGGATATTTATTAAGCTGGAGAGATTTACCAGGATGCTGCCAGGTATGCAAGATTTGTGTTATAGAGAAAGGTTGGATTGGTTGGGACTATTTTTTACTGGAGAATAGAAGGTTGAGGGGTGATCTGATAGAAGTTTATAAAATAACAAGGTCTATTGATAGGGTTAATGGTGATAGGCTTTTGCCTGGGACAGGGGATTTCAGTACTAGGCTGCACATTTTTAAGATGAAAGAAGAGAGATTTAAAAAAAGACATGAGGACAAACTTTTATGATGGTTTGCGTGTGGAATGAACTTCCTGAGGAAGTGATGGAAGTGGGTAAAATTAAAAGACATTTGGATAAGCACATGAATAGGAGAGGTTTGGAGAGGTATGGGCCAGGAGCAGGTAGGTGGGACCAGTTTAGTCTGGAATTATGTGCAACATGGACTAGTCATAGAGTCATAGAGATGTACAGCATGGAAACAGACCCTTCGGTCCAACCTGTCCATGCCGACCAGATATCCCAACCCAATCTAGTCCCACCTGCCAGCACCCGGCCCGTATCCCTCCAAACCCTTCCTATTCGTATACCCATCCAAATGCCTCTTAAATTTTGCAATTGTACCAGCCTCCACCACTCCCTCTGGCAGCTCATTCCATACACGTACCACCCTCTGCATGAATAAATTGCCCCTTAGGTCTCTTTTATATCTTTCCCATCTCACCCTAAAGCCCTCTAGTTCTGGACTCCTCCACCCCAGGGAAAAGACTTTGTCTATTTATCCTATCCATACCCCTCATGATTTTATAAACCTCTATAAGGTCACCCCTCAGCCTCCGACGCTCCAGGGAAGACAGCCCCAGCTTGTTCAGCCTCTCCCTGTAGCTCAAATCCTCCAACCCTGGCAACATCCTTGTAAATCTTTTCTGAACTCTTTCAAGTTTAACATTTTTCCGATAGGAAGGAGACCAGAATTGCACGCAATATTCGAACAGTGGCCTAACCAATGTCCTGTACAGCCACAACATGACCTCCCAACGCCTGTACTCAATACTCTGACCAATAAACAAAAGTATACCAAATGCCTTCTTCACTATCCTATCTACCTGCAACTCCACTTTCAAGGAGCTATAAACCTGCACTCCAAGGTCTCTTTGCTCAGCAACACTCCCTAGAACCTGACCATTAAGTGTATAAGTCCTGCTAAGATGTGCTTTCCCAAAATGCAGCACCTCGCATTTATCTGAATTAAACTCCATCTGCCGTTCCTCAGCCCATTGGTCTATCTGATCAAGAATCTGTTGTAATCTGAGGTAGTTGGACCAAAAGGTCTGTTTCTGTGCTGGATGACTTGATGACAATACGACTGTAAATGTAATTCAGGAAGTATACACATTAGTGTTATTGGTAATTTACAGCATAAGTCATTTAAATGGTAATGCAACTTTGCCTTAAATAGAATTTACCAACAGAGAGCCTTCCCATTCGCAATTCAGCCGAACATCATGGTAGATCACAGGATTTCAGGAGAAATTGACTGAAAATTGAATCAGTTGTTTATATATCATGTGGCCATTTGATTGAACAAGTATTTTTACACTGTGGTAAATAAATTACAAATCTATAATAATTGGGCAGAATAATATAGTAACCTTTGCGGTATTTGAGGTATGTAATCTTTGCTGATTTATCAAGTTTGCAGTTTCATAAGTTGTCAGTTAAAACAACGTTTGCTGCATTTACATTGGAAGGAAAGGAAAACAAGAAGGAGGGACGACTGGACGAAGAAGAGAGGATGAAAAGAAAAGGAAAGATAAGGTTATTAGGTCATGAGAGAGAACAGTTTTCAGGGGATGAGTGAAGAAAGTTTCAAGGTTGAACACCTATGCTTTGAGATAATGATCTTTTCAAACCTTCAATTGGTTGTGGTGGCGGCTAATTGGATTGAGAGACAGCAAACTGCTTAAAAATGTAAAGCCACTGTGGGTGGCACAGTGGCACAGTGGTTAGTACTGCTGCCTCACAGCGCAAGAGACCTGGGTTCAATTCCCGCCTCAGGCGACTGACTGTGTGGAGTTTGCACAATTCTCCCCGTGTCTGCGTGGGTTTCCTCCGGGTGCTCCGGTTTCCTCCCACAGTCCAAAAACATGCAGGTCAGGTGAATTGGCCATGCTAAATTGCCCATAGTGTTTGGTGGATTAGTCAGAGGGAAATGGGACTGGGTGGGTTACTCCTTGGAGGGTCAGTGTGGACTTGTTGGGCCGAAGGGCCTGTTTCCACACTGGAGGGAATCTAATCTAATCTATCACTGTGGGGTTCAATTCCCACCATAGACCATGCAGTATTTTAGCTCAAAAATGTGTTGCTGGAAAAGCGCAGCAGGTCAGGCAGCATCAAAGGAGCAGGAGAATCGATGTTTCGGGCATAAGCCCTTCTTCAGGAATGAGGAGGGTGTGCCAAGCAGGCTAAGATAAAAGGTAGGGAGTAGGGACTTGGGGGAGGGGTGTTGGGAATGTGATAGGTGGAAGGAGGTTAAGGTGAAGGTGATAGGCCGGAGAGGGGTGGTGGGGGGGGGCGGAGAGGTCAAGAAGGCGGTGCAGGTCAGGTGAATTGGCCATGCTAAATTGCCTGTAGTGTTAGGTAAGGGATAAATGTAGGGGTATGGGTGGGTTGCGCTTCGGCGGGTCGAAGGGCCTGTTTCCACACTGTAATGTAATCTAATCTAACCTCAAGATAGAAGTGAGATAACAAAGGAATCTCTCTCAGGGATTAGGAAAAAACAGACTCCTGTCAATTCAGACCAACTCCACCATCAGAATCAATCACAGTCTCGGGAAGACGTTGACAAAGGTGGAACACTAGGCGAAAGTGAGGGCTGCAGATGCTGGAGATCTGAGTGAAGAGTGCGGTGCTGGAAAAGCACAGCAGGTCAGACAGCATCCGAGGAGCAGGAGAATCGACGTTTCGGGCAGGATCCCTTCATCAGGAGTGCTGGTCATTGATAGTGTAGCTGCCTCGTCGAAAAATAAACCCCTTGGATAGAGACAGGAACCATCACTTCAAAGGGGATTCTGAAACTCAGGGAGGTAACTGAGAGGAAAGCTGTTTTCTGTGCATCGCTCCATCTGAAACAAATTAGCTAATCTCCAACAGAAACAAGGGTGAAGTTATCAGGGAGTGTGGTACTTTAGAACCGAATAAAACCTTCACTCCTGCTGAATACTCTCAACAAAAAAATGAACCCACTGCAGCAACAAAAACAGACATTGCTAGCGAAACTCAGCAGGTCTGACAGCATCTGTGGGAAGACAGCAGAGTTAAAGTTTCATGTTAGGTGACTCTTCATCAGAACCCAGTTCAGCCTCAGCTTTAAATCTGAAAGCTCAATAATAACCAAAGGACACTGAGCCATTTACTCTTTTATCTCCCATTCTCTCCACACTGTTCACCTTTAACCCTGTATCCTTGTGCAAGAACACAAATAATTTCTAAACTAAAAATTATAAGTGACTGATTCCTGGACTGCAGTGAGACCCGAACCATGTATCAGAGACACATAGGGATGTGGGAGAAATCTGACCAGCAATGACTTCATCACATCGTCTGAATTCAATGGGAGAGGCAGTGAACAGAAGTTCATGTTGTTCTCGAAGCCACTATCACAAGGATGTAGACAGAACTCCTGCCAAATCATCATCAAAGGAGTGGAAACAGCATCCTGACAGCTGAAAATCATCCCCTTTTCCAGGTCTTGTTTTCTCCAGCATCAGATGGTCAGCGCTCCAGGGGAAGGCAAAGAAAATGCAACAATAACAGCCCAAAGCTCTCCTTGAATCACACTAATGTTGACATGCACGGTGGCTCAGTGGTTAACACTGATGCCTCACAGTTCCAGGCACCTGGGTTTGATTCCAGCCTCAGGTGACTGTCTGCATGAAGTTTGCATGTTCCACTCGTAGGTTTCCTTTGGGTTCTCTGGTTTCCTCCCACTGTCCAAAAGTGTGCTGGTAGGTGAATTGGACATGCTAAATTGCCCAAAATGGTCAGGGGTAAATGTACAGTCGTAGAGTAGAGGAATGGGTCTGGGTGGGATATGCTTCAGGGGCTTGGTGTGGACTTGTTGGGCCTGATGGCCTATTTCCACACAGTAGGGATTCTATGTTGGGAAAGGTTCATTAAACATTGTGTTATGGAAAAGACCAGAGTCCCTCAAAACATTTTAAGAATGTAGCCTAGACCCTAACGTTTTCTTATTTTTAAAGGCAAATGGTTAGTGCTGTGTTCCAAATGAAATGCAACTGATCAAACTATTCGACGCCATGTAAAACGTACTTTATTTGAACACTATATTTAAAATACAAACCAAGAAAGAGGAATTTAAAATAATTTAACTCTATTAGAAAACTTAACAGAATAATAGATACAGTAACTAATACTAATTGGCTGTTCCAATGTAGTAACATCCTACAATAACACCCCTTGGCAAAAAGGCAAATTCAGAAAACAGATCTTCTCTCACATACAATTCCAGCAGCCCAGGAGGAGAACCCCCAGGTTTTGGCTATAATCAAGAGAGGAAAAAACATAGTTTCTACTTCTTCAAGTCCACGACAGAATCTGCTTAAACCTAAAAAAACTAAACAAAACCTAGAAATCCTTGTCTGTGAGAGCTGGTTACACCCATCCAGGCTGCTTCTATTGTTCCAACTTAAAAAGAACTGTTTACTCTAGTGCTTCTGGTAGACAGCTCAGTACCTCTGCCTTACAACCTCTCTTAAAACAAAAAAAAAACGACAATATAACCCTTTAAAGCCACAGCATCATCAAAACCCAATTTAATTGATGACAAATTGTCCATCAAAATGCTTAATGATGAAGCAGAGGAGAAAACAAATCCTGCTGTCATGCTCCCATCATCTCAGGGGCATCTTGCCCCCATCTCCATGCATCCAAAGAGCTGTGGGTTAGGAATTGGCCTGTTCTGTTACACAGAGACGCACGGGAGAAACTCACAACTTCTGAGTGGGCATGATCCTCAGACTGAAGGTCAGCTAACATTGACGATTCCATCCCTGAGAAAGGACTTTGTTATTTTATTTGTTCATGGGAGGTGAGCTATATAGCCTGGACCAATGTTTATTACTCAGGGAGTTAACTGCATCGCCATGGGTCTGGAGTCACATGTAGGCCTGCAGATTTCCTTACCATGTAAATGGCCTTGTAGTTAAGGCTCCTCTTGGAAGGAGTGACCACAACACAATGGAGTTTCAGATTCAGATTGAAAGAGTTAAGACAGTCTCATACGAGAGTTTTAGCATTGGGTAAAGGTAATTATTCAGGCCTGAGGTAGGAGTTGACCCGAATGGGCTGGGCAGGCAGATTAAAGGGCAGGACAGTAACAAATGGTTAAGAAGATGCTAAATACCTCTCAATGAAAGTTTATTCCTGAGAGGAGGAGGAATTGTAAAAAGGTGAAAAATCATCCATGACTTAACAAGGAAGTCAAGGGTAATATAAAGGCAAAAGCGAGAGCATATCATAGAGTCAGAGAGCCATGGAGTCCTATAGTGACAGGCCCATTGGCCCATGCCAACCAAAACACCCATCCACACTAACCCCATTTCCCTGCACTTGGCCCATATCCTTCTAAGGAGAAAGTGACAACTGCAGATGCTGGAGATCAGAGCTGAAAATGTCTTGCTGGAAAAGCGCAGCAGGTCAGGCAGCATCCAAGGAACAGGAGAATCGACGTTTTGGGCATAAGCCCTTCTTCAGGAATGAGGAAAGTGTGTCCAGCAGGCTAAGATAAAAGGTAGGGAGGAGGGACTTGGGGGAGGGGCGTTGGGAATGCGATAGGTGGAAGGAGGTAAAGGTGAGGGTGATAGGCCAGAGTAGGGGTGGGGGCGGAGAGGTCAGGAAGAAGATTGCAGGTTAGGAAGGCGGTGCTGATTTCGAGGGATTTGACTGAGACAAGGTGGGGGGAGGGGAAATGAGGAAACTGGAGAAATCTGAGTTCATCCCTTCCGCCTCGGAACCCTCTAGCCATAAGGGTTGGAGGGTTCCAAAACGTCGATTCTCCTGTTCCTTGGATGCTGCCTGACCTGCTGCGCTTTACCAGCAACACATTTTCAGCTCCATATCCTTCTAAACCTTTCCTATCCATGTATTTATCCAAATGCCTTTTAAAGGTTGTTAATGTACCCACCTCAATCACTTCTGCTGGCAGCTCATTCCATATGTGTACCACCCTCTGTGTTAAGAAAGTTGCCCCTCAGGCTCCCTTTTATTCTTTCCCCTCTAACCTTAAACTGATGCCCTCTAGTCCTGGATACCCCCAACCCCGGGGAAAATGCTGAGTGCATTCATCCTATCCATACTGCAAAAGTTAATGGCACACTGGGGGACTGAATTAGCTTTATTGTCACATGTACTCAAATGAATACTGTACATTGGAAAGTTTATAAGTCACGACTTACAGTGTTATCCTAGGTACCAAGGATTCCTGATGAAGGGCTTTTGCCCAAAACGTCAATTCTCCTGCTCCTCGGATGCTGCCTGACCTGCTGTGCTTTTCCAGCACCACCCTGATCTAGGTACCAAGATACCCAGCTACAGATTCTTGAGTTACAAATTAGCAACAGTATAACAATGTCACAAAGACATCGTAGGCACAAAGTACCTAGGTACAATCTTTAGTTACTGAGTAGACCAATGAAGAAACAAAGAGTTCCTCATTGTATGACCATAGGTCAGAGCAGCAAGAATCAAAGTTAAAAAGAAAACATCACAGTCTCTCCCCAAAGGCTCTCAGAGCAGACCAACGCAAGGGGGGTCTCCATGTGTTCTGATGGAGGGCTGCCCCCACTTCGCACCAGGTCCCTACCTCGGAGGCTGGGGCTGGGTGTCCGAGACTGAGAGAAGGGAGGAAAACAGAGAGATAGAAAAGTCAAAGAAGAAACAGAGCATGTGGTGTATTCTACTCCGATTACCGAATCTTACAGTTTTAAACGTCAGCACAGGGTTACTTAGAACAAAATCAAAAGGGCTAAGATGAAACACGAAAGGAAATTAGAGGAAAATGTAAGCCCTGATCCCAAAAGCTTCTATAAGTATTTCAAAGGAAAGAGAATAGCGAAAGTAAATGTTGGCCCTTTACAGGGTGAAAATGGTGAGGTAATAACAGGAAACTCAGAAATGGCAGAAGCACCAAACTGATATCTTCTCTCTGTTTTCACGGTGGAAGATAATAATTTTTTCATTAAAACTGCACTTATTGCAGAGGAAATTACTCTAACTAGGGCAAAGGTATTAATTAAACTGATGGAACTTAAGGGCGATAAGTCCTGTTAGCCTCCACCCTAAGGGGGTTAAAGGAGGTGGTAGCAGAGATAGTGGATGCATCCACTATTCCAAAATTCCTTGGATTCTGGAAAGGTACCTTTCTGGAAAGGAAACATGGTCATGTGATTGCCTTATTCAAAAACAGGAGGTAGACAAGCAGTGGGAAACTATAGACCAGTTAGCTTGATCTCCGTAGTGGGGAAGTTGTAAGGAGTCACAAATTATGCTGAACGTTGAACAATAACCAGTTAGTCTGTAGTGGGGAAATTGCTGGAGTCAATCATAGAGGAGGAGATAACTGAACATTTGGTAAAACAAAGCTCAACTCATCATTGTGTCAGCATGGTTTCATTAGGGCAAGTCATGTTGACAAACTTGTTGGAGGATGTAACCAGCAAGGTGGGTAATGGGGATCTGGTGGATATGGTATATATAGACTTCCAGAAGGCATTTGACAAGGTGATACATAAAACACTGATCCAGAAGATTAGATCTGAGGGGGTTACGGGTAAAGTATTGGTTTGGATAGAGAATTGGATGACTGACAGAAATCAGAGGCTCAGGATAAACAGGTCCTTCTCTGGATGGCAAACTGTAACTAGAGTCTTGCTCTGGGGTTCAGTTCTCCGAACTATTTACAATCTATATAAATGACCTACAAGCAGGGACAGAGAGTAACATAGCAAAATTCACAGATGATATTCAAATATATGGGAAGGCAAGCTATAATAAAGCATTTACAGATGAATATTGTTAGACTAGGGGGATGGGCCAGTGTCTGGCACGTGAGATTTAATGTGGATAAGGGTGAGATTGTCCATTTTTGGCCAGAAAAATAAAAGGCCAAATTATTATTTAAATGGGAAACAGATTCAAAGTGTGCCAGTGCAGAGGGACATGAATGTCCTTGTGCATGAATCATAGGAAGTGGTATGTAGGTGCAGTATGTAATAGGAAAGAATATAATAATAGGATCCTGGCATTTATTGCAAAATGACTGGATTGTAGAAGTGAAAACGCATTGTTACAATTCTATAAGATGTTGGTGAGAGCATATTTGTTTTAGACTCCTTGTGTCCAGTTGTGAGTTTTGTGTCCAGTTTGGTCTCCTTACTTGAGGATGGATGTAGTGGCACTGGGGGCAGTTCAGAGGGGATTCACCACACTGATTCCAGGGATCAAAGGGCTGGTGTAGGGGGAGCAGCTGAGTAACTTGGGCTTATACTTGCTGGAGTTCAGAAGAATGAGAGGTGCTCCGATTAAGGTCCATAAAATGCTCAAAGGACTTTGAACATTCTCGAACAAGAGGTCATAGATATAGAGTGAGAGAAGGTAGGTTCAAAACTGAGATGAGGAGAAACTGCTTCTCTCAGGTGGTTGTGAATCTGTGGAACTCCAGGCCCCAGAGCACAGTGGAGACAGAATCAATCAACAGATTCCAGAAAGGAATAGAGATGTTTCTGATGAAAAGTGGGATAAGGGCTATGGGGAGCAGGCAGGTGAGTGGAGTTGAGACCAGTATAAGATCAGATGTGACCAGGTTAAATAGTGGAATGGACTCAAAGGGCTGAATTGCCTACTCCCTAATTTCCCCCAAAGGATAAAATGGATTTTTAACAGCAATCATTACAGTAGCATTCAATACTCCAGATTACTTTGGTAATTCAAACTTGACCAGCTGCCATGGTGACAGTTGAACCCATATCTGCCCACGTATTAGCCTGAGGCTGTGGGTTACTAGCCCAGTGACAATACCACCAGCCCACCATCTCCCCCAAACCCCAGGAGCTTCTGAAGCAAAAGTGAGGGTATTTTGCTCACTGTTTCACAATCTCACCTTTCAACAACACTCACTGTCAATGTGTGAGAGAGAGTCAATAGAGAGTGAGAAAATGATAAAAGCTTCCCTAACAGAAAATAAGTATGTTCCCCAACCCTATTCAAGGAGAAATGGATGACGAGGAAGCAAGAGTTTGAACCTGGATACAATATCGAATACTGATTAATCTATGACCGAAGAATGGTGTCCAAGTCTGGGCTCTTCATACAATTGTTATGGTGTAGAAGGAGGCCATTTGGCCCATCATGCCTGCACCAGCTCTATTACTAGTGCCAATCTCCTGTCTTTTCCCCACAGCCCTGCTCACCATTTCTATCCAAATAAGGATACAATCTCCTCTCGAATGCATCAATTGAACCTGCCTCCACCACATTTGCAGGTGGTGTGTTCTGTATCCAAGCTACTCGCTGTACCAGAATGCTTGTTCTCACTTTACCCTTGCGTCTTTTGCACATCAACTTTAAAATCTCAGAGAGGCTTCAGCATTGAACAATTATAACTTTCAACGCATTTATTATTTCGTGTAATGTAGGTGTCGCTGTCAAGGTCAGTATTTGAATGGAATAATTGCAAGGCCATTTCAGAGGGGAGTTAAGATTCAACCACATTACTGTGGATCTGGAATTTTAAACAGTAAATTAATAACTAAATTAAAATCAAGCATCTCATGGGTCAGAACAGCAGACTGCCTTCCCTAAAGAAAAGGTCACACAGTCACCATTACTGAGATTTGACCACTTGCAGCATGAGTCCTTTGAGGATAGACACAGAGGTATTACCACAGCTCCTCACACAGGCAGGAACTGAGATGAAGAGACAGCTGGAGTTAGGGTTATAGAGTCATACAGCACAGAAACAGATCCTTCAGTCCAAACAGTCCATGCTGACCACGTTTCCCCAACTAAACTAGTCCCACCTGCCTGCTCCTGGCCCATATCCCTCCAAACCTTTCCTATTCATGAACTTATCCAAATGTCTTTTAAACGTTGTAACTGTACCCACATCCACCACTTTCTCTGGAAGTTCATTCCACACATGAACCACTCTCTGTGTAAAAATGTTGCCACTCATGTCCTTTTCAAACCTTTCTCCTCTCACCTTATAAATATGCCCCCTTGGTTTTGAGCTCTCTCAGCCTCGGGGAAAGATCCTTGTCACTCACCTTATCCATGCCCATCTTGATTTTATTAGCCATTATAAGATCATCCCTCAGCCTCCTACGTTCCAGGGAAAGAGGTCCCAGCCTATCCAATCTATTTTTATGTCTCAAGCCCTTCATTTCCAGCAACATCCTGGTAAATCTTTTCTGAACCCTCTCCAGTTTAACAGTATCTTTCCTATAGCAGGGCAACGAGAACTAGACATAATACTGAAGAAGAGGCCTCAACAACTTACTGTACAACCTCAACATAATGTCCCAACTCCTATACTCTGTGGTCTGAGCGATGAAGGCAAGCCTGCTATATGTCTTCTTAACCACCCTCTCTACCTGTGACACTAATTTCAAACAACTATAAGTCTGAATCCCTAGGCCTCTCTGTTCTATAATGCTCCCCAGGGCCTTACCATTAATTGTATAAGTCCTGCCCTTGTTTATTTTACCAATTGCAATATCTCACACTTATCCAAATGAAACTCCATCTGCCATTCCTCAGCCCATTGACTCAATTTGTTCACCTTTGTGCAGAGAAGGTCGGGGGGACATTTAATACCAGTGTTCAAAATCCTGAACTCATTCGATAAAGAAACAAGAGTTTTTGAAAAAGGTAACAGGAGGGTTCCCTTTGCTTGAATAAATGCTCATAAACAGCTGCATGGAGCTGACACAGCCACAATGGGACAAATGGCCCCCCTTCAACGCTTTCTACTCCATGTGGAGGACATGACTCAGATCAGAGGTTTGCTAATCACAAGGTGTCTTTGGTTGCTTTGTTCTGCCATTCCAAATGAAACCCTTGAATTAACAGGTGGATTTTGGGGAGTCAATTTCAGGTTACTGCAGCTGCCTCCTGACTAGTATGGTACCCCCACGATATTTAAAACACAGACTCTCAGGGCGTGCTGCGTATTACTCCTGCAATTAAGCTTGACAACAGCGTTCTCTTCTGTTTGCACCATGGGGTGCCAGACAGATGAAATGATGCAAGGAAATCTAATTGAGATAACTAGAGTCTTGGCTCGTCCACTCAGAAAGCCATCAGCACAGTGTAATCTGCCATGCACAGTGTGTTAACATGCCTGCCAAAACTGATGGCTCGTTTTTGAAGCAAATGATGTGAAGTTCTTTGGATGTAAAGGGAACTATCACATTGCATTTATTAACAACTTTGGGTGAGAGCTCGATGTCAATGGGATACGTATTCTGCTGTGCGCAGTTGCTGTTCAACATACTTCTGCAAACTTGCTTGATCTAAAACTGTGCTAATGATCTGAATTCATACAAGTTGCCTTTGTCCATCATTCCCAGTTCTTACTGACTTAGTCTGCTCCCTGTTCCTGGGGAATTCATTCCAGTCTTAGCCCCTCCCTCTCTCTCTCTCTGTAATTTCACAAACTTCCAAGAGTTTTACATCCCTTGAATTATTGCCTCTCATATATTCCCAATTTTAATTAATTTTAATTGGCAGCTGTATTCTCTCCCTAGTGTTGTTATTATGACGGACAAACCTCTCTAGAGTGAGATGAGGTAGATGAGCGAAGGTTGTTCGCATTTTCTGATGTCACAAGGGTTAGGGGGCAGAGATATAAGATCTTGGGCAAGGGATGCATGCAGAATGTGAGGATGCAAGGAGGTGTAATGATGTGGAACTCACTGTTCACAGTGGGAGTGAAACTGGAGACTATCAATGATTTCAAAAAGGGAATAATTCCTAAGGGATCGAGTGGGGGAGTGGGACTGCTTTTTAGTTACAGTCTGTGCAGAGCTGACGTAACCTCATTGGGCCAAAAGATCCCTGTTACCATAAGACCATAAAACACAGGAGCAGAAATTAGGCCATTTAGCCCATTGAATCTGGTCTACCATTCAATCAGGGCTGAACCTACTTTCTCCCCATAACCCTTGATCCACTAACAATTAAGAACTTAGCTATCTTGGTCTTAAATATACTGACCAGGCCTCCACAGCCTTTTGTGGAAATGAATTCCATAGATTCCCCACTCTCTGGCTGACGAAGTTTCTCCTTATCTCCATTCAAAAGGGCCTTCCCTTTACTCTAAGTCTATGCCCTCAGGACCTAGTCTCTCCTACCAATGGAAACATCTTCCCAACATCTACTCTGTCCAGGCCATTCAGTATTCTGTATGTTTCATTTAGATCTCCCATCATCTTTCTAAACTCCATTGAGTATACACCCAGACTCCTCAAACGTTCCTCATATTCCTGGGACCATTCTCATGAACCTCCTCTGAACACACTCCAGGGCCAGTATATCCTTCCTGAGACATGGGGCCCAAAACTGCGCGCAATACTCCAACTGTGGTTCGTGTCATACATGTGGCTAAGGATGTGATTGCACAAGAGAGGGTGCGGGGGGAATACACCAGAATGTTCCCTGGGCTGGGGTGATTCAGCTATGAAGAGAGATTAAATAGACTGGGGTTGTTTTCCTGAGAGCAGAGACAGCTGAGGGATAACCTGATTGAGGTGTCCACCATTCTGAGGGCCATGGACAGAATAGATGGGGAGAAACTTTTCTGAGGGGTTTAGATTGAAAATGTTTCCTTGGAAGAGAGGACATTATCATCAAAAGAGGAGTAACAACCCTTAAGACATTTAAGAGATACTTATATGAGCACTCGCATTAGTTAGGCCACATTTGTAATAGTGTGTGCAGTGCTGACCAGAAGGACATGGATGCTCTGGAGAGGATTTGGTGAAGGTTTAGGGGGATGTTGCCTGGTCTGGAGGGTTTTAGTTATGAGGCCAGATTGGATAACGTTGGATTGTTTTCCCAGGAAAGATGGAGGCTGATAGAGGTCTACAAAATTATGAAAGGCAGAGCAGGGTGGATACTCAGAGGCTTATTCTCAGGGTAGAACGATCAACTACAAGAGGGCACTGGTTCAAAATGAGAGGAGACAAGTTTAGCGGAGAAGTGTAGGGAAGATGTTTCACACAGAGGGTGGTGGGTGCCAGGAACGCACCACTAGTGGAGATGGTGGAAGCAGGCACGTTAGCAATGTTTAAGGTATATCTTGATAGACACATGAATGGAAGGTGAACAGAGGGACAGAAACCATGGAATAAGTAGTAGGCCTAAATAAGGAATAGGGATTGGTGCAGGCTTGGTGGGCCGCAGGGCCTGTTCCTGTGCTGTCTTGTATTAAGTTGTATAAAAGGCTACAGGCCAAGTGTTGGAAAATGGGATTTGATGGATGTACAATAAGCTTGCAGAGAGTCATAAAGGTGTACAGCACAGAAACAGACCCTACAGTCCAACTCATCCATGCCAACCAGGTATCCTAAATTAATTAGTCTCATTTGCCAGCATTTGGCACTTAGCCCTTTAAAACTTTCCTATTCATTTACCCATCCAGATGCCTTTTAAATGTTATAATTTTACCAACCACCACCACCTCCTCAGGCAGCTAATTCCATACACGCATCACCCTCAGCGTGAAAAAGTTGCCCCGATGGGCTGAAGAGACGTTTTCAATGCTGTAAAAACTCTCTGACTCTAAGACTTTGTGGCATAGAATATGTGCTTCACAGACCACAGGCCACTTGACCCAAACGGTTTGTTAATTGTTCAACAGTGTCTTTTGCAACATCTGGATGTCCTACACCACCTTATATTGCTTCTGAATTATAGGGACTGGTATATGGTAGGAGATTGACACAGCACAACAAGATCATACATGCAACAGCGAGGTAAGTTATCCAACTGTCCGTTCTGTTATGGTTCTGAGATCATCTACAAGGTGCACTGTAGCAAATCACCTCCATGACCTTACAATACTGCATTCTTGACCACCTTGAAGACACGGGGATATCAACACAGACTGCACGTTTGCCCTGGAGGTAGTACAAAGTAGGTTTAGAAGTACAATATCTGAATTTCAGGGGTTCAGTTCTGAGGAGAGATTAGACAAAGTAGGCCTGTTTTCTCTAGAATTTAGAAGATTGAGGGATGGTCTGATCGAAGTCTTCAAGGTATTAACAGGAAAAGACAGATCTTATTAGATAAAGCAAAGGACAGCAGACACTGGAAATATGAAATAAACACAGAAGTCGTTGGAGAAATTCAGCAGGTCTGGCAGCATCCGAGGAGCAGGAGAATCGATGTTTCAGGCAATAGCTCTTCATCTGAAATGGAGTGGGGGGATGCCCACAGTGACTGAGAGATAAATGGGAGGGGGTAGGGCTGAGGGGAATGGTGGCTAGGATTTGGTGGTGGAGGAAGCCCAACACTTGCATGCCCTTGTCAAGGTGGGAAGGGGAGTTGAAGTGTTCAATTCCCCCTCTCCCTTCGCCAAGGACATGCAAGTCCTCAGCCTCCTTCACCACCAAATCCTAGCCAACCACTCGCCTGGAGGAAGAACACCTCACCTTGGGACCCTCCAACCACATGGAATTAATGTGGATTTCACCAGTTTCATTATTTCCTTCCCCCTCCCTTATCCCAGATCCAACCCTCTAACTCAGCACCACCCTCTTGAACTATCCTACCTGTCCATCTTCCTTCCCACCTATCTGCTCCACCCTCCACTCCGACCTATCACCATAGTCTCCCACCTTCATCGACCTATCGCATTCCCAACTACCTTCCCCCATCACCCCCCCCCCCCACCTCCGCCCCTTCCCATTTATCTCTCAGCCCCCTTAGGGCACCCTCTCATTCCTGATGAAGGGTTTATGCTCGAAACATTGATCCTCCTGCTCCTCGGATGCTGCCTGAGCTGCTGTGCTTTTCCAGCACCACACTCTCGACTCTGATCTCCAGCATCTGCGGTCCTCCCTTTCTCCTATGTCCACTGGCTGGTGACTCTTGAACGTAGTCTAACATTAGGGGCCAGACCATTCAGGAGAGATGTTAGTAAGCCCTTCTCCACACAAAGGGTGGGAGAGGTTTGATTTGTTTTACACAAATGGCAGTGAATGCAGGATACGTTGTTAATCTTAAATCTGAGACAGTTAATGTTTGTTAAGCAAAGGTATTAAGTGATATGGTCCAAAGGCAGGTATCTGGAGTTAGGCCACAGATCAGCCACGATCTCATTGAATGGTGGAACAGGCTTGAGGGGCTGAATGGCCTATGCTCCCCTCTAATTCACACACCATCCTGACCTGGAAATATATCACCATTCCCTCACTGTCACTGGGGTGCAGTCCGTGAACTCTCTCCCTGACGACACTGTGGGTGCATGGACTGTAACAGTTCAAGAAGTCAGCTCACCATCATATAAAGAGACAAACAAGGAATAAGAATAGACCACAAGCATAAGCCCTTCATAAGCCCGAAACGTCGATTCTCCTGCTCCTTTGACGCTGCCTGACCTGCTGCGTTTTTCCAGCAACACATTTTTCAGCGCTTACCCCAGCGATGCGCATATCCCATGAAAGCATTTTGAAAAGAAGATATTGTAGGGAAGGCCATTGAGTGGTAAAGAGGAAGAATGGGTAAATAGAGTTCAGGAACAAACCAACCATGATCTGAGCTGAATGGCGGAACAGAGCTGAATGACCCATTGCTCCTCCTAATGATTACTGCGTCGACTGACAGAAAAGTGATGGCCAGGGAAAATGCCCCTGCTCTGGGATCTTTGATGACCTCCAAGAATGAGTAATTGGTTGAGGGACTGTGCCTTTCACTCTGTTGTGCTGAAGTGTGAGTCTGCATCTGTCTCTTGAGTTCAGCTTGATCTTATAGATTCCGACTCGGGGGAGAGAAACTATCAGTGGTCATGCCCATTATTTTCTGGACATATCATGATCATTAATTGTTTCTTACCATTCGGAGTTGTCTTCAGACTTGGATGATAGGCAGGACTGGCGAATACTTCAAAACAACTCATCAATGCTTCAGCCTCCAAACGTCCAACATTATCACTAGCGATGCAAAATAAAACAAGTGTCTGGAACCTTCAATTATTCACTTACTTTTACTTCATGCCTAGAAATAGCAGAGCCCATATTGGTGGTATCGAGGTTTTGGGTGGAACTTTTCTTCAGGAAGCCTTCTTCATGAAGAAAGGTTACACCCAAAATGTCGACACTTCCACCTCCTGATGCTGCCTGGCTTGCTGTGTTCTTCCAGCCTCCTGCTTGTCTACTGCAGTAAATAGCACAGCAGGCTCAAGTATCATATGGGCAACCTCAGCTCTGGTTTCTTCTGGTCTTTGTTAATTGAATTATGTTGGCTTAATATTGTTATTCTGGTGTCATTTTCATGGAACTTTGATATACCCTAATTTGATGGTAATATGCTTAGGACTTAGAGATCAAAGGTAGCATTAGCATAAATAATTTGTGTGAATCACTGCATGGCGTCTATATTTGAGCTCATTAAAACCTTGATTTCATTAATGTGTCCTTTTATATTGTTACATTTAATGCATCCCTTCTCGACTGTTTAAATGGATTCAAAAAAACGAAGGCAGTTCAACCCAATGCAACAAATTTACACACAGCAAGCGCACACAAACGACAAGGTGGTAAAGACCTCAATCATCGTCACAAAAATGGATTATCTGCTCATTATCAGATTGTAGGAACTTTCTATGGGCAAATGTGAGGTGCTGCATTTTGGAAAAGCAAGTCAGAGCAGGACTTATACACTTAATGGTAAGGTCCTCAGGAATGTTGCTGAACAAAGGGACCTTGAAGTGCAGGTTCATAGCTCCTTGAAAGTAGAATTGCAGGTAGATAGGATAGTGAAGAAGGCGTTTGGTCAAAACATTGAGTACAGGAGTTGGGAGGTCATTGGTTAGATTACTTTTGGAATACTGCATGTAATTCTGGTCTCCTTTCTATCGGAGGATGTTGTGAAACTTGAAATGGCCCAGAAAAGATTTACAAGGATGTTGCCAGGGTTTGAAGGTTTGAGCTGTAGGGAGAGGCTGAACAGGCTGGGGCTGTTTTCCCTGGAGGGGTGACCTTATAAGACGTTTATAAAATCATGAGGGGCATGGATAGGGTAAATAGATGAAGTCTTTTCCCTGGGGTGGGGTGTCCAGAACTACAGGGGTTAGGTTCAGGGTGAGAAGGGAAAGATATAAAAGGGACCTAAGGGGCAACATTTTCACTCAGTGGGTGGTACGTGTGTGGAAAGAACTGCCTAAGGAAGTGGTGGAAGCTGGTACAATTCCAGCATTTAATAGGCATCTGGATGGGTATATGAATAGGAAGGGTTTGGAAGGATATGGGCCGGGTGCTGGAAAATGGGATTAAATTGTGTCAGCTTGCCCGATGCCAATGAAAATGTAGTCTATCGATGGTGTTTGTGGGAGACACAACAATGATGTGACTGGTGAAGCTCTTCAATGCTAAACTCATGATCAGCTGACAACGCTGTGTGGGCTGTGGTCAAATACTACATCGACATTCCAGCTGAAACATTCACTGTCCAGCTCGATTTCCAAGAACTTCATCGAGAACACAAACATGACATTTCTTTTTCAGATTTAAATTTCACTTGTCAATGTTCCATATTTCATGGGTTTCACTTTCTTCATGAGTCAAGCATGATCATGATTTAAGACTCGTTCAGTCAGAGCGTTAATGATATTGACATGCCCTGTGGTTGTTACTTATTGATGGTTAAAGGAGAGAGAGGGATATTCCCTTTACTGTGGATGAGCAATGTTGTGTTTTGCGTGAAAGTCTTTAGTGAAACCACATGTTAGTGTCCAGTGTCGAACCCACCACTCTGTGGGACATTGGTGAACACCTGGGCTTGGTCTGTCCTCCTGCACTATAAAGGACAATATTTGAAATCACACTGAGTAGGGACAAAAAATATCTTGCCAGGTTGGATATCCGAAAACCCCCCAGGCCTGGGGGTTGGCGGAAGATTGTTATGGAGCATATTCCCCTGGATTTTCTCACAAATATGGTACACCACAAAACTGAGAATGCTTACAAGACATGGCAGCCCTTTTTGGAATACTTGACTCAGATTTATCTGCCACACTAACAAGGGCTTTTATATAGCTGTAATGATTGTGTTTTACGAGTCCAAAAACCAGGGAGGAGAAACTGTGAACGTATGAGTGTCTTGTTTGGCTGGGCTGAGTTATTACTATTTATTAGATTAGATTACTTACAGTGTGGAAACAGGCCCTTCGGCCCAACAAGTCCACACCGGCCCGCCGAAGCGCAACCCAGCCTGATCCATTCCCCTACATTTACCTCTTCACCTAACACTATGGGCAATTTAGCATGGCCAATTCACCTAACCTGCACATTTTTGGATTGTGGGAGGAAACCGGAGCACCCGGAGGAAACCCACGCAGACACGGGGAGAATGTGCAAACTCCACACAGAGAGTCCTCTGAGGCAGGAATCGAACCCAGGTCGCTGGCGCTGTGAGGCAGCAGTGCTAACCACTGTGCCACCATGTTGTTGGTTATTTATTTATTTAGTTAAATAGCCAGTATGATTTTTAAAAATTCTATATGTTTCTGTCTACGTTTATACATTGCACATGAGGACGGGTTGGGGATTTTTTAAACTTGAGTTGTATTTTCAAGTGCTGTTTTGAATTGTATTGTTTTGTACTTGTTGTAATATTTAAAAAATTTATTTTATCAATAAAAATATATTTTATAAAACGTTGAGGAGGAACTCAAAGCATTGTAAACACCTCTGTTCCACAACAACCTGAAATGGATCAATTCGGACAGCTGCAGCTAGAATCATAGAATCACTACAGTGCAGAGAGAGGCCATTCAGCCCATCGTGTCTGCAGCAACCCTCCAAACAGCATCCCACCCATACCCAGGCACCCACCTTATCTCTGTAATCCTGCAATTCCAATGGCTAACTCACATCCTTGGACTGTGGGAGGAAACCAGAGCACTTAGAGGAAACCCTCATGGGGAGAATGTGCAAACTGCACACAGACAGTCGCCCAAGTGTGGAGGTTGGTTGGAGGGGAAGGGGGTGGGGGGGGGGGATGTCAAACCTAGGTCCCTGGTGCTGTGAGGCAGCACTGCTAACCACTAAGCCATTATGAGGTCCCTCATTTCCTTATCTTGACCAGTTGTTCCTACATATCTCCACCATAAATAGGATCCCAACATTTTTCTCTTCCTTTTGTATAGATAGATTACTTGATAGATTACTTACTTAGATTACTTACTTTTTAGATTACTTACATACTTACAGTGTGGAAACAGGCCCTTTGGCCCAACAAGTCCACATGATCCTCCGAAGAGCAACGCACCCAGACCCATTTCCACTACATTTACCCCTTCACCTGATACTACGGGCAATTTAGCATGGCCAATTCACCTGACCTGCACATTTTTGGACTGTGGGAGGAAACCAGAGCACCCGGAGGAAACCCACGCAGACCCGGGGAGAATGTGCAAACTCCACACAGTCAGTCGCCTGAGGCGGAAGAAACATTAGTTAGACCACAGATGTGTGCAGTTCTGGTCACCACACAATTGGAAGGACATGACTGCACTGGGGACGGTTCAGAGGAGATTCACTGGGATGTAACCTTTCCCATTAGATTCCCTACAGTGTGGAAACAGGCCCTTCAGCTTAACCAGTCCACACTGACTCTCTGAACAGTAACCCACCCAGACCCATTTCCCCCTGACTAATGCACCTAACACTATGAGCAATTTACCATGGCCAATTCACCTGCCCTGCACATCTTTAGATTATGGGAGGAAACCTTCCATGGCCCGATTCCCTCTTCACATCCTCCCTCCCCTCTGACTGACCATTTCCAGTCCCATGCTACCATGCAGGCTTTCATCATTCTCTTCCCCTACCTGGTGCCACAGACTCGAACAATTCATGCTAATAACTTCAAAATCAAACCCACAAAACTGACTTGGGGAAACACCTTCTAACCAATGGGAACTGGGTGCAGCATGATTCACGGGCACTGCTGACTTTATCCTGGTGGAAGGATATCATTTCCTTTCAATAGCTGTACTTATGGCATGCAAATATTCTCCAAGTAGAGACACACCAAGGACTGGTGTGGGGTGAGACCTTTTCTATTTCGTCCATGGCACGGGGATTAGCACTTGTTGCCCATTGCTTACAGGACAATTTAAGAGTCAACCATGTTGCTGTAGGTCTGGAGTCACATGTAGGCCAGACTAGGTAAGGATGACATTTTCCTTCCCTGAAGGACATTAGTGAATCGGACGTTCTCTCTCCCCGACAATTGACAACATTTCCACCATCATCACTAGGCCCTTACCTCCGGGTTTTTATTGAATTCAAATTCTATCGCCTGTGATGGTGGGATTCTAACCTGGGTCTGTGGATTCATAGTCTAGCAATAAATATTTCTGAGCCGTTGTCTCTCCGTGTTACAAAGTGCCTTTGGAAACGCCTTTAGGAATGCAATTCAGTCACCCGCACTACCACCACCCCATCCTGCCCCACTTGAAAGACGGTATCTCCAAATGCACAGTGCTCCCTCAGTCTGAGCCAGTCTGGACTATGTGAGCAAGTCACATCTGGGTGTGTACAGCTGCTGGTGTGCTGCATGGAACATCTTCTCCCATCACCCCAACTGGAGACAGCACTCACATTACTCTGTTAATCCCTCTCCTCTCAATGAGGTTTCTTTTGTGCATACCAGAGCTATCAGAGTGTGTGTGTGTGTATGTGCGCACGTGTGTGTGTGTGTATGTGAATGTATGAGTGTGTGTATGTGCATGTGTCTGAATGTAAACGTATGTGTGTGTGAGTGTATACACGTGTGTATGCAAATGTGGGTGTATCTGAATGTGTGTCTGTGTATGTGCATGTCTATCTGTGTGTGTGAGACTGTGTGTATATATGTGTGTGTGTGTGCATGTATGTGTGTGAGTGAGTGCATGCTGTGTATGTAAGTGTGGGTTTGTCTGTATGTGTGTCAGTCTGTGTGTGTATGTGTATGTGTGTGCATGTAAGTGCACGTA